>NC_138811.1:105276-438628 GCF_965178545.1 Coloeus monedula | reverse complement strand
CTAAAAACCCCCATAGAGACCCCAAACCGCCCCTATAGACACCCCTAAAAACCCCTACAGAGACCCCAAACCACCCCTATAGAGACCCCTAAAAACCCCCATAGAGACCCCAAACCGCCCCTATAGAGACCCCTAAAAACCCCTACAGAGACCCCAAACCGCCCCTATAGACGCCCCTAAAAACCCCCATAGAGACCCCAAAAGAGCCCGAATAGAGACCCTAAAACATCCCCTATAGAGACCCCTAAAAACCCCTACAGAGACCCCAAAACACCCCCTATAGACACCCCTAAAAACCCCCATAGAGACCCCAAAATAGCCTGAATAGAGACCCCTAAAAACCCCTATAGAGACCCCAAAATAGACCAAATAGAGGCTCCAAACATCTCCTACATAGACCCCTAAAAAACCCCTATAGAGACCCCAAAAGAGCCCGAATAGAGACCCCAAAATATCCCCTATAGAGACCCCTAAAAACCCCTACAGAGACCCCAAAAACACCCCTATAGACACCCCTAAAAACCCTATAAAGACCCCCAAAATATCTCCTATAGAGACCCCAAAATAGCCTGAATAGAGACCCCTAAAAACCCCTACAGAGACCCCAAAATAGCCCGAAAAGAGACCCCAGAACATCCCCTACAGAGACCCCAAACACCCCCTATAGAGACCCCAAAATATCCCCTATAGGGACCCCCAAAATAGCCCAAGTAGAGACCCCTAAAAACCCCCATAGAGACCCCAAAGATCCCCCCCAGAGACCCCAAGCAGACCCCAAAGACCCCCCAGAGACCCCAAAGATCCCCCAGAGACCCCGAAGATCCCCCAAAGACCCCCCAGAGACCCCAAAGATCCCCCAGAGACCCCCAGAGACCCCAAAGACCCCCCAGAGACCCCAAAGATCCCCCAGAGACCCCAAAGATCCCCCAGAGACCCCCCAGCCCCGCAGCGCCCCCGCCCCAAAAGGGATCTGGGCCATTTTTCCCATCCTTTATTTGGGATCCCCCTTCGGATCCCCCAAAACCCCGAATTCCAGAGGGATTCCCCCCCCCCCCCCCGATCCCATCCCCCGCCCCCAATTCCGGGGGATTTTCCCCCAAATCCTGAGGGGGGGGGAGGGCACAGCAGGCAATAAATAACTGGGAATTTTTTGGGGAATTCCCCCAAAATCCCAATAAAGTGCCACGGGTTTGGGGTTTGTTGTTTTTTGGGGTTTTTTTTTTGCAGAATTCCCGGTTTTTGGGGTTTTTTTTGTTGTTTGGGGTTTTTTTTGGGGGAAAAGGCCCCAAATCCTGGTGGGAAGGAAGGAGATCCAGCCCCTCCCCCCCCCCGGGAGAGGATGGGATTGGGAATAAGGCAAGAATTCCAGAAATCCACCCCTTTTCCCCCAAAACCTCCGGCCCCAGTCTCGTTCACAGTGTTCAAGGGGGGGGGGGGGAATCGGGAATTTTGGGGCGAATTTGGGGTTTTTGGGGGGGTTGGGTCCAGAATTGGGCGTCCCCCGCTCCTTCCATGGCATTTTTGGGGTTTTTTTCCCAACATTCCATGGATTTTCTGGGGTTTTCCACCCCAGTCCATGGAAATTTTGGGGTTTTTCCCCCCCTTTTCCGTGGGATTTTTTTTGGGTTTTTCCACCCCATTCCATGGATTTCTTTTTTTTTTTTTTTGGGTTTTCCACCCCTTCCATAAAATTTTTTGGGGGGGTTTCCCACATTCCATGGAATTTTGGGGTTTTTTCCCCACTTCCATGAATTTTTTGGGGTTTTTTCTCCCCTTTCATGGACTTTTTGGGGATTTTTTTCCCCCTTTCCATAAATTTTTTGGGGTTTTTTCTTCCCACTTCCATAAATTTTTTGGGTTTTTTTTTTCACCCCTTCCATGGAATATTTTTGGGGATTTCCACAGAATTTTTGGGGTTTTTTCCCCACTTCCATAAATTTTTGGGGTTTTTTTTTCCCCCCTTCCATGGATTTCTTTTTGGGGGTTTCCATGGAATTTTTGGGGGTTTTTCCCCGTCCCCTTCCATAAATTTTTGGGGTTTTTTTTCCCCCTTCCATGGATTTCTTTTTGAGGGTTTCCATGGATTTTTTGGGGCTTTTTTCCCCACTTCCATAAATTTTTTGGGGGTTTTTTTTCCCCCTTCCATGGATTTTTTTTCGGGGGTTTCCACAGAATTTTTGGGGTTTTTTTTCCCCCCCCATTCCACAGAATTTTTGGAGTTTCTTTTCCCCCCATTCCACAGAATTTTTGGGGTTTTTTTCCCCCACTTCCATGAATTTTTGGGGGGTTTTTCCCCCCCCCCCCATTCCACGGGATTTTCGGGAATTCCCCCCCTCTCCCCTCCCCTCAGCAGAGGTTGAAGACGGAGGGCGCCTGGGCCCGATACTTCTCCTGGAAATTCCTCAGGATCGGGATGAGGTTGGGGAAGGCCGGGCGGAAGGAGGCCTCGGCCTCCCAGCAGTTCTTCATCAGCCGGTAAACCTGGGAGGGGAGCAGCCATGGGAAACCGGGAAAAGCTGGGGAAAGCTGGGAAAAGCCGGGAAAAGCCGGGAAAAGCCTGGGGAAAGCCTGGGAAAAGCCTGGGAAAAGCTGGGAAAATCCCGGGAAAACCCCAGGAAAAGTCCGGGGAAAGCCTGGGGAAACCTGGGAAAAGCCCGGGAAACCATGGGAAAAGCTGGGAAAAGCCGGGAAAAGCCTGGGAAAAGCCCAGGAAAACCTGGGGAAACCCGGGAAAACGCTGGGAAAAGCTGGGAAACCGTGGGAAAAGCTGGGAAAACGCCGGGAAAAGCAGCCCCAGCTTCCCCTCTGCCCTCCAGGAATGTGCGGCCCTTCCCTTCCCTTCCCTTCCCTTCCCTTCCCTTCCCTTCCCTTCCCTTCCCTTCCCTTCCCTTCCCTTCCCTTCCCTTCCCTTCCCTTCCCTTCCCTTCCCTTCCCTTCCCTTCCCTTCCCTTCCCTTCCCTTCCCTTCCCTTCCCTTCCCTTCCCATTTTCCTGCTCCCCTTTTCCCTCACTTCTCCCCCTTTCCCGTTTTCCTCCTTCTTTCTTAATTTTTCCTCCTTTTTTTCCCCATTTTCCTCCTTTTCTTCCCCATTTTCCCTCCTTCTCCCACTTTTTCCCCTCCTCCTTTTTTCCCTTCCTCTCCCCCACTTCTCCTCCTTCTCTTCCCAATTTCCCTCTTTTTCTCCCCATTCCCTTTCCTTTCCCTTCCCCCTCTTTTCCCCTTCCCCACTTTTCCTCCTCCCCTTCCCTCCCCCTTTTCCCTCTTCCCCCTCCGTTTTCCCCCTCCTCCCATCCCAATTTCCCCCGTTTTCCCCCTTTTCCTCTTTCCCAATCCTCCTTTTCCCCCTTTTCCCCCTTTCCCAATCCCCCTTTTCCCTCTTTTCCTCTTTCCCAATCCCCCTTTTCCCTCTTTTCCCACCTCGCAGGGACAATCCCGGGGCATCGGGAGCCTCCTGCCCCTCTCCAGGAGCTCGATCAGCCTCAGCACCGTCATCTGCCCCTGCGTGGCCCCGATCAACTCCAGGAATTTCTGGGGGGAAAAGGGAAAATTTGGGATCTCTCCGGAGATTTTTGGGAATCCCCTAAAACCCAGGAATCCCCTAAATCCCGTGGATTCCCTTAAAACCCAGGAATCCTCTAAACCCCAGGAATCCCCTAAAACCCGGGAATCCCCCCAAAACCCAAGAATCTCCAAACCCCAGGACTCCCCCAAACCCCAGGAATCCCCTAAACCCCAGGACTCCCCCAAACCCCAGGACTCCCCTAAACCCCAGGAATCCCCTAAAACCCAGGAATCCCCCAAAACCCAAGAATCCCCTAAACCCCAGGACTCCCCTAAACCCCAGGAGCCCCAGCAGCACTCACGGCCGGGGGGCTGCTCGCGGCGTCGCAGCGCGTCAGCAGCTCGTAGAGCGTCACCCCGAAGGACCACACGTCCGAGGCGTAGTAGAACTTGCACTCCTTGAGGCACTCCGGGGCGTACCTGGGAGCGGCCGCGAGTTGGGAGCCGCCGCTTCCCCGGCCCCGTTCCCCCCTCCCTGTCCCTGCCCCGCTCCCCCCTCCCTGTCCCGGCCCCGTTCCCCCCTCCCTGTGCCCGGCCCCGTTCCCCCCTCCCTGTGCCCGGCCCCGTTCCCCCCTCCCTGTGCCCGGCCCCGTTCCCTGTGCCCACCCCGTTCCCCCCTCCCTGTCCCTGCCCCGTTTCCCCCTCCCTGACCCTGCTCCGTTCCCCCCTCCCTGTGCCCTGCCCCGTTTCCCCCTCCCTGTGCCCTGCCCCGTTCCCCCCTCCCTGTGCCCTGCCCCGTTCCCCCCTCCCTGTCCCTGCCCCGTTTCCCCCTCCCTGTCCCGGCCCCGTTCCCCCCTCCCTGTCCCGGCCCCGTTCCCCCTCCCTGTGCCGTTCCCCCCTCCCTGTCCCGGCCCCGTTCCCCCCTCCCTGTGCCCGTTCCCCCCTCCCTGTCCCGGCCCCGTTCCCCCTCCCTGTGCCGTTCCCCCCTCCCTGTCCCGGCCCCGTTCCCCCCTCCCTGTGCCCGTTCCCCCCTCCCTGTCCCGGCCCCGTTCCCCCCTCCCTGTGCCCGTTCCCCCCTCCCTGTCCCTGCCCCGTTCCCCCTCCCTGTGCCCGGCCCCGTTCCCCCCTCCCTGTGCCCGGCCCCGTTCCCCCCTCCCTGTCCCTGCCCCGTTCCCCCCTCCCTGTCCCGGCCCCGTTCCCCCCTCCCTGTGCCCGTTTCCCCCTCCCTGTCCCTGCCCCGTTCCCCCCTCCCTGTGCCCGGCCCCGTTCCCCCCTCCCTGTCCCGGCCCCGTTCCCCCCTCCCTGTCCCTGCCCCGTTCCCCCTCCCTGTCCCTGCCCCGTTCCCCCCTCCCTGTGCCCGTTCCCCCCTCCCTGTCCCGGCCCCGTTTCCCCCTCCCTGTCCCTGCCCCGTTCCCCCCTCCCTGTGCCCACCCCGTGCCCGGTGGATCCCGGCTGCCCTCACCAGAACACGGGGCTGTCGCCGTCCTCCCGGACCCGGTAATACTCGCGGCCCTCGGGCACGGCCTTGGCCAGGCCGAAGTCGCCGATCTTCACCACGTGCTCGTTCTCCAGCAGCACGTTCCGGGCTGCCAGGTCCCGGTGGATGTAGTGCAGGGAATGCAGGTAGGCCATGCCCTGGCGGAGGAAAGGGGATGGCAGCGGGGTTTGGGAGGTTTGGAGAGGGGTTTTGGGGTGGTTTTCAGTTGTTTTGGGAGGGATTTTGGAGGGGTTTGGCTCGGTTTTTTTTCTGGCGATCGGCCGCTTTTGTGGGTGGCGATCCCAGTTTTTGAGGGGTTCATCCCTGGTTTTGGGGGAATTCAATCCCATTTCGGGGAGTTCAGCCTCATTTGTAGGTGTCAGTCCTGTTTTTTGGGGGGGTTCAGCCCCCCTTTTTTTTTTTTTTTGGGGAATCAGCCATATTTTTGGGAATTAAGCCCCATTTTGAGGTGTCAGTCCCATTTTCTGGGGGGTTCATCCCTATTTTTTTTTGGGAATCACACCCATTTTGGGGCATTCAGCCCCATTTTGAGGTGTCAACCCCATTTTTGGGAATTCAGCCCCATTTTCAAAGGGTCCAACACCAATTTTTTGGGGATTCAGAGATATTTTGGGGCCGTAACCCCCATTTCTAGGTGTTCAACCCCATTTTTGGGAATTCAGCCCCATTTCCAAAGGGTCCAACGCCATTTCTTTGGGAATTCAGCTGCAGTTTGGGGCCGTAACCCCCATTTTTAGGTGTTCAACCCCATTTTTGGGAATTCAGCCCCATTTCCAAAGGGTCCAACGCCATTTCTTTGGGAATTCAGCCACATTTTGGGACCGTAACCCCCATTTTTGAGGTGCTCAAACCTGGTTTTTTGGGAATAATCCCTTTTTTTGGGATCCAGCCCCATTTTGGGCTCACCTCGCAGATCTGCTGGGCAAAGAGCAGGAGGTGGGACAGGCTCAGGGGGTGCTTGGGCAGGAATTCCCGGAGGCTTCCGAGCGGGACGTATTCCATGATCAGCTGCACCACCTTGTCCCCTGGAAAAAACACTTGGGAATGTGAGGACCACCCTGAGAACCCCCAAATCCCTGCCAGGACGGAGATTTCCCACCAAAAAATGTGGGAATTGGGGTTTTTTAGCCTCTAACAACCAGATCTGGAGCTGGAAAATGCCACATGGATTGAGACCCATGTCCCCCTCTGACCCCCTTGATGTCCCTCATCCTCATGGGAATTTGGGGACAACCCCAAATCCATTCCAGGACAGCGATTCCCAACCAAAAAATGTGGGAATTGGGGTTTTTAGCCTCTCTGTGGCCAAACACCGGATCTGGAGCTGGAAAATCCTGTGGGATTTTCCCTCACCCTGCTCGCTGCAGCACCCCTTGTACTTGACGATGTTCTCGTGGTACAGGGTCTTGAGGATCTGGATTTCCCTCTTCCAGGAGCTCAGGAGCTGGGGGCTGCTCCCGGATTTCAGGGATTTCACCGCCACCATCTCCCCGGTGCCGTCGTTGGTGGGGTCATAGCAGCACAGGCTCACCTTCCCAAAGTGGCCCTGCAAGGGAGTTTTTTGGGAATTTTTTTGGCCATGGAAAGGAGGTTTTGGGGTTTCCCTGTGCTGGGAGAATCCAGAGAGGGCAATAAAGCTGGGGGATGGAGGAGGGCAAAATCAGCAGGGAAAAGGGGTTGAAGAGTGGAAATAGGGATTAAAATGTGGAATTTTGGATCCAGACAGGGAAAGGAGCTCTCCCAGCTTCCCCAGGCCCAGAATTCTGGAATTCAGGACGCCACTGACCTCCCCCAGCTCCCGGATTTTCTTCAGGTACCGCTTCTGGAAGACCGTGGGATCCGACACGGGGAAGTCGGGATTTACCGAGGTGATGTCCACGAGGTCTGGGAAGGACCTTGAGTTTTCCTTTTTTCCCTCTCTTTTTGCCTTTTCTATTACCTTTTTCCCCCTTTTTTGCCCTCTTTCCCCTCGACCTTTTTTCTTTCTTCCTTTTCCCTCTCCCTTTTTAACTTTTTCCTCTCTTTCCCCCCTCTTTTTTTAACCTTTTCCTCTCTTTTCTTCCCTTTTCCTACCTTTTTCCCCCCTTTCCCCCTCGTTTCCCCCCTCATCCCTCTTTCCCCCCCGCCTTTTCCCCCTTCTATCCCCTACCCCACCCCACCACCACATCCCCAACCCCTCCAGGATCCTCATCTCCCTTTTCCCCACAAAATCCCGCGATTTCCCCGCTTTTCCCCCACAAAACCCAGGATTTTCCCCCTTTCCCTCACAAAATGCCAGGATTTTCCCCTTCCCGGCCCTCACGGTGCGGCTGGAGCCGGGTGAGATCCCTCACGCTCCTTTTTCCCCACAAAACCCCGGGATTTTCCTCCTTTCCCGCCCCTCACGGCGCGGCTGGAGCCGGGTGAGAACTCTCACGCCCCTTTCCCGCACAGAACCCCAGGATTTTCCCCCTTTTCCCCACAACATCCCGCGATTTTCCCCTTCCCGCCCGTCACGGCGCGGCTGGAGTCTGGTGAGATCCCCTCACACCCCTTTTCCCCCACAAAACCCCGGGATTTTCCCTCACGGTGCGGCTGGAGCCGGGTGAGATCCCTCACGCCTCTTTTCCCCTACAAAACCCCGGGATTTTCCCCCTTTCCCTCACAAAATGCCGCGATTTTCCCCTTCCCGCCCCTCACTGTGTGGCTGGAGCCGGGTGAGATCCCTCACGCCCCTTTTCCCCCACAAAACCGCAGGATTTCCCCCCTTTTCCCTCACAAAATGCCGCGATTTCCCCCCTTTTCCCTCACAAAATGCCGCGATTTTCCCCTTCCCGCCCCTCACGGCGCGGCTGGAGCCGGGTGAGATCCCTCACGCCCCTTTTCCCCCACAAAACCGCAGGATTTCCCCCCTTTCCCCCACAAAACCCCGGGATTTTCCCCCTTTTCCCTCACAAAATGCCGCGATTTTCCCCTTCCCGCCCCTCACGGCGCGGCTGGAGCCGGGTGAGATCCCTCACGCCCCTTTTCCCCACAAAACACCGGGATTTTCCCTCGCGGTGCGGCTGGAGCCGGGTGAGATCCCTCACGCTCCTTCTTCCCCACAAAACCCCGGGATTTTCCCCCACAAAATGCCGCGATTTTCCCCTTCCCGCCCCTCACGGAGCGGCTGGAGCCAGGTGAGATCCCTCACGCCCCTTTTCCCCCACAAAATTCTGGGATTTTCCCTCACGGTGCGGCTGGAGCCGGGTGAGATCCCTCATGTCCCTTTTTCCCCACAAAACCCCGGGATTTTCCCCCTTTCCCTCACAAAATGCCGCGATTTTCCCCTTCCCGCCCCTCACGGCGCGGCTGGAGCCGAGTGAGATCCCTCACGCTCCTTCTTCCCCACAAAACCCCGGGATTTTCCCCCATAAAATGCCGCGATTTTCCCCTTCCCGCCCCTCACGGAGCGGCTGGAGCCGGGTGAGATCCCCTCACGCCCCTTTCCCCCACAAAACCCCGGGATTTTCCCCCTTTCCCTCACAAAATGCCGCGATTTTCCCCTTCCCGCCCCTCACGGAGCGGCTGGAGCCGGGTGAGATCCCTCACGCCCCTTTTCCCCCACAAAACCCCGGGATTTTCCCTCACGGCGCGGCTGGAGCCGGGTGAGATCCCTCACGCCCCTTTTCCCCACAAAACCCCGGGATTTTCCCCCTTTCCCATACAAAATGCTGCGATTTTCCCCTTCCCGCCCCTCACGGTGCGGCTGGAGCCGGGTGAGATCCCTCACGCCCCTTTTCCCCCACAAAATTCCGGGATTTTCCCTCACGGTGCGGCTGGAGCCGGGTGAGATCCCCCACGTCCCTTTTTCCCCACAAAACCCCGGGATTTTCCCCCTTTCCCTCACAAAATGCCGCGATTTTCCCCTTCCCGCCCCTCACGGCGCGGCTGGAGCCGGGTGAGATCCCCTCACGCCCCTTTCCCCCACTAAACACCGGGATTTTCCGTCACGGTGCGGCTGGAGCCGGGTGAGATCCCCTCACGCTCCTTCTTCCCCACAAAACCCCGGGATTTTCCTCCTTTCCCGCCCCTCACGGAGCGGCTGGAGCCGGGTGAGATCCCTCACGCCCCTTTTCCCCACAAAACCCCGGGATTTTCCCCCTTTCCCATACAAAATGCTGCGATTTTCCCCTTCCCGCCCCTCACGGTGCGGCTGGAGCCGGGTGAGATCCCTCACGCCCCTTTTCCCCCACAAAATTCTGGGATTTTCCCTCACGGTGCGGCTGGAGCCGGGTGAGATCCCCCACGTCCCTTTTTCCCCACAAAACCCCGGGATTTTCCCCCTTTCCCTCACAAAATGCCGCGATTTTCCCCTTCCCGCCCCTCACGGCGCGGCTGGAGCCGGGTGAGATCCCCTCACGCCCCTTTCCCCCACTAAACACCGGGATTTTCCGTCACGGTGCGGCTGGAGCCGGGTGAGATCCCCTCACGCTCCTTCTTCCCCACAAAACCCCGGGATTTTCCTCCTTTCCCGCCCCTCACGGAGCGGCTGGAGCCGGGTGAGATCCCTCACGCCCCTTTTCCCCCACAAAATCCCGGGATTTTCCCTCACGGTGCGGCTGGAGCCGGGTGAGATCCCTCACGCCCCTTTCCCCCACAAAACCCCGGGATTTTCCCTCACGGAGCGGCTGGAGCCGGGTGAGCTCCCCTCACGCCCCTTTCCCTCACAAAACCCCGGGATTTTCCCTCACTGTGCGGCTGGAGCCGGGTGAGATCCCTCAGGACGGTCCGGAAGGACGGACGCTCCACAGGGGTGTAATTGAGGCACTGGGAGATCAGCGAGGCCAATTCCCGGCAGGAAGGCTCCGGCAGCCGGTGCCTCTTCTCATAAAAACGCTCCTTCTGCGGGAAAACCGAGGCAAAAAAACTCACTCTCCAACCTTCAAATCCAGGCAGGAATGAGGAAAACAGCGGGAATCACCTCGGAGGGTGTCCGCTCCTTCAGCGGGACGTCGGCGTCGAAGCAGATTTCCAGGAGTGTTGTCCCAAAACTCCACTTGTCCGCGGCTGTGGTGAGGTTCCCGATATCCCGGACGCATTCCGGGGCGATCCAGGGAATTCTGTCCACGCGTTCTGAGGGGAGGATCCCACGGGAGAAGTGTTGGGATGGGGTGGGAATGAAATATTTTTATGTATTTATATCGCGTATAGAAGTATGGGATATTCAAGGTGTAAAATGTGGGATATTCAATACAAAAATGTGGGCTATTCGAGCTGGAAAATGTGGGATATTCAATGGAAAAATGTGGGATATTCGAGGTGGAAAATGTGGGATATTCAATAGAAAAATGTGGGCTATTCGAGCTGGAAAATGTGGGATATTAAATAGAAAAATGTGGGATATTAAGGCTGTAAAATGTGGGCTATTCGAGGTGGAAAATGTGGGGTATTAAATACAAAACTAAGGAATAGTAAAGGTGTAAAATATAGGATATTAAACATAAAAATATGGGATATTAAAGGTATAAACATGGGATATTTAATATAAAACGATGGGATCCTGGATTTTCCCCCCGGAAATCCATCCCTGCCCCATTCCAGGCCGGGATGATCCCGTACCTTCCCGGGAGAGCACCGTGAAGCTGACCCCGGGATCGCTGAGCTTCACGAAGGGCACGGATCCGTCCTCCAGCCCTTTCCTGGCCAGCAGGATGTTCTTGGCACACACATTCCCGTGCACCAGGTTCTTATCCTCCTGGGAAAAGCAGAGGGAAAAGGGAAAATTGGGAATTTTTTTCCCCAATTCAAATTTTTCCCCCTCCCAAAAAAAAAAAAGAAATCTATTATTGTTTATTTATCGTGAATATTTTCCGGTTTCCTGATAATAAAATTCCCAATAATAAATTTCCCCGTTAAAATTTTTTCCCATAATAATTTTCCTATAATAAATTTCCCAGTAATAAATTTCCCCATTAAAAAATTGCCATAATTTTCCCATAATAAATGTTCCAATAATAATTTTTCCAATGAAAAATTCCAACAGTTTCCCAATAATAAGCGAATATTGGGAAAAAAAGTATTGGGAAAGATCCCAGCAATGCCACAGGGCAAGGCGAAGCCTCTGGGATATAAAAGCTGGAATTTCACCTCCCTGTCTTGGGATTTTGCTCCGAAATCAACCCAAAACAGGGAATAAAATGATAAAAAGGGCTTTTCCAGCCCCGTTCCCAACTCCCTGCTCAGAATCCCATCCCCATCCCTCGCTTTTCCCAGCCCCAAAATGAATCCGTGGAGGACTGGAATTCCCAGAACGGGGAAGAAAGAGCGAGAATGGGCTGCAGGAAAGGCGGAATAATCCCCAAAATGGGGTTATTTCCTTGGAAAATGGAGGGGAAGCACTGCAGGACATCCACGAGAATTCCCAGCTGGAATTACCAGGTAGCTCAAGGCGCTTCCCAGCTGCTTGGCCACGGTGATTTTCCACCCCACGGAGATCCGGCCCTTCTCCTTGCGGAGCAGCACATCCAGGGGCCCGTGCTCCACAAACTCCTCCACCATGATGTCTGCGGGGAAAATCCGGGATGATCCCCCGGGATTCGGGCGGGAAAAGGGGCCGGGAATGTTCCGCACTTACTCTCGGAGCCGCGGACGCAGACGCCGTGCACGAAGGCCAGGTGCACGTGGGACACCTGGGACATGAGGCTGGCGCTCTCGAAGAACGCCTGCGGGGACAGCGGGAATGGCACGGGCATCCCGGCATTCCAGAGGGGCCGCAGAGCTCCCGGGAGCCCCATCCCAGGCTTTGGGAGCCCCATCCCAGGCTTTGGGAGCCAAATCCCAGCCCCTTTGGAGCCCCATCCCAGGCTTTTGGAGCCAAATCCCAGCCCCTTTGGAGCCCAGTTCCAGGCTTTGGGAGCCAAATCCCAGCCCTTTTGGAGCCCCATCCCAGCCCCTCTGGAGCCAAATTCCAGCCCCTTTGGAGCCCAATTCCAGCCCTTTTGGAGCCCCATCCCAGCCCCTTTTGGAGCCCCATCCCAGGCTTTGGGAGCCCCATCCCAGCCCCTTTTGGAGCCCCATCCCAGGCTTTTGGAGCCCCATCCCAGCCCCTTTGGAGCCAAATTCCAGCCCCTTTGGAACTCCATCCCAGCCCCTTTGGGAGCCCCATCCCAGCCCCTTTTGGAGCCCCATCCCAGCCCCTTTTAGAGCCCCATCCCAGCCTTTCTGGAGCCACATCCCACCCTTTCCAGATCTGTTTTCCAGCCCTTCTGTGGCCACATTCCAGCCCTTGGAGCCCCATTCCAGCCCTTTTGGAGCCACATTCCAGCCCCTGGAGCTAAATTCCAGCCCTTGGAGGCAAATTCCAGCCCTGGGATCCCCATTCCAGCCCTTCTGGGGCCACATTCCAGCCCTTTTGGATCCCTATCCCACCCCCCCCAAATCCATGTTTTCCCCCAAATCCCGGGCAGGGCTCACCAGGGCGATGTCCCTGTGGCTGGGATCCAGCACTTTGAGCACCACGTGCAGCTCCCGGCTGTTGTTGTTGTTCTGCTCCGTGGAAAAATACTCGGCCTCGTCATCGTTCCCGGAATTCCCGAAATTCCCGCAGACGCTCAGGACCCCGTCGTAGATGTTGGTGTGGGTGCCCTGGCCTAGGTGGGCCCGCTGGGAAAAGGGGGAAAAACGGGAGCTGTTGGACCTTGGGAATGTGGGAATTCTCATCTGGAACTTCCCTCTGCGTCCCACTGTGGGAAAAAGCCGCTTCCGTGGGGGTTTTTCCCTCCTTTTTCCTTGGAAAGGGAAGGGAGGAAACAGCAAATCCATCCCGCTGGCTGGGCAAGGGGTGTGGGAGCATCCTGGGATCTGGAGGGAATCCCAGGAAAGCAGAGCTGATCCCTCCATTCCCAAGAATCCCAGGAAAGTAGAGAGGATTCTTCCACCTCCCCCAGTGAATCCCGGGAATCAGAGCGGTGAAATTCCCAGGAATCAGAGAGGATTCCTGCACCTCCCCCAGTGAATCCCAAGAATCAGAGCGGTGAAATTCCCAGGAATCAGCGAGGATTCCTGCACCTCCCCCAGTGAATCCCGGGAATCAGAGTGGTGAAATTCCCGGGAATTAGCAAGGATTCCTCCACCTCCCCCAGTGAATCCCGGGAATCAAATTCCCGGGAATCAGCGAGGATTCCTCCACCTCCCCCAGTGAATCCCGGGAATCAGAGTGGTGAAATTCCCGGGAATCAGCAAGGATTCCTCCACCTCCCCCAGTGAATCCTGGGAATCAGAGCAGTGAAATTCCCGGGAATCAGCAAGGATTCCTCCACCTCTCCCAGTGAATCCTGGGAATCAGAGCAGTGAAATTCCCGGGAATCAGAGAGGATTCCTCCACCTCCCCCAGTGAATCCCAGGAAACCAGAGCAGCGGAAATCCCGGGAAAGCAGCACCTGCGTGATCTCGTTCTTGCGGATCTGGTGGAAGCTGAGCTGGGTGAGGTTCAGGATCTGCTTCCCGTTATCCTTCGCCTTCCTGGTGATCAGCAGGTCCGAGATCTCTGGGAAAAGAGGGAATGGGAACCCCGTGAGCTCCCTGAGAATGCCAGGAGAGCAGAGCTGGTCCCTTCATTCCCAGGGTGAATCCCAGGGAAGCAGGGCTCCCTCCATCCATCCCTGGGAATCCCAGGAAAGCAGAGTGGATTCCCTCCACCTCCCCCAGTGAATCCCGGGAGTCAGAGCAGCGAAAATCCCAGGAATTCCGGCCGTTCCCGATCCCGAGGGATGATCCCTGTCCTCACCTCCCGGCTTGGGCGGGCAGCACCTCTTCACTGTGAAGTTTTCCTCGCCGGATTTGAGGGTGCAGCCCTTGAGCACATCCAGGAGTTCCCGCAGGGTCGGGAATTCCCGATCCCAGCCTTCCAGCACGAAGGAATCCCCCTTCTTCTGGATGCGGAATTGCCGGTACTTGAAGGCTCCCGGCGCTCCAGGAGCCTGGAAAAGCGGGATTGAGGCAGGAGTTGAAGGCACAAAGCTCTCGGAGCTGGCAGTTCCCGGGAATTCCGAGCTGGGAATCGCGTCCCTACCTGCTGCTGGCTCCTCTTGAGCACGGAGAGAATCATCCGGTTGAAATCCAGGACGCTCCAGCGGAGGATGTAGAGCCCTTCCTCCGGCTCTTCCCGGCGGAGCTTGGCGAAAACGAACTCCTCCCTGGAAAAGGGAGGGAGGGCATGGACTGGGATGAGCCCCGAGGGCAGAGGATGGATTGGGATGAGCCCCAAGGGCAGGGAATGGATTAGGATAAGCTCCTGAGGAAAAGAAATTAATTGGGATGAGCCCCGAGGACAGAGAATGATTTGGGATGAATCTAAAGGACACCTGGATGAGCCCTTAGGACAGGGAATGATTTGGGATGAGCCCTGAGGACACCTGGATGTGCCCTGAGGACAGGGAATGATTTGGGATGAGCTCTGAGGACAGGGAATGATTTGGGATGAATCTGAAGGACATGGAATGGCTCTGGGAGAGCTCCAGGGACACCTGGATGAGCCCTGAGGACAGGGAATGATTTGGGATGAGCCCTGAGGACACCTGGATGTGCCCTGAGGACACCTGGATGTGCCCTGAGAACAGGGAATGATTTGGGATGAGCTCTGAGGACAGGGAATGATTTGGGATGAATCTGAAAGACACCTGGATGAGCCCTTAGGACAGGGAATGATTTGGGATGAGCCCTGAGGACACCTGGATGAGCTCTGAGAACAGGGAATGATTTGGGATGAATCTGAAGGACATGGAATGGCTCTGGGAGAGCTCCAGGGACACCTGGATGAGCCCTGAGGACAGGGAATGATTTGGGATGAGCCCTGAGGACAGAATGGCTCAGGATGAACCCAAAGGAAATGAAACAGCCAGGGACCACCCCAAGGACGCGGAACAGCTCCGGGATGATCCCCAGGGATCCGGGATGATCCCCCGGGATCCGGGATGATCCCTGGGATCACAGGGAAGCCGCACTCACTGCATGGGCCCGTGGATGCCGTGGTGCAGGCTCAGCAGCAGCCGCGGCGGGGCCACGTCGTGGCACAGGTAATGGCTGGAGTCGGCCGTCAGCCGGAAATATCCGTCCACCAGCGACACCAGGGACAGCGCGCTCCCGGGGCACGGCAGCTGCACCTCCTGGGGAGGAGAGCGGGAAACGCTCGGGAAGTCCTCGGAAAACTCCTGGGAAACCCTCAGGAGACCCTCAAAAAACTCTCAGAAAAGCCCTGGAAAACTCTTGGGAAAAAAACGCTCTTAAAGGCCTCGGGAAACCCTCAGAAAACCCTCATAAAACCCATGGAAAACCCTCAGGAAACCCGTGGAAAACCCTCAGGAAACCCGTGGAAAACCCTCAGGAAACCCTCAGGAAACCCGTGGAAAACCCTCAGGAAACCCTCAGGAAACCTGTGGAAAACCCTCAGGAAACCCTCACAAAACCCGTGGAAAACCCTCAGGAAACCCTCAGGAAAACCCTCAGGAAACCCTTGGAAAACCCTCAGGAAAACCCTCAGGAAACCCTTGGAAAACCCTCAGGAAACCCTTGGAAAACCTTTGGGAAAACTCTTGGGAAATCTTTGGAAAACTCTCAGCAAACCCTTGGAATAAAACACCCATAAAACCCTTGGAAAACCCTTGGATAACTCTTGGAAAAACCTCAAAAACCCCCATAAAAACCCTCGCTCTTCCCAGCGCTGCCTCTTCCCCATCCGGGAAGAAAAATTCCATGATCCCAACATCCGAGGGATGCATCCCCACCCACCAGGCACTCGTTGTCCTGCCGGTGGATGCAGATCCTGGAATCCTTGACCACCACGTGGGTGATTTCCCGGAAATCGCAGAAATGGCACCACTGGGGCTCGGCCGGCGGCGCCTCCGGCTCCTTATTCCCGCTTTTCCTCCCAAAATATCCACGCTGGGAGAAGTTTTCCACGCTCTGTGGGGAGAATTCCAGGTTTTTCCTGCTGCTGGGAAGGGTTTGGGGTGGGGAGGTGGGTACTGGGGAAACTGGGATGAGCTGGAGGCTGAGGGGAAGCATGGGAGCACAAAGTTGGGACGGGGTGGATTGGGGCTTTGGGATCAGGTGGGATTTGGGGTGATCCCACATGGATTTGGGGGGTTTTGGGGTGGGATTGGGGGTTTTGGGGTGTCTGTGGATGGAGCTTTGGGATCAGGTGGGATTTGGGGTGATCCCACATGGATTTGGGGGGTTTTGGGGTGGGATTGGGGGTTCTGGGGTGTCTGGGGATGCACAAGCCGAGGAGAAGGAGATGGTGTGGGAATGGATTTGGATGGGAATGCTGGGAAAGGCTCCAGGCAAACTGGGAGGAACTGGAAAAAGAACTCGAGGAACGCTCAGAGCGCCCCAGCACCGCAAACCGAGGGGAAAATAACAGGATTTGGGTCGGGAATGGCTCATCCCAAAACCACCTCATCCCAACCCACCTCTCCGGCCACCGGCCGCCACTGGATCCCTCCGGTGCCGGTGACCAGGACGTGGTGAGTGACCGGAAAATCCCTCGGGATCGGCGGCCGCTCCCGGCTCCCGTTGGCGCAGGGCGGCCCCTTCTCCCCTTCGGACGCCGTTTCCAGGGAAAACGCCGGGAAAAGCTCGCTCCCAAATCCGGGAGCCAGGTGTTCCAGGGTGGCCAGGTACTTGTACATCACATCCCGCTCCGACAGCTTCCCGGCGGCCACCGTGTGCCGCTGGAAGTGCCGCAGGAAGCGGCGGAAGACGTTCTTCATCCGGAAGCGCGTCAGGAAGTTGTTCTGCTGGATCTGGCGGCGGAAGGAGCGCGGGATGCAGTCCTTGAAGCTGCCAAGAAATGGCGGGAAAAACCTCAAAAAAGCCTCGGAAAACTCTCAGAAAACCCTCGGAGAACTCTGAGGAAACCCTTGGAATAAACCACCCAGAAAACCCTTGGAAAACCGTCTAAAAACTCCCGGAAAACCCTTGGAAAACTCTGAGGAAACCCTTGGAATAAACCACCCAGAAAACCTTTGAAAAACCCTCCAAAAGTTCTTGGAAAGCCCCTGGAAAACCCTTGGAAAACTCTGAGGAAACCCTTGGAATAAACCACCCAGAAATCCCTTGGAAAACCCTCCAAAAATTCTTGGAAAACCGAGAAAAGCCTTGGAATAAACCACCCAGAAAACCCTTGGAAAACCTTCTAAAAATTCCCAGAAAACCCTTGGAAAACGCTGAGGAAACCCTTGGAATAAACCATCCAGAAATCCCTTGGAAAACCCTCCAGAAGTTCTTGAAAAATCCTTGGAAAACCCTTGGAAAACTCTGAGGAAACCCTTGGAATAAACCATCCAGAAAAGCCTTGGAAAAACCTCCAAAAATTCTCAGAAAGCCCTTGGAAAACTCTGAGAAAAGCCTTGGAATAAAACACCCAGAAAAGCCTTGGAAAACCTTCTAAAAATTCTCAGGAAACCCTTGGAAAACTCTGAGGAAACCCTTGGAATAAACCACCCAGAAAACCCTTGGAAAACCGTCTAAAAATTCCCAGAAAACCCCTGGAAAACTGAGAAAAACCTTGGAATAAACCACCCAGAAAACCCTTGGAAAACTCTGAGGAAGCCCTTGGAATAAACCACCCAGAAAACCCTTGGAAAACCCCTGGAAAACCCTTGGAAAACCTCGGCTGGGAAGAGGTCGGGACGCGCCGGTGGCGAGGGAGGAAACGCGGCTTCCCCAGAGCGAGGGAAACGAGGAAGGAAAAGGGGAAAAGCGGGGAGAAACGCCTCTGGAAAAGCGGGAATTTCACCTGTACTTCCTGGCCACCTCCTCCAGGGAAATGCCCTTCTTGATGGCGATGTGGGAGAGGTGCAGCACGGCCATTCCCAAACTTTCGTTCTTGAACCTCTGGATCTCCGGCTCGCTCTGGAAATCCTTCAGGGACGCGACGTCGTTGATGAACTCGAATTTCCCCTGGCCGGAAATCGGGGGGGGGGGAAAATCAGCCCCGAGCTCATTTCCTTTCCCTGGGGGTTTTGGGGTTTGGTTTTTTTGAATTTCAAAGGAATCAAATTCCCCTTAAAAGGTTAAAAAATGATCCCGTGGGATTACAGGATCCCACCCCAATCGCAGCGGGATCAAAGCTTTCCAAAGGGAAAACTCAGGGGGGTGTTAATCCCTAAATAAACCCCTGGGGGTGGAAAAAGGGATCCTGAGCCAAATCCGGATGGATTGAGGGAAATCAATCCCATTTTTTCCCAAATCCGGATGGATTGAGGGGAATCAATCCCGGTTTTTCCCAAATCCACCTGGATTGAGGGGAATCAATCCCGTTTTTTTCCCAAATCCGGCTGGATTGAAGGAAATCAATCCCGGTTTTTCCCCAAATCCATCTGGATTGAAGGAAATCAATCCCCGTTTTTCCCAAATCCAGTTGGATTGAAGGAAATTAATCCCATTTTTTCCCAAATCCGGCTGGATTGAGGGAAAATCATCCCAGTTTTTCCCAAATCCACCTGGATTGAAGGAAATCAATCCCAGTTTTTCCCAAATCCAGCTGGATTGAAGGAAATCAATCCCAGTTTTTCCCAAATCCAGCCGGATTGAAGGAAATCAATCCCGTTTGTTCCCAAATCCAGCCGTATTGAGGGAAATCAATCCCCTTTTTTTCCCAAATCCAGCTGCATTGAGGGAAATCAATCCCGTTTGTTCCCAAATCCACCTGGATTGAGGGGAATCAATCCCAGTTTTTCCCAAATCCAGCTGCATTAAGGGAAATCAATCCCGGTTTTTCCCAAATCCATCTGGATTAAGGAAAATCATCCCAGTTTTTCCCAAATCCAGCCGTATTGAGGGGAATCATCCCGGTTTTTCCCAAATCCAACTGGATTGAAGGAAATCAATCCCGTTTTTTCCCCAAATCTGGCCGGATTGAAGGAAATCAATCCCGTTTTTTCCCAATCCCGCCCCGTCACCTGCTCAAACAGGTACTCGAAGGAGGATCTGTCCAGTAAAGCTCCTCCGGGCGGTTTCTCCTCGGGAGAATCCCCCGGGCGCGGCACATTCCGGAAAACCGCCGGCTCCTTGTCGTTCATCCCGTGCCAGTTCCGGAAATAATACCTGGAATGGGAAGAGGAGAGGAGGAGAGGGGCTGGGAGTCACATTCCGGGCTGGAATCGGTGCATTTGGGGTTTTTTTTAAGGAATAAAACGTCTTGGAAGCACAGAGGGATCAGCCACATTCCTAAAACAAACGGGATGTGAGCACAGAGAACGAGTCCGCACCGGGAATGAAGGGCAGCAGCCTCCTCCAGCCTGGAACGGGATCATTTCAACCTTTTCCCATCCCTTTTTAGGATCCCTGGCGCTCCCAAAACCCTTTGGAAGAGCCCTTGTTGGGAAGTCCCCGCGCTGGGAGGAGGAGACTGAGGAAGAGCGGGAATAAGGACAGGGATTTTTGCTGGGAGAGCTTTCCCAAGGGTTTTGCCCCGATTCCACCCACAGGGATGGGGTTGGGAATGGGAATGGGAACGGGAGGGGGCCTCACCTCATCCTGAAGATCAGGTTGACGCTGGTGTCCTTCCCGATGTGGAACTGGTGGTTGGGCGGGAGCCAGATCCGGCTCTGGGGGTCGTAGAGGGCGAAGAGGCTGTAGCAGAGCGGGGTAATTCCTGCCGGGAATGCCACAGATCCCGTCTTCCATGGGGGGGAAAAAAACCCCCACGTTTTCCCAAAAAAAAACCCTCGGGAGGGGGAAAAAAAAAAATAAAGCCCAGAGAGTCCCGAAAAGCGGGAAAGGGCAGCTGGGATGAGGGGGTATTCCCAGAAAAACCGGAATTCCAGAGGGGGTTTTGTTCCCAAGGGACCGGAACTCGGCTGGTTTAATTCCCAAGGAGCAAAATTCCGGCTGCTTTAATTCCCAACGAGCCCAAGCCCAGCCAGTTTCATTCCCAGTAAACCCGAACTCGGCAGGTTTTTATTCCCAAAAAATAAACCAAACCACAGCATCCAGTGGGTTTTATTCCCAAGAAAGCCCTGGGGATCAGAAAACTGGGAATTTCTCAGCCTTGGGAAGGAATCCAGTCAGGATCTGGTGTTCCCTGGGAATTCCTGGTGTCTTCCCTGGGAATTCCTGGTGTTTTCCCTGGAAAATCTGACTTTCCCTGGGAATTCCTGGTGTTCCTTGGGAATTCCTGGTGTTTTCCTCAGAAAATCTGGCATTCCTCAGGAATTCCTCAGCCTCGGGGCAGGACGCAGTGGGATCCCCCCCTGCCCCATTCCCTGTCCCTCAGAAAACCAGGAATCCCTCAGAAAACCGGGAATCCCTCGGCAAACTGGGAATCCATCAGCAAACCGGGAATCCCTCGGCAAACCAGGAATCCCTCGGCAAACTGGGAATCCCTCAGAAAGCTGGGAATCCCTCAGAAAGCTGGGAATCCCTCAGAGAACCGGGAATCCCTCGGCAAACCAGGAATCCATCAGAAAACCAGGAATCCCTCAGAAAACCGGGAATCCCTCGGCAAACCGGGAATCCTTCAGCAAACCGGGAATCCTTCAGCAAACCGGGATTCCCTCAGCAAACCGGGAATCCATCAGAAAACTGGGAATCCCTCGGCAAACCAGGAATCCATCGGCAAACTGGGAGTCCCTCAGCAAACCGGGAATCCCTCGGCAAACCAGGAATCCATCAGAAAACCGGGAATCCCTCAGAAAGCTGGGAATCCCTCGGCAAACCGGGAATCCCTCAGAAAACCGGGAATCCCTCGGCAAACCGGGACCGCCGCTCACCGATCCTGCGGGAGAGGTCGATGCAGATTTCCTCGGCGCTGAGGGATCCTTGGGAATAAACCCGGCAGCGTTCCCGCTCCTCGTCCCCGCTCCAGTGCAGGAACACCTTGACCCCGGAGCCGGCCGGGAATCCGCAGCCTTCGGCCTCGGCCTTCACCCCACGCTGGCACAGCGGCATGGCGGCGCCTTCCCGAGGGGGAAAAGCAGGGATGAGGCTCCGGAATGGAATTCCCGAGGCTCCCAGAGCCTGGGATGCACCGCAGGGGGAAAAGGGGTTGGGATCTCCTGGATCCGCTTCCCGCCTCTTCCATCCACAGAAATCCCAGTGAAACCAAGCCCAGTGACAGTGGAGGGATGGGGATGAGGGAGATGGGACGGAGCAAATTCCGGGGGGTTTTTTTTGGGGGGAAAAGGGTGGATTTTGGAGGCATTCCCAGCTCGTTCCCAGATGGATTTTGGAGGCGTTTAGCGGTGGATTTGGGGATTTTCAGGAGGGATTTCGGACCCGTCTCAGGGTGGAATTTGGACCCTTCTTGAGGTGGATTTGGATTCGTGTCAGGACGGATTTGGATGCGTTCTGGATTTTGACCCATTTTGGGGTGGATTTTGACCCGCTTGGGGGTGGATTTTTAACCCACTTGGGGGTGAATTTCTGACCCATTCCAGGGTGGATTCTGAGCCATTTTGGGATGGATTTTGACCCACTTGGGGGTGAATTTCTGACCCATTCCAGGGTGGATTCTGAGCCATTTTGGGATGGATTTTGACGCGCTTGGGGGTGAATTTCTGACCCATTCCAGGGTGGATTTTGACCCATTTTGGGATGGATTTCTGACCCACTTCAAGACGAAACTTTCACCCGTTTCAGAGTAGATTTTGACCCACTTCAAGCTGAAATTTAGACCCATCTCGGGGTGGATTTTGACCCATTTCACACTCTCAGAAGAGGTTTTTCCCCCCACACCCCCACTCGGTACCGAGGCCCGTCCCCTCCCTCCGCTTGGTACCGGCCCCGTCCCCTCACAGGGTTGGTTCCGGGCCCCCCCCCGGTTGGTCCCGCCCTCCCCCCGGTTGGAACCGACCCCTGTCCCCCCTCCCCGGTTGGCATCAGCCCCCCGTTGTCCCCCGGTTGTCCCCGGGCCCTGTCCCCCTCCCTGTGTTGGTACCGACCGCCCCCCCCCCCCCCGGTTGCCCCCGTTGGTACCGGCCCCGGCCCGGCCGCCGCTCCGGCTCCCTCCGCCCCGCAGAGCCGCCGCCTCCCATTGGCCCGGAGAGACGCGCGCTGCCATTGGCCCGCGCCGCGGCCAGGCCACGCCCACGCGCCTGCGCCCCATGGGTGGGGCCGCGCGATGAGAAACGATCTGATTGGCTGAGGGGCGGGAGGGGGCGGGGCCTTGAAGGGGCGGGGCCACGGCCGCACAGGGGGGCGGGGCTTGAAGGGGCACAGCTGGATCTGGAATGGGGGAGAGGGGAACAGCTGGATCTGGAATGGGGGGGGGAACAGCTGGATCTGGAAGGGGGGGGGGAACAGCTGGATCCGGAATGGGGGGCACAGCTGGATCTGGAAGGGGGGGGGAACAGCTGGATCCGGAACGGGGGAGGGGGGGAACAGCTGGATCTGGAAGGGGGGGGCACAGCTGGATCTGGAATGGGGGGGGGAACAGCTGGATCCGGAATGGGGGGAACAGCTGGATCCGGAATGGGGGAGGGAGCACAGCTGGATCTGAAAGGGGGGGCACAGCTGGATCCAGAATGGGGGAGGGGGCACAGCTGGATCTGGAATGGGGGGGCACAGCTGGATCTGGAATGGGGGGGACAGCTGGATCTGGAATGGAGCGAGCACAGCTGGATCCGGAAGGGGGGGGGCACAGCTGGATCCAAAGCCACGGGCACAGCTGAATCTGGAATGGGGGCTGCTGGAAGTGGCACAGCTGGATCCAGAATGGGGAGGGTCACAGCTGGATCCGGAGTGGGGGGTGCTGGAAGGGGCACAGCTGGACCAGGATCCGAGCTGGCGCCACATCTGGATGGAGACACGGCCACATCTGGGCCCAGCCCCATCAGGGGGAGGGGCTGGCACGATGGGGCTGGGGGGGTCACAGCCCCCGGCCCCTGCAGTTGGTCTCCCGCCCCCAGCCCATTCCCAGAGCGGCCCCAAAACGGCCCCAAAGCGGCCCCAGAGCAGCCCCAGAGCCCCACTCCACTCTCAGCTTCTCCGATCTCTTTATTCTCCGCTCTGGCACCGCGGCTCCGACCCCCCCCAGCCCCCCCAAAAACCCACGGACCCCCCCCAGATCCCAGACCGGGGGGTGCCGAGGACGGGGGGTGTGAGGGGGGGGCTCCAACAACCTCCCAAAGTCTCCACGGCGTGAAAAGCGCGGGGAGGGGCGTGAGGGGGGAGGGGAGGGGGCGAGGAGGAGGAGGAAGGGGGGAGGGGGGGCACGACCCCTCCCCGCCCGCTTTTGCTGCTTCTCCCATGGGGCGCGTGGGGTTGGTTTGTTTTTTTTTCTTTAATTGACCTTTTCCGCCTTTTTTCCCCTCGTTTCCTGCAGCCCGGGGTCGGGGATCAGGGCTTGCCCTTGTCCTCGGCGCCGTTCTCCCTCTGGATCTCCTCGTACACGGCCTCCCCGGCGCCCTTCTCCGCCCCGTCCCCCCCCTTGGCGTTGGGCACCCAGAGCCCCGAGTCGATGCAGCGCTGCATGTGGTACTTGGCCTCCTGCGGGACGGGAACGCGCTCAGGGAGGGGGCTGGGGGCTCCCCGAGGGGTTTGGGGATCCCCCTGAGGGGTTTGGGGATCCCCCTGAGGGGTTTGGGGAACTCCCCGAGGGGTTTGGGGATCCCCCTGAGGGGGCTGGGGGCTCCCCGAGGGGTTTGGGGATCCCCCTGAGGGGTTTGGGGATGCCCCAAGGGGTTTGGGGATCCCCCTGAGGGGTTTGGGGAACTCCCCGAGGGGTTTGGGGATCCCCCAGAGGGGTTTGGGGATGCCCCTGAGGGGTTTGGGGAACTCCCCGAGGGGTTTGGGGATCCCCCTGAGGAATTTGGGGACTCCCCGAGGGGTTTGGGGATCCCCCTGAGGGGTTTGGGGGCTCCCCGAGGGGTTTGGGGATCCCCCTGAGCTGTTTGGGGATCCCCTGAGGGATTTGGGGAACTCCCCGAGGGGTTTGGGGATCCCCCAGAGGGGTTTGGGGATCCCCCAGAGGAATTTGGGGACTCCCCGAGGGGTTTGGGGATCCCCCTGAGGGATTTGGGGACATGCTCCAAGGAATTTGGGTCCCCCCTGAGGAATTTGGGAACTCCCCAGAAGGGTTTGGGGATCCCCCTGAGGAGTTTGGGGACTCCCCAAAGGGTTTGGGGACCCCCCGAGGGATTTGAGGATCCCCCTGAGGGATTTGGGTCCCCCCTGAGGGATTTGGGGATCCCTCTGAAGGGTTTGGGGACTCCTCTGAGGGATTTGGGGACTCCTCAAGGGAATTGGGTCCCCCAGAAGGGTTTGGGGATCCCCCTGAGGGATTTGGGGACACCCCGAAGGGTTTGGGGACTCCCCTGAGGGATTTGGGGACCCCCCCGAGGGGTTTTTGGGGCGCAAACTCACGGTTGGGTCCATTTTGCTGATTGTGTCCTGCAGCATCTGAACGTCTTTGACATCGAAGCATTTCTGCAGCTCCTGCCGGGCCCAGGGACTTGGTTAGCGGTGCTGGGAGCGACTGGGGGATACTGGGAGCGACTGGGAGATACTGGGAGCGACTGGGATTAAACTGGGAGTGACTGGGATCACACTGGGAGCCACCAATTCCCACAAGGAAATGCCCCAAACGCTCCAAAGAACCAAAACCGGAGGATTTAACCTCAAAACCAGACTTGCACAGGGAGCAATCGAATCCCAAGAGGAGCCCCCACACCCCCAACACTCCAAATTTCAGGGTTTTAGCCCCAAAAGCCACTCAGAGGGGGCAGGGATTTGTGGGATCGCGCTGGGAACGACCAAAGCTCACAAGGGGCCCCAAAACGCCCCAAAACTGGGAGATTTCACCCCAAACCAGGCCACTCACAGGGGGCAGGGATTTGTGGGATCGCACTGGGAATGACTGGGAGTTACTGAGTCTTATGAGGGGTCCAAAATGCCCCAAAACTGGGGGATTTCACCCCAAACCAGCCCACTCAGAGGGGGCAGGGATCTGTGGGATTGCACTGGGAATGACTGGGAGTTACTGAGTCTTATGAGGGGTCCCAAAACATCCCAAAAGTGGGGGATTTCACCCCAAACCAGGCCACTCACAGGGGGCAGGGATTTGTGGGATCGCACTGGGAACGACCAAAGCTCATGAGGGGCCCCAAAACACCCCAAAACTGGGAGATTTCACCCCAAACCCGGCACTCACAGAGAGCAGGGATTTGTGGGATCGCGCTGGGAATGACCAAAGCTCACGAGGGGCCCCAAAACCGGGGGATTTCACCCCAAACCCGGCCACTCAGAGGGGGCAGGGATTTGTGGGATCACACTGGGAATGACTGGGAGTTATTGAGTCTTATGAGGGGTCCCAAAACACCCCAAAACTGGGGGATTTCACCCCAAACCCGGCCACTCAGAGGGGGCAGGGATTTGTGGGATCGCACTGGGAACAACTGGGAGTTACTGAGTCTTATGAGGGCTCCCAAAACTGGGGGATTTCACCCCAAACCAGGCCACTCATGGCGGGCAGGGATTTGTGGGATCGCACTGGGAATGACTGGGAGTTACTGTCTTATGAGAGCTCCCAAAACGCCCCAAAACCAGGTGATTTCACCCCAAACCCAGCCACTCACAGGGGGCAGGGATTTGTGGGATCGTGCTGGGAATGACCGAAGCTCACGAGGGGCCCCAAAACCGGGGGATTTCACCCCAAACCCGGCCACTCACAGAGGGCAGGGATTTGTGGGATTGCGCTGAGAACGACTGGGAGTTACTGAGTCTTATGAGGGGCCCCAAAACATTCCAAAACCAGGGGATTTCACCCCAAACCCGGCCACTCACAGAGGGCAGGGATTTGTGGGATCGCACTGAGAACGACTGGGAGTTACTGAGTCTTATGAGGGGCCCCAAAACACCCCAAAACCGGGGGATTTCACCCCAAACCAGGCCACTCACGGCGGGCAGGGACTCGTAGACGTCCACGGGGTCGAGGCCGCCGGGCCCGAGGCGTTTCTGCCGCTCCTCCTCCTCGTACTCCCGCAGGGCCTTTTCCAGCCGCGCCCGCGCCCGGCCCCGGACCCGCTCCTTGAAGGCCTCCAGCTCCTCCGTGAAGCCCTCCAGGTAGTGCTGATCCGCTGTCTGATGGCAACAGAGGGGGCTCAGGGGGGCTCGGAGCCCCAAATTCCCAGCCCCGAGCTCCTCCCGGCTCCGTCTCGTCCCGCGGTGCCGGGAAGCTCGCGGAGAGTTGGGGGGGGGAGGGCAGGGTTTGGGGGTAAAGGAGGGGGAATTGGGGGTGAGTTGTGCCTTGGGGGGAAGGTGTGAACCCCCATTTGTAGTCCCTGGACTCCATTTGGCTGCTTTTGAAACCCCGTTTCCATCCCTGATCCCCAATTCCAATCCCAAATCCCCATTTCCACCCCTAAATCCCCAATTCCACTCCCAAACCCCCAATTCCACCCCTAAATCCCCAATTCCACTCCCAAACCCCCAATTCCACTCCCAAACCCCCATTTCCACTCCCAAACCCCCAATTCCACCCCCAAATCCCCATTTCCACCCCCAAATCCCCATTTCCACTCCCAAATCCCCATTTCCACCCTCTGAAGCCCCAATTCCACTCCTAAATCCCCAATTCCACTCCCAAACCCCCAATTCCACTCCCCAAATCCCCATTTCCACCCCTAAATCCCCAATTCCACTCCCAAACCCCCAATTCCAATCCCAAACCCCCATTTCCACCCTCTGAAGCCCCATTTCCACCCCTAAATCCCCAATTCCAATCCCCAAACCTCCATTTCCACCCCTAAATCCCCATTTCCACTCCCAAACCCCCAATTCCACCCCCTGAGCCAGATCCCCCCGAGTCAAACCTCAAGAAAAGTGAAAAATTTTGAGGCTAAACCAGTGAAAAGTGGGGCTCCACTCGGCCCACTGGGGATTTTGGGGTGTCCAGGTGGGATTTTTACCTTAATTTTGGTGAAAAACTGCCGGAAACAAGCCCTGGGGTCCACCTTGAGGCTCTTGGCCAGCTCCAGGATGAACTGCATGACGATGGTCTGGTGGGCCACCTGCTCCATCAGCGCGTGTTTCTGCGAGGGGCAGGAAAACGGGGTGGAAAATCCCCCAAATCCCCCCAAATCTCCCCAAATCCCCCCGTTCCCCACTCATCCCAAATCCCTGTTTCTTGGTGGGAGAAATGATTCAGGTGAGGGAATCCCTCCAGGGGCTGGATGGGCGTGGTGAGGTCAATGGGATGAGGCTGGGTGGTCTTAAAGGGTATTTTTTTTCCATCCCAAATTCCCTGGTTTTGTGGCCAGTGACGGGTTCCTCATCCCAAAAAAACCCCGGAGCTGCAGGAGGGGGGTCTGGGGGCGAACCCCTCTCCCTAAAGGAGGAGCAGCTGCTTCGATGGGATGATTTTAAGGACGATTTTAAGGATCTTCCCCCACCTCATCTCCTTTGCAATTCCCCAATTCCCTCATTTTTCTGGCAGGAAAAAACGGGAAAAAGCCCAGTGAGGTGAGCACAAGGCAATTCCAGCCGGGAAAAAGGGGATTTCATCCCGATTCCTCACCTCTTCCACCTCCAGATCGATGCACCAGATGACCAAGTAGTTGGCTGTCTCCTCGCAGACCAGGTGGGGGTTATCCGAGAGGTATTTCTGGCTGTCATCCCAACGCCTCAGCATCCCTGAAAACAGGGAAACGGGGAGGTTTCCCGCTCCTGAGAACTCTAAACTTCATCAGGAAAACGGTGGGGGAGAAAGGGGAGCGACTCGTGCCCAGGTTTAATCAACCCCCCCCAACCTGTGCTTCAACAAGGGGGAAAGAAAATGGGAAAAACGCCTAAAATCCTCAATTTTTCAGCAGAGCCAGAGGATTCCCAGCTGATCCCGACACAGGAGGATGTTCCCAAGCCTGGAGAACCCCAAAAATCTGCTCCCAGCTCCCTAAGCCCCCCCCCCAAACCCTCACCGAAGTGTTTGATCTGCTTCTCGTATCGCTCCACGAAGGTTTTGTGTTTCTTCTCCTTCTGCTCCTCCGTCTCCTCCTTCTCCTCGGGTTTCACGTTGAAAACGCTCTGGGAAGCCGAAGGAAACGAGGAACAGTTGAGGGGGGACCCGCAGGGGATCAGAGGGGACGCAGAGGGGGCTCCCCCGACCCCACCTTGCTGAAGCCATCCTTGCTGAGCGTGTCCACGTTCCAGGGCATGTTCTTCTCCTTCTTCCGCAGCTCCTCCAGCTTGTTCTCCCAGCTCTTCTCCTCGTTTCTCAGCTGCTGGGCCTCAGCCTGGAGCTTCTCCAGCTCCCCTTTCCCGCTCTCCGGGTCCGCCACTTCCAACTCCTTCATTTTCTTCTGGCACTCGGCGAGTTTCCGTTTGCACTCCCGGCAGCCTTTATCCAGCTCCTCCTTCTCCTTCTGGAACTGCTCCATCCGCTCCACGCGGGCCTGAGCGGGGCACGGCGGCAAACACGGCACAAACGGAGCCGGGCCATCGTTAACGCCTCGTTCCTGGCGCTCCAAGGTGCCCCACGGGCTCCCCTGGATCCGCTATCCCTCGGGAATGCGGGGTATACTGGGAGTGACTGGGATCACGCTGGAGCGACTGGGATATACTGGGAGCGACTGGGATTAAACTGGGATATACTAGGATTAAACTGGGAGTGACTGGGATCACGCTGGCAGCCACCGATTCCCACAAGGAAATGCCCCAAACGCTCCAAAGAACCAAAACCGGAGAATTTAACCTCAAAACCAGACTTGCACGGGGAGGCAACAACCCCGAATTTCCCTCGCCTGAGGGGGAAAAGAGGAGCCTTCCCGCACAGCTCCGGAATGTTTTGCTGGAACCGGGAGGGAACGGCAGCTTTTCCACGGGAAAATCGGGGGTGACTCTGACCCCGAGGATTCGCTCCGAGCCATTAAAAATGCCACCACGGGTCAGCCCGGGAAGCTGAGAGGGGTCTGTGCCCCTCAAAGTGCTCCCCGAGGGAGCGAGAAGGCCCCGGACAGGGCAGGGATTGGGGGAACGGAGCAGGAACGGGGAAGGGGCTGTGCCGGGGCCACCCCAAGGGCGGGGGAACTCGCCCAGTGGGGGTTCCAGGGATGATCCTACGGGAATACGGGGAGCCCCCTCCCCCTGGGGGTGTTCTGGGTCAATCCTATGGGAACAGAGGGGCTGATCCTGTGCGAAAAGAGAAGCCCCCACCCCACGGGGGGTCCTGGAGCTGGCTGCGATGGGAACAGGAGAACAAACCCCCCTCCTTGCCCCTGCCCCTGGCGATCCCGGGGCCGACCCTGTGGGCACACGGGGAGCACAGGGAGGTCCCAGGGACTGACTACGGCGGGAACAAGAAAACATCCTCCCTTCCTTCCCCTTCCCCTTCCCTCTGGGAATCCCGGGGCCGGTCGCCATAAGAACGGGCCTCCCGGGGAGTGCCAGGCCTGCGGGGTGGCGCGGGCCGGCCGAGCCGCACCTGGTGCCGCCATCGGAAGAGACTGGCGGTGTCGATGTTAGGGTGAGTCTCGTCCTCGTCGTCCGAGACCTCGATGTGGTCCCACACGCTGTAATCCACCATGGCGCGGCCGCCGCGACCCTCCGGCACCCGCCCGTCCCGGCCGCTTCCGCCCGCGCCTGACGCGCTTCCGCCCGCGCCTGACGCGCTTCCGCCGCCCCGCCCCGCCCCGCCCTTCTGAGCCTGCGCAGAGCCCGCCCGAAGCCGCGGCTGCGCCCGCTCCGAAGGTGGCGGCGGAGTTAAAGAAAAACCCCTCCCAAAATCCCTGAGGATCGCTGCGCTGCCTTTTATCTGCGGGTTTGAGGGATTAAATTGAAGTGAAACAGGTTTTTTTCCACGATTTTAAGGGTTTAAATGGAAGGAAAAGCCTGCTTCTTCGGTGATTTGAAGAGGTTTAATTGACAGGGAATCCCCTTTTTCTGTTATTTTAAGGTTTCAGTTGAGGGCAAATCTAACTTTTTCATTGTTTAAATGGCTAAATTGAGGCGGAATCTGTGTTTTCCCTCATTTCTAAGGGGTTTAAATTGAGAGGAGCCTCTTTATGGGCCGATTTAAGAGTTCCATCGAGGGGGGCCCTCTCTTTTAAGGGACTTTATGGGGAAAATGGTGTCAAAAAGCCCCAAAAATGGTGTTCCGTGAGGGAAAACCAGTGATGGGAGGAGGAAATCTCTTGAGAGGTTCAACTGAGGGGCAATTCCTCTTAAAAAATTTAAAATGAGGCAGGCCCCTCAATTTTAAGGATTTAAATTGAGGGAAACACCACGTTTTTCACCATTTTTAGGTTTTAATTTGGGGGGGAGGAGAGCCTCTTTACCCATCATTTTAGGGGTCTAAATATAGTGGGAAGCCCTTTTTAAGGGTTAAATTGAGGGGGGGAAAACCCCTTTTTCATCATTTTAAGGGTTTAACTAGAGGGGTTTCCTTAATTATGAGGGAAAAGGGCGGGAAAGGTGAGGGGGGGAAAAGGGCGGGAAAGGTGAGGGGGGAAAAGGGCGGGAAAGGTGAGGGGAGAAAAGGGCGGGAAAGGTGAGGGGAGAAAAAGGGCGGGAAACGTGAGGGGGGAAAAGAGCGGGAAACGTGAGGGGAGAAAAGGGCGGGAAACGTGAGGGGAGAAAAAGGGCGGGAAACGTGAGGGGAGAAAAAGGGCGGGAAACGTGAGGGGAGAAAAAGGGCGGGAAACGTGAGGGGAGAAAAAGGGCGGGAAACGTGAGGGGAGAAAAAGGGCGGGAAACGTGAGGGGGGAAAAGGGCGGGAAACGTGAGGGGAGAAAAAGGGCGGGAAACGTGAGGGGAGAAAAAGGGCGGGAAACGTGAGGGGGGAAAAGGGCGGGAAACGTGAGGGGAGAAAAAGGGCGGGAAACGTGAGGGGGGAAAAAGGGCGGGAAACGTGAGGGGAGAAAAAGGGCGGGAAACGTGAGGGGGGAAAAGGGCGGGAAACGTGAGGGGGGAAAAGGGCGGGAAACGTGAGGGGGGAAAAGGGTGGGAAACGTGAGGGGAGAAAAAGGGCGGGAAACGTGAGGGGGGAAAAGGGCGGGAAACGTGAGGGGAGAAAAAGGGCGGGAAACGTGAGGGGGGAAAAGGGCGGGAAACGTGAGGGGGGAAAAGGGTGGGAAACGTGAGGGGAGAAAAAGGGCGGGAAACGTGAGGGGGGAAAAGGGCGGGAAACGTGAGGGGAGAAAAGGGCGGGAAACGTGAGGGGAGAAAAAGGGCGGGAAACGTGAGGGGAGAAAAAGGGCGGGAAACGTGAGGGGAGAAAAAGGGCGGGAAACGTGAGGGGGGAAAAGGGCGGGAAACGTGAGGGGGGAAAAGGGCGGGAAACGTGAGGGGAGAAAAAGGGCGGGAAACGTGAGGGGAGAAAAAGGGCGGGAAACGTGAGGGGGGAAAAGGGCGGGAAACGTGAGGGGAGAAAAGAGCGGGAAACGTGAGGGGGGAAAAGGGCGGGAAACCTGAGGAGAAAAATGTGGAAACCTGAGTGAAAAAGGGCAGGAAACGTGAGGAAAAAGGGCAAAATTTAAGGTAATTTGTAGGGTGTTCACCCCCCACCACCTATGGTTTAAGACAGAGACCCCCAAAACACCCCCCACCCACAGCTCAGCCCCATACAAGCCCCCCATAACAAACCCGCATTGCTGAGTCCTGAGGCTTTATTGGAACATTTTATGGGGGTAACAAACACAAGATCCCCCTGAAATAGGCTACAAAAATAGAAGTGCTAAAAGCCCCCCCCAAAAGGGAGGGGGTCAAGGTCCAGGCCCCCCAAAACAAGGTGGGGAGCTCAGGCTCGTAGTGTCTGAAATGGGACCAGCCCAGAGTGAGGGGGACCCCCTTGGTCAGGGGGTGTTTGGGGGCTCCCCCAAAACTCCGGGGGTGTCTGGGGGCCCCCCCTCGAGTCTGATTTGGGGGTGGGGTGGGGGGGGGGGTTTTGAGGACGCGCCCTCAGCTGGAGGGAACCCGGCCGTGAGGGATCCGCGCTCGCCGGGCGATCGTGGCCAAGCGCTGCTGGGCCAGGAAGGACTGAGCCCCGCTGGGGAGGCCCCGCGGCGCCATCCCTCCCTCCTGCTGCTGCAGTGCCAGGCCCTGAGGGGACACAAGGGATTAACGGGGTCCTTCCCGAGACCCACAGAGAGGAACCAGGGGAAACCCTTCAAATGAAGGGACCCCCCCCCATTATAGCCCCCCAGGAACGCACACCCCCATAGATGCTCCCACCCACACGGACCCGTGCCCCACCGATGTCCCCGTGTCCCCTCACCATGTTGTACCAGGCGGTGACCAGCAGCCGCTCCTCGCGCTCCCGCTGCGCCCGGCTGCGCTCCCAGTCGCTCTGGGGGGATGTTTTGGGGGGGGGGCTCAGCTGGAGCTGGAGACCCCCCAGGACGCTCCCCCGCACCCCCCAGACCCTCGGATTCCCCCCTCACCTCCAGGTGCCGGATCAGCGCATCCTTCTCCTGCAGTTGGTTGCGGAGCAGCTGCAGGACGGGGGCCAAAGGGGGAGTCCCAGGTGGGTCCCCCGGGGGGACCGAGGGCTTTTGGGGGGGCGACCGCGTGGAACCTCTAAATCCTGATCCTGAAAGAGGAACAGGGAGCTAGGAAAGACCCTCAAACCGCCCCAAATCTTCCTGGGGAAACTGAGGCACAGCTCAGCTCCTGCTTGCTCCACTCCATCCAGACCTCAAACCCCAGGATCCCCCAACACCCCTGATCCTCAGGATACCCCCCCCAGACCCCCCCAAATTTTCCCCTCAGGACCCACCCCCCAAAATCCTGATACCCACTCAGGACCCCCTCCTCGTACCAGCCCTGGAGGACTCCAGCTCTTCCTCCTCCTCCTCCTCCTCCTCTCCCTCTGGCAACTCATCCCTGGAGGAGCAGGGGGTGGTCACAGGTTGGGGGTGTTGGGGGGGCTCCCCAAATCCCCTCCCCAGCCCCTAAAACTCACAGGTCCTCCGGGGTCTCCTCCAGCAGCAACAGCTGAGGGGGAAGCGAGAAAGAGCTGAAGCAGCTGCCTCCAACAAAATGTGGCCCCCCCAAGACCCCCACAACGACTTGGGGCCCCCCCTTGATGCTGAGAGACCCCCCCCAAAATCTCCCTGACTTCCCGCCCTCACCTCCTCCTGAGGCCTCCCCTGCGCTGTCCGAGGCTCGGCTGCCTCCGTGGCCTCCAGTCTGTGGGCGTGGGGGGCATTAGGGACTGGGGGGTTCAATGGGGGTTGGGGAGGGGGCTTAGGGGTGTTTTGAGGACCCCCTGACCCCCCCAGTCCCCCCACCTGTGCCGGAGCTGGTCCCGCTGCAGCCGCAGCCGTCGGTTCTCCCGTCGCAGCCGTGTCACCGTGTCCCTGGTGGGGGGACACCGGGGGGGGTCATGGGGGACCCCGGAAAGGTTGGGGGACCCCCCCTCAGGGGGTTGGACACCCCCCTGGACGCACCTGAGCTCCGCGGGAAGGATCTCAGCCGCCAAATTCCGGGGAGGGGCTGGGCCCCCCTCCAGCCCCGCGTCTGTGAGGGTTAAAAGGTGGATTATGAGGGGGGGGGGCAGGAGGTGACACCCCAAAATAGTGCCCTGAGGATCCCCCCTGCACACCCAAACCCCCCCCCGGACCCCCCCAAACCCTACGAATGCCCAGAGCGGGGATCCTCCGCTGTCTCCTACACGGGTCCTGCTCAGCCAGGCGCGCGTCCCCTCCCGCCCCGGCGTTCTGTCACTTCCTGACGGCACCTGGCACCTGCCGGGGCGGCTCTGTGGCCCCCGCGCTCACCTGCCTGGCCCAGGTAGCTCTGCTGCACCTGCACGCAGCGCAGCTCCTCGTTGGCCTCGCGCAGCGCGTCCCGCTCCTCCAGCAGCCGCTGCGCGGGGACACGGGCGGTCAGCGGTCACCGGGGTCCCCGGCCGCGTCCCCCGCCGCGGCCCCGAGCCTCGCCCACCTCCTTCTCCTGGCTCAGCGCCTCGAACCGCTCCTGCAGGTGCCGGAACTCCAGGTGCCACTTCTCGGCCCTCAGCGCCGCCTCGGCCTGCTGCCCGCTCAGCTCCTCCACCTGCGTGGGGACACCGCGGTGGCCCCCGGGCACGGCCACCGGTGGCCGCGTGCCCTTTCCCCACCGCCCGCCGCCTCACCTGCCTGCGGGCGGCCTCCAGCTGCGCACAGCCGGCCTGGGCGCGGCCCAGCTGCTGCTGCAGGTGCGCGGCGCGGCGCGTCTGGGCGGCGTGGCGCTCCTCCAGCGCCCGCACCCAGCGCCGCAGCTCCCCCGCCGCCGCCGCCCGGCCCCGGTACGTGGCCACCGCCGCCTCCAGCCGCCCCGCCCGCGCCGACGACGCCCTGGGCGACGGGGAACCGCAGCCACGGTGACACCCCGGGACAAGCAGAACCCCCAAACCTGCCCCGCTACAGCTGAGCCCTGCACGTGGAGCCTCCCGGGAGCGCCCCCGGCTCACCTGAGCAGGCCCTGGCTCACCTGAGCAGGCTCTAGCTCACCTGAGCAGGCCCTGGCTCACCTGAGCAGGCTCTGGCTCACCTGAGCAGGTCCCCAGCTCACCTGAGCAGGTCCATCTCGTCGCGCAGCGCCCGCGCCTCCCCGGCCAGCCCGCTGAGCTCCTGCGCCCGCAGCTGCAGCCCCCGCGCCTCCTGCTCCAGCCGCGAGCAGCGCGCCCGCAGCTCCTCCTTGCCGCTCTCCAGCCTGCGGCGGCACCGCCCCGGCCTCAGGTGAGCGCCACAGGGGAGGGGGCGTCGCTGGGGGGGGGGGGTGAGGCCTCACCTGTAGTTCTCCTCCTGCAGCTCCTCCACCTGCGTCTGCAGCCGCAGCAGCTTCTTGGCAGCGGCGCCGGCGGCGTCGGAGTCGAGCTGCTCCCGCAGCGCCCGGTTCTCCGCGGCCAGGTGTCCCTTCTCCTCCAGCAGCGTGGCCACCTGCAGCGCCCGGGCGTGTGGGGAGGGGCAGAAGTGGGCGGGATCCCCTGCCAGGCGCTCCCACCCCTCGCAGGAACCGCGAAAAAAATCCTTTTTCCTTAAGTTTTGCGTGTTCTTAAGCCGGCACGGGGAAGCTCAGGTGCGTGGGAGGCACCCAGGTGCCTGGGATGAGATGCAGGCGTGCGGGATCCCCTCCCAAGTGCTCCCACCCCTCACAAGACCCAGCAGAGAATCCACTCCCGCTCACCCTCAGGTGGAAACCTGGGGGGGGACACACACAAAATTTGGGGACCCCCCCCCGCCACCCCTCCAGGTGAGTCCAGGCCTCACCTGCTGCTCCAACTCGCGGCAGCGCTGCCCCGACCCCCCCCCGGCCTCCTCGGGGGGCTCCTGGCTCAGGAAGTAATAGCGGCGGGACTGGGAGAGGGCACAGGGGGGTCAGGGGGGGCTCAGAGACCCCCGAGACACCCCCAAACCCCCCCGAGACACCCCCAAATCTGCCCCCCCCCCCCCACCTGAGTGTCGAAGTTCCCATAGGTCTCAGCCGCCATCGGCTCCGACAGCTCCGGATCCAAGAGCTGCCACGAGAAAGGGAGAAATTGGGGTTCGGGGGGGGGCTCGGGGGGGCTTCAGGCCCCTCAATAACCCCAGAGCATCCCCAAAACACCCCCGAGACACCCCCCCAAACCCTGTGGTCACACTCAGGGTGTCCCAAATCCTCCCCCAATCCAACAGGATCCCCACAGGATACCCCAACCCAGCCTCGGGGATCCCATAGTGACCCCCCCAAAAACCCTTAGGGACCCCTTAACACCCGCCAGGACCCCCAAAACCACCCCCAAAATGCCCCCGGGGACCCCCAAAGTGCCCCCACCTCCTGGATCGCCGTCATCACCTCGTGCTGCACCGACTCCTCCAGCGTCATGATGCACTGGATGTGCTCTGGCGGGGGGTGATGTTTGGGGGGGGGGTCAGGGGGGTGTTTTGGGGGGGTCGTGGGCCCCTTTTCCCCCCCAGCCCTCTGCACCCACCTTCCCGCCGCTCGCAGCTCACGGCGCAGCCCAGCACCAGCCGCACCAGTTTGCCCAGTTGCTCGGGGTCGCCGTGCTGGGCCGCCAGCGCCACATCCGGCACGTGCTGCTCCGCCACAGCCTGGCCCAGCACCTGCGGAGGGGCGTGGGGGCCGGGGTCAAAGCCCCCCACCCTGAGGATCCCCCCCCCACCCACCCTTAGGGACTCCCCCAAACCACAGGGGAGCCCCCCCAACCTAAAACAGGGAGGTTCCCCAAGGCTGGGACCCGCCCCCCCCCGGGACCCCCACTCACATCCTGCCAGTACTCCAGGACGCTCTGCAGCACCTTGCGCAGGTTGTTCACCTGGGGAGGGGGGGGAAAGGTGGGACCCTCCCCCAGAAGCTCCAAATTCTGTCCCTCCCCCCATTTCTGTGGTCTTTGGGTACCCCAAAACGGTCTCTCCCCAAAGAGCCCCCCCCCAAAATTGGCCTCCTGAGCAGCCACCCCCCACACTGTCACCACAAAGATCAACCAATCCCCAAATAAGCCCCCCCAAATCAGTCCTCCCCAAAAGCTCCCCCCCTAAAATCCCCCCAAAACCAGGCCCCCAACATCCCTCCCCAAAAACAGCTCTCCCAAAAACTCCCTCCTTAAACTGCCCCTAAAACCAGCCCCCCCCAAAACAAGCCCCACACTCTGATCCCCCCCCAAAAAAAACCCTCCCCCCCAAAAGGAGCCCCCTCCCCACCTTGAGCCGAGCGCTGCCCTCGGCGTCCTCCCGGATCTGGCCCAGCCACGTCTCATCGAACCAGGAGGAATCGCTGAGGGGGGGTCCCCAAAATCAGCCCCGGCCTCTTGGGGGGGCTCCCCGAGGTGGGGGGGGCGGGGGGAGGCGCCCCCAACCCCAAAAATAACTCACATTTTGTGCAGGACGTGGGCGAGGGTCACCCCGCTGGCCAGGTCTGGGGGGGCCGCGCACGGTGAGGGGGGGTCAAAGGTTTGCAGCTGAAGGCGGGGAGTGAAAGGGGGGCGTCAGGGAAACCCCAAAACCCCCAAGAAACCCCCCCCGGGGGGGTCAGGGCACCTCAAAACCCCCAGACCCACTGGGGAGGGGGACAGAGGAGGGTATAGCCCTATAACCCCCCCTAAATTTGGGGGGGGCAAAGGGCGCTGGGAGAGGGACAAAGGGCGGGGAGGCGGACAAGGACTCGGACACGTCTCGGGTGGGGGTCAAAGGTCCCCGGGGGGGGGGGGTCAAGGGGACCTGGGGGGTTCAAAGGGGTTTTGGGGGGGGGTCACAAGAATTGAGAGGGGGTCAGAGAGTCCCCGGGGGGTCACAAGGACTCAGCAGGTCCCCGGGGGGGGCCACAAGCTGAGGAGGGGTCAAAGGTCCCGGGGGGAGTCACAGGGTCCCGGGGGAGGTCACGGTTGCCCCGGGGCCACCAAAGCTCCCAGAGGGTCCCGAAGCCGCAGAAAGCACCCGGAGGTCCCGGGGGGGGAGGGGGGATCCCGGTCCAAACCCGTGTGGATCCCCGAGCACGGGGGAAGGGTCCCGCTTGGACCTGGGGGTCCCGGGGAGTGGGTGGGGGTCCCGGGGGGAGTCCCGGCCCCCCTTACCCAGGTGAGCAGCGCCCCGCACGCGTCCCGCCCCGCCGCCATGTCCGGCCGGTCCTCCAGGGGCACCGAGCCGCGCCCAGAGCGGCCGCACCTGCGCCCCGCCCCCTGCCCGACACACCCGCCCCGCGGCCTCCGGGACACAGAGGCGCACCTAGAGCGGCCGCACCTGCCGGCCGCGCCCGCTTCCGGCCGCGCCCCTTCCGCCATCCTCCTGGGCCACAGAGTCGGGGGATAGAGCGGCCACACCTGCTCGCCGCGGCCCCTGGCGGACGCGCCCCGCGTAGCGCACAACCGGCACCTCCAGGGTCATAGAGTCGCGCCCAGAGCGGCCCCGGCCGCCGCTTCCCCGCCGCTCTCATGGCGCCCGGCGCGGCCCCGCCGGTGACTCACGGCCGCGTCCCGCCGCCCCCGCGGCCGCGCCCGGCGGGCCCCGCCGGGTCGGGGAGGGTCAAGCCGGGCCGTTCTCGCCGCGGGGCGGCGGCGGCGACGCCCGCGCTGCGTCAGCGCTGAACTCGACGGCCTCGCGAGGGGCGGTGGGGGGGGGGGATTTGGGGAGCGGAACCCCCCCCCAGTACTCCCAGTATGGTCCTGGAACCCCCCCGCTCATTCCCCCAGTATTCCCAGTATGGTCCTGGAACCCCCCCGCTCATTCCGCCCGTGCTCCCAGCATGGCCCTGGCGGCATCCCAGTGCTCCCAGTATAGAGCCAAGACTCGCCCACTGTGACCCCAAGACCCTCCCAGTGCTCCCAGTTTGGCCCTAAAACACCCTGGGCCCTCCCCCACATGTCCCGTGTGACCCCCCCGGACATCCGGGGCCCCCCCAGCCCGAAACCCCGGTGGCGGTTGGGGCCGTTGGGGGCCCCGAAAGTCACTTTTGAGGGGGGAAGGACACCCCGAGGCCTCCCCAGGAGCAGGACTGCCCCCCATTGTCCCCCCAAATCCCCCTCCGCCCCCCGTGACGGGGGCACGCCAATGTCGGGGCTCCCCCGCCCCAAACTTCACACCCATTTCACCTCCCCCCTTCTGCTCCTACAGCGGGGGGGACCAGGTGTGACCCCACCTCTGCCCCTGAGGGGCATCGCCGGACACCTGAGGGTCCCCCCCGGGGCGGGTCACGGTGGGGAGGGTCACATCCGCGGGCGTGACATGGGGAGGGAGTGGATGGCCGGCCCTGAGTCACAAGGAAGGAGAAGTCGGGAGGGAAAATCCAGCCCCAAAATCCCCTAAAATCCCCTAAAATCCGGGAGGGGGAGGAGGGGCCTGTCCCCCCGCCACACACGTCCCCACACGTGCACACGCGTGTGCGCCCAGCCGCGCCCTGACGGGCTGGGACACGCCGGGGACACGCCGGGGACACACCCGGGCACGGCCCCCACCACCCCCGCCCGGGGACTCCGGGGGTCCCAGGGGCTTTTGGGGGTCCCTCGAGTGACTCCCGTGGGCAGCAGGGGGAGCTCGGGGGGGGGACACGCGTGTGCGTGGCCTGGCACCTGTCCCCCAGCGCACACCTGGCTCCGCCTTGCTCGTCCCCCCCTCGCGCACCCGTGTCCCCTTTGTGCGCTCACCTGTCCCCCCCTGCACGCACCTGACCCCCTTTGCTCACCTGTCCCCCCCCCCCCTTTTCACACCTGCGCCCCCCAAATTCTCCCGAGGCCCCGCCCCTTTTTCCCGCGGGGGCGTGTCTATGCTGAAAAGGGGCGTGGCTTTACATGAGGGGGCGTGTCCGCCGCCCCCCGCAGCCAATGGCGCCGCGTTTCCGCCGCGCGCGGCTATAAAGGGGGCGGGCAGCGCGGGGCCGCGGGTTCGAGTCCCGCCGCTCCCGGTGCGGATGGAGCCGCCGTTCTACCGCCCCGCGCCCTTCCCCGGCGGCTTCTGTCGCCCCGAGCCCGACTACGGCACCTTACCGGGGCCTCTGCAGCCGGGCCCCCCCCAGGAGCCCTTCCGCGGGCTCAAACCGGCGCCGTGCCCCGACGGCTCCTTCTTCGGGAGCGGCGCCGCTACCGGCAGCTTCTTCTACCCCGGTCCCGGCGAGCGCGACGGTTTCACCGGTAGCTTCGCTCAAGCGCTGGACGAGCTGCACCAACCGGGGCCGCCCAACGTGGCGCTCCCGGAGCCGCCGGCGCTGACGACGACGACGGCGGCGGGGATGGGAGGACCCTTCCCGGGGGTCCCCGGAGCGGAGGCGGAAGCGGCGGAGCCGGGCCCGGATTCCCCGGAGCGGCTGCAGGCGGAGCGGCGGCGGCTGCGGAACCGGCTGGCGGCGAGCCGGTGCCGGCGGCGGAAGCTGGAGCGCATCGCCCGCTTGGAGCAGCGCGTCCGGGGGCTCCGCGCGCAGAACGCGGCGCTGGCGGCCACGGCGGCGGGGCTACGAGCCCAGGTGCGGCGGCTCCGCGGCTCCGTGCGGGACCACGCGGGCTCGGGCTGCCCGCTGCCCCCCGGTGCCGCGCTCGGCTTCTGAACCCACCCCTCCCCCGCCGTCAGCGGGCACGGACCGGGACCGACGGGGCTCCGGGGCAGCGCTGGCTCCTTCCGCGGACATTCCGGGGGGATCCCCCGCACCTGGCTGGACACGGAGGGGCGGGGACCCCCCTGGCCACGGACCGGGATGTACCGGTGGGGACGGCACGGACGGGGATGTCCCGCCGGGATGCTGCTGGATGAGGCCGCGGCTTCGAGGGGACCCCCGTGGACACGGACCCGCATCGGCTGCGGCTGCTGCTCAGCGAGGGGGAGGCCACACGAAAGACACCCCCCCCCTCCCAACGCGGATCTGGGGACCCCTAAAAGGAGCCACGAGGATGGGGGACCCCCGGAATGGGCCCCCCCCCCCCCCGTAACGGACCAGCCTGAAGGGACCGGCAGGACCAGAATCCCCCCCCCGATCGAGGATCCTCAGGACCTGCGGGAACGGGACCTGTGGGATGGATGGGGACCCCCAAACAGGGCCTGGAGCCCCCCCAGCTGGGCCTGGGGACCCCTCGGTTTTGAGGGGAGGGGTCGGGCCCCTCCAAATTGAGGATTCCGCCGGGAGGGGCTGAGTGCGCACCCCAAAGGGGGGTGTTTGGGGGGGGGCGTATCCCCCTCGTGACGTTTACAAGGCCCCCCCGGTGGGGAGCAGCTCCCGGAGACCCCCAAATCCCCGGGGGGGGGTGGGGGCGGGCGATTTGTTGTCGCTGCTTCGGTTTTTTTGTACATTTGTATTTAATTAATAATAATAATAATTGTGATAGCGGCTCTGGTCGTGCTGAATGGGGGCGGTGGGGGGGGGGAGGGGGGTCGTGTGTGTCCCCCCCCTCCCCCTCCCGTGGGAAGCCCCCCGCGTGCACCGGCGTCAACGGAAGTGGGCGGGGCCGGGGCTTTCCCCGCTGACGCAACCATGCCCATATATGGGCAGGCGGGAGAGGGCGGGGCCGTTCCGGGAACCCCCTCCCGCGCTGCCCGGCACCGCCCGCCCCGGGGCCGCGCTTCCCGGACGAAGTTGGGGGGGGACACACGAGGCTTCCGGGACACCCCCCCCCACCCCAGCACCACCACCCTTCCCGGGACCCCCCGCCCTATGCGGGGTTTCACACCCCCATGCCCGGACACCCCACCTCAAATCTTTCCCGGTGCTCCGCAGATCCCGGGACCCTCCCGGGACCCCCCTTTGCCCAGCACCGGGGAGCGGGGGGGGGTACCCAGCCCCGTTAAGCCCCGCCCTTTCCGTTAAACCACGCCCCCCTCCGTTAGACCCCCCCCACCCCCCGCGCTATAGCGGGACCCACCCGTGCTAAGCCCCGCCCCTTTAAACCACGCCCACGCGATGATTGGCGTTGCTTTAGGGCCACGCCCATCTAAGCCCCGCCCCGGAAGCCCCGCCCCTCCCGTTAGGCCCCGCCCCGTCATGGCGCTGTCCGCCCTGGAGCGGGACCCGGCGGGCGGGGGTCGCTTCTCCTCCGCCGTGCCCCCCCTGTGCCGCCGCCGGCCCTGCGCGCTCGGCGTGGACGAGGCGGGCCGGGGGCCGGTGCTCGGTGAGCCCGGGAGGGGGTCCCGGGGGGAACGGGAGCGGGGGGCGGGCCGGGGAACGGCTGCGCGTGGCGGGGAGGGGTCCCGGTGCACCGGGGATTGGGTGGGAAGGGTCCCGGTGCACCGAGGCTTGATTGGGAAGGGTCCTGGTGCACCGGGGATTGAATGGGAGGGCTCCCGGTGCGCCGAGGGTTGAGTGGAAGGGTCCCGGTGCACCGGGGATTGAATCGGAAGGGTCCTGGTGCACCGGGGATTGAATCGGAAGGGTCCCGGTGCACCGGGGATTGAATCGGAAGGGTCCTGGTGCACCGGGGATTGAATGGGAGGGGTCCCGGTGCGCCGGGGATTGAATGGGAGGGGTCCCGGTGCGCCGGGGATTGAATGGGAGGGGTCCCGGTGCGCCGGGGATTGAATGGGAGGGGTCCCGGTGCACCGGGGATTGAGTGGAAGGGGTCCCGGTGCACCGGGGATTGAGTGGAAGGGGTCCCGGTGCACCGGGGGTCGCTTCTCACCCCCCCGTGCCCCCCAGGGCCGATGGTTTACGCGATCTGCTACTGCCCCGTGGAGAAACTGGAGGAGCTGGAGGCGCTGGGGGTGGCAGGTGCGGGGTCCCGGGGGTCCCGGGAGGGTCTCGGGGGTCCCGAGGAGGGGCCGAAGACCCCCGGGGGTCCGGGGGGTGGGGGCTGGAGCGGTGGCGGGCCGGGGGGTCCTGGGGGTGGCGAGCACGGGGGGGGTCGCAGGAAGAGGGAATCGGGAGTTTTGGGGGAATTTTGGAGGTCCCGGGGGTGCGTTTGGGGTACGGGAGGGTCCCGGGGGGTCTCGGGGGGGTCTCTCACCCCCCGGGCCCCCCCCCAGACTCGAAGACGCTGTCGGAGGCAGAGCGGGAGCGGCGCTTCGGGCTCCTGGAGGCTGCGGGGGGCTCGGTGGGGTGGGCGCTGCAGGTGTTGCCCCCCGACCACATCTCGGCCTCCATGCAGCAGCGGTGAGACCCCCGCACCCCCCCCGGAGCCCCCCCAAAACCCCCCGCTTCCCCTGGGACCCCCTCCGAGCACCTTTGGGTGCCCCCGACCCTCCCGTGCTGGGTCCTGCCCGCTCCATCTCCCACCCCCCCCCAGGTTTCGGGGTGCTGGGGGGGGGGTGGGAGGTGGGGTGGGGGCTTCTAATTTGGGGGTGACGCCCCCCGCCCTCCCCCCAGAGCCAAATACAACCTGAACGAGCTGTCCCACGACACGGCCACCGAGCTGATCCAGTTCGCGCTCGATTCGGGGGTGCAGGTGGCCGAGGTGGGTTTTGGGGGGGGCTGGGGGGGTGGTCGTCCCCTCTGTGCCTCAGTTTCCCTCACGGGGCTGAGCGGTTGTGGGGTGGGGAGGGGGATCTGTGTTGTTTTGGGATGAATTTGGGGTGTCTCGGGGGTGATTTTGGGGGCGTTGGGGAAGGGGATCCAGGTGAATTTTAGGGGGGGCGGTTTTTAGGGAGGGAGGTCAGGGGGGTTGAGGAGCTTTTTTAGGGGATTTCGGGGCGTCGGGAAGGGGAGTCAAGATGGATCGGGGTTTTGGGGGGGTGATTTGGGGAACCGGGGGTGATTTGGGGGGGTCCGGGGCTCCCCCCAGGTGTTCGTGGACACGGTGGGGCCGGCGGACAAGTACGAGGCCAAGCTACGGCAGCGCTTCCCGGGGCTGGGGGTCACCGTGCGCCCCAAGGCCGACGCCCTGTTCCCGGTGGTCAGCGCCGCCAGCATCTGCGCCAAGGTGGGCACTGACCCCTCCCAGACCCCCCCAGACCCCCCCCAGAACTGACCCCCAAAGCACCAACACCCCCCAACCCTCCCCCCCTTCCCAGTGCCCTCCACATCTCCTCCCGGACCACCGAGGTTTGGGAGGGGGAGGCCGGACCCTCCACCCCCTCTAAGCCCCCCCAAGCCCCTCTGTGCCCCCCAAGTCCCCTCAGAGCCCCCCCAAACCCCCTGTGCTCCTCCCCCCAGGTCGCCCGGGACCGGGCCGTGCTCCACTGGAACTTCGTGGAGGATTTGGGGGACCCTGACCGCGATTACGGCTCCGGGTACCCCAACGGTAGGAGCTGGGGTGGGATGGGGGGGGCTGGGTTCCGATTTTGGGGTGCCCCTGACGCTCCCCCCTCCCTCCCCTTGCAGACCCCAAGACCAAGGAGTGGCTGAGGAGGAACCTGGAGCCGGTTTTTGGGTTCCCCCAGCTCGTGAGGTTCAGCTGGGGGACGGCGCAGGCGCTGCTGCAGCGCGACGGGGTCCCGGTGCAGTGGTACGGGGGGGTCCGGGGGGGTTCTACAGGATGAGGAGGGGTCCTGGGGGTGGGGGGCAAAGGGGGGTGGTCCCTGTGGAACTAATGGGGGGCCTGTGTGCAATGGGGGGGTCCTGTCAGTGCAATGGGGAGGGGGTCTTTCCCCCTCCCCCTGAACTCCTGTGCCCCTGTTGCCCCCCCAGGGCTGATGAAGACCCCACAGACGACCCCACGGCCCCCCCCTCGGTGCTCTCCTACTTCGCCCGGAGCCCCCCCCGGCGCCTCCCCCACCGCTTCTTCCAGGAGCGCAGCCTGCGGCCCCTGGCCGAGCTGTGACCCCCCCGAAACGGGGACCCCAAAACCAGCTGGTTGTTTTATAATAAAGAGTTTTAAAAACACCTGAAATCGCCTTTTTTTTTTCATGGGGGGGGGGGGGGCGGTCAGTAATATTTGGGCTGGGGGGGGATACGGACCTCCTTGAGCTGAAGTATTTTGGGGGGGTTGAGCCCTCCCCGATCGCGTCCCTCCCACCCATGGGGGGAAGGGAACCCAGGTGCCCCCCCCGCCCCTCCCGGTTAATCAGCCCTGGCCAAACGCCTGGAAAGCGCCGTGTCCTCAATCCCGGGGGATTAGGGGTCTAATCTGGGGTGGGGGGTCACACCGGGGCGGGGGGGGGGGGGGTGTCCCTAAGCACCCCAATGCCCCCCACCCCCACCCCCCGCATCCCCATTTGAGGCGCGTTTTTTGGGGGGATTTCGGCGCTGCAATGGGGCGGGGGGGGTTCGTGGCGCGGGGGGGGGGGGGTGCAGACCCCTCCTCGCCTCCGTTCAGCACCGCGGACAGCGGGGATGGGGGGGGGGGGGCACCGGGAACCGGGTGGAGCCGCCCCGCCGCGGGGGGGCGCCCTCGGCGCGGCGGGGCCGGGGCGGGGCCGGGGCGGGGCCGGGGCGGGGCCGGGGCGGGGCCGGGGCGGGGCCGGGGCGGGGCGTCCCGGGGGTCCCGGGCGATGGCGGAGGGCGGCTGAAGGTGGGGGGGGGCTGCGGGTACCGGGGGCTGCGGGGGGGAGGGGGGGGGAAGCGAGGCCGGGACCCCCCCGCACCGGCACCGGCACCGGCACCGGCACCGGCACCGGCACCGGCACCGGCACCGGCACCGGCGACATGGACGATTCGGGCGTGATCCGCCGGCGGCGGCTGCAGGTACCGGGAGGGGGGGGGGGTTGTTATTGAAGGGACCGGGGGAATGGCGGTACCGGTACCGGCAGGGAAATCGGTATCGGAGGGTATCAATGCGGGGGGGGGGGGGGGGGGGATCGGTACCGGGGGTTCGGTACCGGGTTCGGGAGTGGGGTGTCCATAGCGGGAGGGGGTCGTTACTTGGGGGGATGTCGGTGTCGGTACCGGAGGATGCGGGGATCGGTACCGGTGGGTCTCGGAACTGGCGGGGGGTTCGTACTGGGATGAGGGGAGCGGTACCGGAGGGATTTGGATCGGTACCGGCGACCGCAGGCCCTTCCGCAGGGGGTGCACGGCACAGGGCGGTACCGGGCGGTACCGGGCGGGGGGGGGTCAGCGCAGCTCCGGTACCGGGAAGGTCGCTCCGGGCGGGGTCGGCACCGGCGGGGAAGGGATGCGGGCCCGGTACCGGAGCGCGTTGCGGGGCCGGGGATGTTCGGGGTGGGGGGGGGGGGGAAGGTTCGGACATCGCGCATCCCCGGGAGGGGGGGGGGGACGGAGGCCGCGGTGCCCCCCCCCCCCAAAAGCGCTGCTGCGGGGGTCGGTCCGGTGGGTCCGGGGGAGATCCGGTGTCGCGGGGGGGGTCCGGGCCGCCCCCCACCCGTTGCCGTTGTTCCAGAAGGAGCTGCCGCTGCCGCGGAAGAGCAGCAGGTGAGACCCCCCCCCGTGCCCCCCACTGCGCCCCCCAAACCCCGCCCCAGGCCCCGCCCAGGCCCCGCCCACTGCAGCCGCCGCGGCCCCCCCGCCCCCCCCCGCCCCGCCGCCGCCCCGGACCCCCCGGAACCCCCCCGGAGCCCCCCGATGCCGATCCTGGTGGGCAGCAACATGTTCCGCCGCACCAAGAGGTACCGGGGGGCTCGGCCTTCCTCCCCCGCCGCCGTCCGTCATCTTCATCCCCGTCATCCTCATCCTTCATCCTCCATGTCCAGCCTCAGCCTTCATCCTCAGCCTTCATCCTTCCCCACCTTCATCCTCCCCGCTCCATCCCCGTCCTTCTGCTTCCCGTGCCCTCATCCTCCTTCATCCTCATCCTTCCTCCATCCTCATCGTCTTCATCCTCATGTTCACGCGCCTTCCATCCTCCTCATCCTCATCTTCCTCCTTCTCCCTCCTCATTCTCATCCTCGTCCTCCTCGTTCTTCCTCCTCCTCATCCTCATCCCCCTCCTTCATCCTCATCTCCCGTCCATCCTCATCCCCCCATCTCCCCCACTCTCCTCCCTCCTCCATCCTCATCCTCCCCTTTCCCCCGTCCCTCCTCATCCTCCATCTCCATCTCCACCCTCCCCCCCCGCCCCCCCCGGCCGCTGTCCGACCCCCCGACCCCCCCATTCTTGCCTCCCAAAATGGGTGGGGGGGGGGGGGCTGTGGGTGCCCCCCTCCCCCAGCACGTTCGGGACCCGCGTGAAGACGGGGGGGGGGGAGGTCCGTGTATGAGGGGGAGGGTCCCGACCCCCACCCACGACCCCCCCACGACCCCTCCCCAGCTGCCGCACGAGCAACCGGAAGAGCCTGATCCTGACCAGCACCTCCCCCACCCTCCCGCGGCCCCACTCGCCGCTGCCCGGACACATCGGTGAGACCCCCGCACCCCCCCCGGTGTCCCCAACATCCCCCGGGTGTCCCCGACCCCTCCCCGGTGTCACCCGGACCCCCCCTCCCAGCGCCCTCGGCACCCTCCCAGTGTCCTCAAATCCCCCCGGTGTCCCCCGACCCCTCCCCGATGTCCCCAACATCCCCCCGGTGTCCCTCGGACCCTCCCCCCCGGTGTCCCCAACACCCCCCCCGGTGTCCCCCGGATCCCCCCGATGTCCCCAACATCCGCCGGTGCCCCCCGACCCCTCCCCGATGTCCCCAACGCCTCCCCCGGTGTCCCCCGACCACTCCCCGGTGTCCCCAACGCCCCCCCGTTGTCTCTCGGACCCCCTCCGGTGTCCCCAACATCCCCCCGATGTCCCCAACGCCCCCCCCGGTGCCCCCCGACCCCTCCCCGATATCCCCAACCTCCCCCAAAGTCCCCACAGAAACCCCCAAAGGGACCCTTACAGACCCCCCCCCCCAAACTGCCGGGACCCCCTGAAGGGACCCATTTCCCTCCTCAGCCCCCGAGACCCCCCCAAGAGACCCGCCCGTAACCTATAGGGACCCCCCCCCAACCCTTGGGGTCCCTCCTGTCCCCCCTTTTTCCCTGGGGTGGGTCCCAATCGCTTGGCCCCGCCCACCCGCGCTGGGGGCGTGGCCTGGCAGGGCGGGGGGGTGACGTCACCCTTACCTGTGTGTGTTCCCCTCCCCCCCCAGGTAACAGCCCCCTGGACAGCCCCCGAAATTTCTCGCCCAGCACCCCCGCCCACTTCTCCTTTGCCTCCTCCCGCCGGTGAGGGGGGGTCGGGGGGCTCCGGGGGGGTCCCCAGGGTCTGGGGGGGTCGCAGGTGTCGGGGTGGGGGGACCCAGGTGGGGGACACCTGTGAGGAGCGGGGGGGGGGGGGGGTCTGGGTGGGGATCCCCGAGGTCAAACTCAGTGTCCGGGAGGGTTCCTGGGGTTCGGAGGGGGCCAAGGGGGGTCCCTGAGGTCCGGGGGGTGTCCCCAGTGTCCGGGGGTGTCCCCACTGTCCGGGGGATGTCCCCAGTGTCCGGGGGATGTCCTCAGTGTCCGGGGGGTGTCCCCAGTGTCCGGGGGGTGTCCCCACTGTCCAGGGGTGTCCCCACTGTCCATGGATGTCCCCACTGTCCGGGGGTGTCCCCACTGTCTGGGGGTGTCCCCACTGTCTGGGGGTGTCCCCAGTGTCCGGGGCATGTCCTCAGTGTCCAGGGGATATCCCCACTGTCCGGGCGGTGTCCCCACTTCCCGGGGGATGTCCCCAGTGTCCGGGGGTGTCCCCAGTGTCCGGGGGGTGTCCCCACTGTCCAGGGATGTCCCCACTGTCCGGGGGTGTCCCCACTGTCTGGGGGTGTCCCCAGTGTCCGGGCGGTGTCCCCACTGTCCGGGGATGTCCCCAGTGTCCGGGGGATGTCCCCACTGTCCAGGGATGTCCCCACTGTCCGGGGTGTGTCCCCACTGTCCATGGATGTCCCCACTGTCCGGGGGTGTCCCCACTGTCTGGGGGTGTCCCCAGTGTCCGGGGGGTGTCCCCAGTGTCCAGGGGTGTCCCAAGCGGCCGGAGGGTGGTGACAGGGACAGAAGCCCTTGGCGAGAGCAATCCCGGGTCCCCTCCCAACCCGAGGGGCTCCGGGGGGGTCTCCCCGGGGCGGGGGTCCCCTGACCCCCCCCGTGCCCCCTCCCAGGGCTGACGGGCGCCGCTGGTCCCTGGCCTCGCTGCCCTCCTCGGGCTATGGCACCAACACCCCCAGCTCCACCGTCTCGGTGAGTCGGGGGGCTCGGGGACCCCCGGGGGGGGCCTCGGGGGGCACTGAGGGGCTGGGGGAGGGTTTGGGGTTTGGGGGGGATCCAGGGGGGCCAGCGGGTGCCGGGGGAGGGTCTGGGGAGGGGGGGGGTGGGATCCGTGGTGGGTTTGGGGGCTCCCGGGGGGGTGACGGGGGTGGTCCAAAAGGGGCCATGGGGTGACACGGTGGGGGGGGGGGAGGGCTGGAGGTGACACGGGGGACCCAGGGGGGGTGCGGAGTGACCTGGGGGTGACATGGGGGGCTGGGGCGGTCCTGGGGGAGCCGGAGGGGGGACAGAGGGTGGAGTCTGGGTGGAGGCTGGGGGGCCAGGGGTGATGTGGGAGGGTTGTAGCGGTCCCGGGGGGTGGCGGAGGGGACACGGGGGGGGTCCGGGCGGTGACCCCGGGGGTCTGTCGGGGGTCCCGGGGGTGACGCGGGCGCGCAGTCCTCGTGCTCGTCGCAGGAGCGGCTGCACCAGCTGCCGGCGCAGCCCACGCCGGAGGAGCTGCGGTTCCTGTCCCGCCACTTCGGCAGCTCCGAGAGCCTGGCCGAGGAGGATGGGGGGGCCCGGGGGGGGCCGGCCCCCCGCCCCCGGTCCCGCAGCCTCAGGTGGGCCCAGGGAACCCCCAGGCATCGAGGGGGGATTTGGGGGGGGGGGGGATGGGGGATTTGGGAAGAGGCTGGAGGGGAATACAGGGGGGTCACTGCGGGGTTGGGGACCATGGGGGTCACTGGGGGTTTAGGGAGGAGCCAGGATTTGGGGGTGACGCAGGGTGGGGGGACAACAGCAGGGGGGTCCGTGGGGCAGCGAGGGGTGACGCTGTGGCCGTGGGGTGTGACACTGTGACCTCCCCCCCAGCCCTGGGCGCTCGCCCTCGTCCCACGACAACGAGATCGTGATGATGAACCACGTGTACAAGGAGAGGTTCCCCAAGGTGGGGCTGGGCGCGCTCTGGGGAAGGCTCTGGGGGTCCTGGGGTGGCCATGGGGGCAGTTACGAGGCCTCAGAGGGGTTGTGGGTGGTCATGGACGTCTTGGGGGTGCTGTGGGGTGGCCATGAGGCAGTTATGGGGTCTTGGGGCGCTGTGGGGTGGCCTTGATGTCAACTGTGGGATCCTGAGGTGTCCCTGGGGGCTGTGGGGTGGCCGTGGGGATGGTTAGGGGGTCCCTGGGGGCTGTGGGGTGGCCGTGGGGATGGTTAGGGTGTCTCAGGGGGACTGTGGGGTGGCCATGGGGATGGTTAGGGTGTCTCAGGGGGGCTGTGGGGTGGCCGTGGGGATGGTTAGGGTGTCCCTGGGGGCTGTGGGGTGGCCATGGGGATGGTTAGGGTGTCCCTGGGGGCTGTGGGGTGGCCATGGGGATGGTTAGGGTGTCCCTTGGGGGCTGTGGGGTGGCCGTGGGGATGGTTAGGGTGTCCCTGGGGGCTGTGGGGTGGCTGTGGGGTCGGTTACGGGGTCCCGGGGAGCTGTGGGGACCCGGCCGTGTCGGTGCCGCAGGCGACGGCGCAGATGGAGGAGCGGCTGGAGGAGTTCGTACGCGGCTGCGGCCCCGGGGGGACCCCGCTGGCCGACGGCGCCCTCAGCTTCATCCAGCACCAGCTGGTGGAGCTGGCACGAGACTGCCTGGCCAAGGCCCGCCACGGCCTCATCACCGCCGGCTACTTCTGCGAGCTGCAGGAGAACATGGAGCGGCTGCTGCAGGACGTGAGCGAGACCCCCGCGCCCACATGGGACCCCGCGGGGCCTGGCGGGGCCTAACAGGACCCAGCGGGGCTGAGTGGGGCCTAACGGGACCCAGCAGGGCTGAGTGGGGCCTAGTGGGGAGCAGTGGGACCTAACGGAACCCAATGGGACTAACAGGACCCACCAGGGACTGACAGGACCCAAAAGGACCTAACAGGGACCCAACAGGACCCCCCAGGGACTGACAGGACCCAAAAGGACCTAAAAGGGACCCAACAGGACCCTACAGGACCCTACAGGGCCTAGCAGGACCCAACGGGACCCCCCAGGGACTGACAGGACCCAAAAGGACCTAAAAGGGACCCAACTGGGCCTAGCAGGGAGCAGCGGGACCTAACGGGACCCAATGGGACTAACAGGACCCACCAAGGACTGACAGGACCCAAAAGGACCTAACAGGACCCACCAAGGACTGACAGGACCCAAAAGGACCTAACAGGGCCCAACAGAACCCTACAGGGCCTAGCAGGACCCAACGGGACCCCCCAGGGACTGACAGGACCCAAAAGGACCTAACAGGGACCCAACAGGACCCTACGGGGACCCAAAAGGGATCAGTGGGGACCAACAAGACCCAGTGGGACCCAACAGGTCCTCACAGGACTCATCGGGGACCAGCGGGGATCCAAGGGACCCAAAGGGGCCCAACACAACCATGAGGGACCCCCACTTGTCCCCGTGTCCCCCCCCCAGGCCTACGAGCGCTCCGAGTCGGAGGAGGTGGCCTTCATCACCCAGCTGGTGAAGAGGCTCCTCATCATCATCTCCCGCCCGGCGCGGCTGCTCGAGTGCCTGGTGAGGCCCCGCAGCCGTCCCCACCCGCGTCCCCTCCCCTGAGCCCCCTCCCCTCACCGCTGTCCCCCCCTCACCGCCGCTGTCCCCGCAGGAGTTCGACCCCGCGGGGCTCTCGCAGCTGCTGGCGGCCACCGCGGGCCGGGCCGAGGGGCCACTGCGGGCCGACACCCCCCGGTACCTGCTGAGGCAGCTGGGCCGGGCACGGGGGGGACGCACAGGTACGGGGGGACAGGGTGGGGGGGAAAATATGGGGGGGAAAATATGGGGGGCAAAAATGGGGGGGAAAATATGGGGGGACAAAAATAGGGGGATAAAAATGGGGGGGAAAATATGGGGGGGGCAAAAATGGGGGCAAAAATGGGGGGGAAAATATGGGGGGACAAAAATGGGGGGATAAAAATGGGGGGCAAAAATGGGGGGGAAAATATGGGGGGATAAAAATGGGGGGGGCAAAAATGGGGGACAAATATGGGGGCAAAAATGGGGGGATAAAATTGGGGGGATAAAAATAGGGGAGACAGGTGTGAGGGGAAAAAATGAGGGGGAAAGGGTGAGGGGATAAAAGTGGGGGGACAAAAATGGGGGCAAAAATGGGGGAACAGGTGTGAGGGGACAAAAATAGGGGGGACAGGTGTGGATTGGGGGGTTTGGGACATGGTGGGGACCCAGGCAGGTACGGGGGGCACTCACCTGAGCCCCCCATGTGCCCACACCCCCTGTGACCCCCCCTGCCCCCCAGACATGCTGCACCTGGAGGAGCCCGACAGCGGCGGCACCAACACCCCGGAGCCCGAGGAGGGGGCTGAGGTGGGCGCCGGGTCCCTCTGTGTCCCCCCCGTGTCCCCCCCGTGTCCCCCCGTGTCCCCCCCGCCTCACCTGTCCCCCCCAGGGCCGCGCCGCCGCCCCCCGGCCCAAGGAGCCGCCAGGTGAGAGCGACTTCGAGACCATCAAACTCATCAGCAACGGCGCCTACGGGTGAGCGGCGGGCGCGGGGGGCTCCGCGGGCGGGGGGCCGGGCACGGGGGGGTCCCCGGGGCCGTGCCGTGACGTGTGGTGGCCCTGTGGCGACGGCAGGGCGGTGTACCTGGTGCGGCACACGGCCACGCGGCAGCGCTTCGCCATGAAGAAGATCAACAAGCAGAACCTGCTGCTGCGGAACCAGGTGCACCAGGCCTTCGTGGAGCGCGACATCCTCACCTTCGCCGAGAACCCCTTCGTGGTCAGCATGTTCTGCTCCTTCCAGACCCGCCGCCACCTCTGCATGGTCATGGAGTATGTGGAAGGTGGGGCTGCGCGTCGCGATGGGGGGGGGGGGGGGGGTGTCGCGATAGGGGGGGTGGGGGTTGGGATATGAGACTGGCTGTAGGGCTATGGGGTGGGTATCGCGATATGGGGGTGGGTATCGCGATATGGGGTGGGTGTCGCAATATCCGGGTGGGTGTCGTGATATGGGGGTGGGGGTTGGGATATGGGGGTGGGAATTGGGATATTGGGGTGGGTATTGGGATATGAGACTGGCTATAGGGATATGGGGCTGGGTGTTGGGATATGGGGCTGGGTTTCGTGGTAACAGCTGTCCCCATGCCCCCCCCACGTGCCCATGTCCCCCCACGTCCCCCCGTGCCCCCCCGTGTCCCCGCTGTCCCCCCGTGTCCCCCTGTGTCCCCCCGTGTCCCCGCTGTCCCCCCGTGTCCCCCCGTGTCCCCCTGTGTCCCCCCGTGTCCCCGCTGTCCCCCCGTGTCCCCCCGTGTCCCCGCTGTCCCCCCGTGTCCCCCCGTGTCCCCCCGTGTCCCCGCTGTCCCCAGGCGGGGACTGTGCCACGCTGCTGAAGCACATCGGGGCGCTGCCGCTGGAGCTGGCCCGGCTCTACTTTGCCGAGACCGTGCTGGCCCTGGAGTACCTGCACACCTACGGCATCGTCCACCGCGACCTCAAACCTGACAAGTGCGGCCGAGGGACCCCGGGGGTGGGTGGGGAGACTCTGGGGACACAGCTGGGCCACGCCCAGCTCACCCCTGTGTCCCCTCCGCCCGCAGCCTCCTGATCACCTCGCTGGGCCACGTGAAGCTGACGGATTTCGGGCTCTCCAAGATGGGGCTGATGAGCCTCACGACCAACCTGTACGAGGGGCACATGGAGAAGGACGCGCGGGAGTTCCGCGACAAGCAGGTGGGCACGGGGGGGTGCCACGGGTGGGCTCAGGTGTGCCCAGGTGTGCCCAGCTGTGGTCAGCTGTCCCCAGCTGCACTCAGGTGTGCCCAGCTGTGCCCAGCTGTGGTCAGCTGTCCCCAGCTGCACTCAAGTGTGCCCAGCTGTGCCCAGCTGTGGTCAGCTGTCCCCAGCTGCACTCAGGTGTGCCCAGCTGTGCCCAGCTGTGGTCAGCTGTCCCCAGCTGCACTCAGGTGTGCCAGGGACGGGGCCAGGGGAGCGGGGTGTGTCCCCAGCATCCCCCGTGTCCTGAGCTGAGCCCACCTGTCCCCAGGTGTGCGGCACCCCCGAGTACATCGCGCCCGAGGTGATCCTGCGCCAGGGCTACGGGAAGCCCGTGGACTGGTGGGCCATGGGCATCGTCCTCTACGAGTTCCTGGTGGGCTGCGTCCCCTTCTTCGGGGACACCCCCGAGGAGCTCTTCGGGCAGGTGATCTCAGGTACGGCCCTGGGGGACACGGGCACAGGGCAGGTGCTGCCAGGCACGGGGGTCTCTGCTCAGCTGTCCCCTCCCTGTCCCCGGTGTCCCCTCACGTCAGACGAGATCCTGTGGCCGGAGGGGGACGAGGCGCTGCCCCCGGACGCGCAGCACCTCATCTCCTGCCTCCTGCAGCCGGACCCGCTGCGGCGCCTCGGGGCAGGTGAGACCCCCCCCCAGACCCCCGGGATCCCCCCCGGGACCCCCCGGGCCACCCCCGGGCCCCCCTGAGCCGATGTGGTGGCGCAGGGGGGGCTCAGGAGGTGAAGGCCCACGGCTTCTTCGCCGCTCTCGACTGGACGGGTCTGCTGCGGCAGAAAGCCGAGTTCGTGCCACACCTGGAGTCCGAGGAGGACACGAGCTACTTCGACAGTGAGGGACCCCCAGGACCCCTCCCGACCCTCCACGGGACCCCCCTGGGGACCCCCTGTGGGACAACCCCGGGATTCCCCTTGGGTCACCCCCTGGACCTGCCCTGGGACACCCCTGGATGCCCTCGGGACATCCCCTTGATCCCCCGTGGAACCTCCCTGGACCCCCCCCCCAGCCCCTCCCAGGGTCTCCTTGGGGTTCCCCCCCCACACCGAGGTCACTCTGTGGGACCCCCCCTCACACCTGTGCCCCCCCAGCGCGCTCGGACAGGTACCCCCACGTGACGTCGTACGAGGACGAGGACACGACGGAGGACGAGCCCGTGGAGATCCGGCAGTTCTCGTCCTGCTCCCCCCGCTTCAGCAAGGTGGGGGTGGGACGGAGGGGACACAGGTGTGGGGAGGGGCGATGGGGATTTGGGGGCGTGGGGACGCGCGGAAGCTGGGACGGTCCCGCGGGACTCTGGCGTGCTGGTGGGTGTGGCAGTGGATGTGCCCAGGTGTGACCAGGTGCGGCCCCGCAGGTGTACAGCAGCCTGGAGCAGCTCTCGCAGGAGCCGAAGCCCAAGGGGCGCCCGCGGGACGAGGGGAGACGCGACGGCTTCGCCCGCGAGCGCGGCTGGAGAACGGGATCGCCAGAGCTGTACGCACCTGTGGGGGGGTCCTGGGGGGCCCGGGGGGGTGCAGGGGTCCCCCCGATGCCCAACGCCCGTGTCCCCGCAGGAAGCACCGCTCGGCAGGTGAAGCCGCCCCTCCCGAGGGCGAGGGCAGCCCCCCCCCGGGCGCTCGCCGCCGCTTCTCGGCGCTGCTGGAGCCGGCGCGGCCCGGGGCCCCCCCGGAGGAGCGGCAACCCCCCCGCAACGGGGGGCGCGAGGGACCCCCGGATGGAGCCACCGAGGAGCCAGGTGCGTCCCGGGAAGGAAGGTGGGGAGGGGTCCCCGGTGTCCGCCGGTGTCCCCCGGTGTCCCCTCACCCTCCCGTGTGTCCCCCCCCCCCCGCCAGGAGAGCGAGCCCCGAGGGCCGGGGAGCCGCCCCCCGCCCGCGCCGAGCTGGGGCTGCGGCGGCCGCGGCACCCGGGGGTGGCCCCCGCCGAGGGCGGGGGGGACAAGCGCAGCCCCCGCGCCCCCGGGAAGGTCACCAAGTCGGCGTCGGCCACCGCCCTGTCCGTCATCATCCCCAGCGGTGGGTGACACCCCCGGGACCCTCCGCAGGGACCCCACATCCCCCCGGGATCTTCCCCACAGCGACCCCAAATCACCCCGGGACCCCCCTAAAGGACCGTCCCCAAATGACCCCAAACACCCAGGGACCCCTCCACCCCCTGGGTCCCCACGGGATTGGGGGGCTGGGGGTCTCCGGGGTCTCTGTGGGTGCTGGGACCCCCGATCCCATGCGTTTGGGGTCTCCCATGGGCGTTTTTGTGGGTGGAGGGACCCCCGATCCCACGGGGTCCCCTGGGGGGTCTGGGGGTCTCCCATGGGGGGGGTTTGGGGTTGGTGTGACCCCCAATCCCACGGGTGGGGTGTCCCTGGTCCCCGGGCGGTGACAGCGGTGCCCGTGGGAGGTCTGGGGGGTCTCCCCGGGAGGGTTTTTGGGTGGGGGTCAGCGGGGCTCTGGGGGCGCAGGGGAGGCGCCCGGCTCGTCCCCTCTGGGCAGCCCCATGTCCCCGCGGTCGCTGTCGTCGGACCCCTCGTCGCGGGACTCGTCGCCGGGCCGGGAGCTGGCCCCGGCCGTGGCCGCGCCGCCGCGCTCGCCCATCGCCATCCCCCGGCCCGGGAAGAAGTTCGGGTTCACCCTGCGGGCCATCCGCGTCTACCTGGGGGACAGCGACGTGTACAGCGTGCACCACGTCGTCTGGGTCAGGGACACGCGGGGACACGCGGGGACACGGGAATGGGGGGCTTGGGGACACGGGGGGGACAGGGGTTTTATCGGGGGACAAGGTTTTTATTGGGGGACAGGGGTTTTATCGGGGGACAAGGTTTTTATTGGGGGACAGGGTTTTTATTGGGGGGCAGCACCTGCGGTGTCGTTTGGGTGAGAGGAGGAGTCTTGGGGACAGAGTGGGAATTGGGAAAATGGGGGGAAACGGGAAAATGGGGGGAATATTGGGAAAATTGGGAAAATGAGGGGGAAGTTGGGGAATAAATGGGAATAAAATGGGAAAAGGGAGGGGGGAAAGGGGGGAAAATTGTTTCGGGGGGAATCACGGGGGGGCACGGAGGGGATACGGGGGGGGGTCTGGGGTGTGGCAATCCAGGTGCGTCGTGGGCACCTGGGTTTTGGGGGGGTGAGGGGACAGTTGGGGGGTGTGGGGTGTCAAATCGGCGGCGCACCCTGGGTGACGCCGTTTTTGGGGGGCAGCACGTGGAGGAGGGGGGCCCCGCGCAGGAGGCCGGGCTGTGCGCCGGGGACCTGATCACGCACGTGAACGGGGAGCCCGTGCACGGGCTGGTGCACACCGAGGTCGTGGAGCTCATCCTCAAGGTGGGGGGCACCGGGGGGGTACCAGGGGAGGGTCATGGGGGATGTCACGGAGTGGGGGGGTCACGGGGGTGAGAGGTTTGGGGGGGTCATGGCGGGGTCATGACAGCTCAGCCAGGACCAGGGGGTGAGTCCTGGTGGGGGGGGTGGGCATTGGGGGGTGTCGGGGAGCGGCGGGGGGGGCCGTGCCCGTGACCCGCTGTCGGTGCCCGTGTCCCGCTGTCGCCCAGAGCGGGACCAAGGTGTTGGTGACAACGACGCCGCTGGAGAACACCTCGATCCGCCTGGGCCCCGCGCGGCGCCGCAGCGCCCGCGCCAAGATGGCCCGGAGGAACCGCCGGGGGGGCACCGGGAGCGGCCACGAGAGGTGGGCACCGGGGGGGCACCGGGGGAGCACCGGGGGGGGGGGGGGGGGGGAGCGGCACCGGGGCGGCCGCAGCGTGTGACGGTCCTCCCGCCCGCCAGGCGGCGCAGTGCGCTGTTCCGGCACCTCGCCCGCCAGGCCTCGCTGCTGCACACGAGCCGCTCGCTGACGTCACTGAGCCGCTCGCTCTCCTCCTCCGACTCGCTGCCCGCCTCCCCCACGCACGCGCGGGCGCGCGACCCCGGTACGGGGCGGGGCCACGGGAGTGGGCGGGGCCACGGGAGCGGGGAATGGGGGGGGGGGGGGGGGGCCGTGAGAACGGGGCCGTGGTCACGGGAAGGGGGCTCCGGGCGTCCCGGTGCCCGGTCCCGTTCCCCGCACGCTGACCCCGTTCCGCGCAGGGGCCTCCCCGCCCAGCAGCTCGCCGGGCTCCAGCGCTCCGCCGTCGCCGGCGGGGCCGCACCTGCGGCCGAGCTCCCTGCAGGGGCTGTCGCCGAAGCTGCAGCGGCAGTACCGGGCTGCGCGGTGCCGCTCGGCCGGCAGCATCCCGCTCTCGCCGCTCGCCCACACGCCCTCGCCGCCCGCCGCCTCCCCGCCCGCCTTCCCCGCCAAGCTGCACCCCAAGGCCGCCGAGTCCCCGCGCCTCGCCCGCCGCGGGCCCCCCGAGAAGGCGGCGCCGGGGCCCCCCCGCAAGCTGGGGCTGGAGCCCCCCCGAAAGGACTTCCCGGCCGAGCCGCCGCTGCAGAGCTTGGCCGAGTGGGACGGGGAGGGCCCGGCCGAGCCCCCCCCTCCCGCGCCCCCCGCCCGCCGCCTGGGCCGGCAGGAGCTGCCGCTGCTGCTGGGGGGCCCCCCCGGGGCAGAGCCGCCCCCCCCGGGGCCCGAGGAGCCCGAGCGGGGGGCGCGGGGCCCCCCCAAGGCGCTCAGCCCGGTGCAGGAGCACGAGCGCGGAGGGGCGGCCCCGGGGGGGCCCCCCGTGCCCATCGTGGTGGTGGGGCCCGGTGCGACCCCCGGGGACCCCCGGAGCGCCGCGGGCCCCCCCGGGCGCTGAGCTTTACCCGAGCCCCCCCAACCCCCGGCTGTAAATAGGGGGCGACCCCGGGACCCCCAGGCATGCGGGGGTCGCACCCCCCCGGCCCCTCCCCGCGTAAGGGTTAATACTGTGACACCCCCCCGTGTGACGTCACCGACCCGGCACCTCCCCCCGGTGTGATGTCATCGACCCCCCCCGGGTGATGCCCCTCTACCCCCGGTCTCCCGTTTGCCCCCGGTTATGGCTCCCGGTGTTGACGTCGAAGCGGTGATGACGTCACAGCGCTGATGTCACAGGAGGGGCACGGGCGCTGCTCTGATGTCACTCGGGAAAGGGGATGGCGGCGTCGCGGCGTGACGTCATCCCCGCGGGCGTGATGTCACGGCTACAGAGGCGTCAGTGTGGAATCGGTGATGTCACGGCTGTGACATCGCCAGTGGCATTGGAGTGGTGACATCACAGCTGTGATGTCACCGAAGGTGTGAGGGCGGTGATGTCCCAGCTGCGGTGACATCGAGGGGGGCTATGGTGACGTCACACGAGGTCCAGCCAAGCCGGTGACATCACAACCCCCCGTGACATCATCACACTCCCCTTCCCCTCCTCCCCCCCGTTCTCGCTATGCAAACGCCCCCCCGGGACGGGGGGGGGGCCGGGGGGGCCCCGGGGACCAATAAAGGCTGTACAGCACCGAGCCCCGGCTGCCGCTCCGGAGGGGACAGCGGGGGGACACACCGGGGGGGGCGGGACACGGCGGGGACACGGGGGGGGCCGGGACACACCGGGGGGAGCGGACACGGGGGGGACACGGGAGGGGAGGGACACACCGGGGGGAGCGGACGCTCATCACCGTGTGCGGCCACCCCCCGGGACCCCCGGGCAGTGATCTGGGGATCCCGCAGCCCCTCGGACCCTGCCGGTGGTGATTTGGGGGTCACACATCCTTGGGGACCCGCCCGAGCCCCTGGCCCAGCCCGGACACTCGCGGGTTAACGCGGGCTCGGTTCCCCCCCCCCCGTCACGCCCCCGCCACGCCCCCCCCACCCCCCGTGACGTCACGGCTCTACCGGGTCCGTTCGCCGCCGCCGAGCCCGAACGGTCCGGGGGGGTGCGGGGGAAGCGGGGGCGTCAGGGGTCCCCCGGGGAGGGTCGGGGTCAGCCGGGGGGTTTGGGGGTGGGGGGATCTCTCGGGCAGCGCTCGGGGGTCTTTGGGGGGTCCCTGGGGGGACTTGGGGGTGCAGGGGGAGGTCTCTGGTGGTCTCTGGAGTGAGTTGGGGGACTCCGTGTGGGAATTGGGGGTCCAGGAGGGGTCTCTGGGGGAAATTGGGTGTTCCGGGGGGACATCTGCGTGAGAACCGGGGGTCCCTGACCCTCGTGTGTGTGCCCGCCCCCCCCCCAGCCCCCCATGGCGCTGCGTTTGGCCACCCCCCTGTTACGCCTGGCCCGGAGCGGTGTCCGGTGGGGGGGCACCGGGCCTCCCCCCGCACAGGGTGAGTCGGGGAGGGACCGGCCGGGACCTCTGGACCCACCCCAGGACACTCCCCCCGACCCCGGGATTCCCCCCCGCCAGCAGCGAGGGGGGGGGGGCGGGGGACACATGGAGTGTCCCCGGTGCTGACCCCCCCTCCCCTGGGGCTGGACCCCCCCCCCCCCAGCCGCCCCCCCCTTCGACTGGCAGGACCCGCTGGGGCTGGAGGGGCTGCTGAGCGCCGAGGAGCGGCTGCTGCGGGACACGACGCGCAAGTACTGCCAGGAGCGGCTGCTGCCCCGCGTGCTGCACGCCAACCGCCACGAGGGTACCCCAAAAACACCCCCCGGAACACCCTAAAACAGCCTGACCCCCCCCCCCCCATACAGCCCGACCCCCCCCCAGAGCCGCAAACCACCCCCAAATACTGCCAGAAGCACCTGCTGCCGATCCCCATGAGGGTACCCCAAAACCCCCACGGATGTCCCCGAGGTCCCCCCCCCCATTGCCCCCGACCTCCCCTCAGGGTCCTTCCTATGCAAAAAACGGGGAGTTTTGGTGTCCCCCAAAGCCCCCCGACCCTCCCCCCAAAACTCCCTGACTCCCTCCAACACCCCCAAAATCCTCCCCCCTCCCCTTCCACAGGCCCAAGGTGGAGGCAGGGGTGTGGGGGACCCCTAAAGTCCCCCAGGGGGTTCCCCCACTGCCCCCTCTCACCCCTGCCTTGCCCCCTCCCCACCCCCAGTCTTTGACCGGGAGATCGTGACCGAACTGGGAGAACTGGGGCTGCTAGGCCCCACCATCCAAGGTGAGGGGGGGCCATGGGGATCCCCGGGGGGGCAATTTGAGTACACAAAGGGGGGGCTGGGGGGGTCAGGGAACCCCCCCTGGGGCTCCTGAGGGGGCTGCTGGGGGGTTCAGGGGGAGAGGGGAGGGGCTGGGGGTGTGTGTGACCCTGGGGGTCAGGGATGGGGTTTGGGGGGGGGATCTGGGGGCAGTTTCTGGGTGGCACTGGGGGTCCCCAGGGTGGGGCTGGGTGTCCTGGAGGGGTTCCTGGGGGTTTCTGGGTGGCACTGGGGGGGGCGGGGGGGGGCTTGAGGAGACACTGGGGGTCTCTGAGTGACCATGGCTGACCGCGGGGGGGGTCACTGCAGGGTACGGCTGCGCGGGCACCACGTCGGTGGGCTACGGGCTGGTGACGCGCGAGCTGGAGCGGGTGGACAGCAGCTACCGCTCCGTGCTCAGCGTCCAGTCCTCCCTCGTCATGTACCCCCTGTGGGCCTACGGGACCCCCGCCCAGCGCGAGCGGTTCCTGCCCCGCCTCGGTGAGACCCCGGGGATGGGCAGTGGGGCTGGGGAAGGGCAGCAGGGAGGAGGGACAGGTTTTGGGGTCTGTGGGGCAGCACTGGGGGATTTGGGGGAGGAGCGGGGTCTGTGGGGCAGAAGGGGAGTGATGGGGCCGTTGGGGGTCAGTGGGGCAGCTCGGGGTGTCCCCGGGGTGCCCTTGACCCTCCCCCTTTCCAGCTCGGGGGGAGATTGTGGGGTGCTTCGGGCTGACGGAACCCAACCACGGGAGCGACCCGGGGCGGATGGAGACGCGGGCACGGCACAACCCCAGCACCAGCACCTACACCCTGCGTGGGGCCAAGACCTGGTGAGCTTCAAAATCGGGGTGGGGGGAACACGGGGGACCCCCAGAACCACCCCCCGTGACTCCCCCAACCTCCCCAGGATCACAAATTCGCCCATAGCCGACCTGTGCGTGGTGTGGGCCAAGTGCGAGGAGGATGGGCGGGTCCGAGGGTTCCTGGTGGAGCGCGGGACCCCCGGGCTCAGCACCCCAAAAATCGAGGGCAAGTTCTCCCTGCGCGCCTCCACCACCGGGATGATCCTCATGGACGACGTGGAGGTGCCCGAGGAGAACCTGCTGCCCAACGCCGAGGGGCTGGCGGTGAGGGGGGCACTCAGGGCATCCTGGGGAGGGTCCCAGTGGGATGGGGGGGTCCCGATGACACCCCCGTGTCCCCCAGGGTCCCTTCGGCTGCCTGACCCAGGCGCGTTACGGCATCGCCTGGGGCGCGCTGGGCGCCGCCGAGGCCTGTCTGGAGACAGTGCGGCAGTACGTGCTCGACAGGTAACGGGGGTCTGGGGGGGATTTGGGGGGGTCCCACCGCCCCTTGCCCACCCCAAACCTCACTGCCCCCCTCCCCTGGCCCGCAGGAAGCAGTTTGGGGGCCCACTGGCCCGGAACCAGCTGGTGCAGAAGAAGCTGGCGGACATGGTGACGGAGATCGCGCTGGGGCTCCACGCCTGCCTGCAGCTCGGCCGCCTCAAGGACGAGGGCAAGTGAGTGGCACTGTCCCCAGGGGGGGCTGGGGGGGTCCTGGAGGGGGTCAGTGTGTCCCTGTCCGTGTCCCCGCAGGGCTGCCCCCGAGATGGTGTCGATGCTGAAGCGGAACTCGTGCGGGAAGGCGCTGGGCATCGCGAGGGACGCGCGGGACATGCTGGGGGGCAACGGGATCTGCGACGAGTTCCACGTCATCCGGCACCTCATGAACCTCGAGGCCGTCAACACCTACGAGGGTACGGCGGGGAGGGGGCCCGGGGGGGTCTCGAGGGGTGCTGGGGTTCATGCTGAGCTGTGGTGATCCCCGCAGGCACCCACGACATCCACGCGCTGATCCTGGGCCGCGCCATCACCGGCATCCAGGCCTTCGCCCCGGCCAAGGGCACGTAGCGGGGACGCGGTGGCGGCACTGGTGGGGACCGGGTCTGCTCCTCGTGGGAAGGGGTGTGAGGAGACGGCGGCGCTGACTGGACCTGGTGTCACCAACCGGACCCAGGTATCCCCAGAAGGGACCCAGTGTCCCTGATGGGACCTCGTGTCACCAACCAAACCTCCTGTCACCAACGGGACTTGGTGTCACCCCAACCAAATCTCGTGTCACTGGCGGGACCCGGTGTCAACACGCACGTCTTGTGTCATTGATGGGACCCAGTGCCACCAACCAAACCTGGTGTCACCAACGGGACTCGGTGTCACTCAGGGGACCCCAGTGGTGCTGGGCCCCGTGTCCGGTGCCATCCCTGTGCCTTCGCCATCCCCGTGGCCAATAAACGGTGGGACAGCCCCCTCCATGCCAGCCCCGCTCGTCAGCGTTAATTAACCTGCCAGGACCCAGCTCTGCCCTCGGGGGAGCCCCAGCCCAGCACAGCCCCGCCACATCCAGCTTTTGAGTCAACTTCAGCCCTTTATTTGTTCCAACCACCAACAGCAACAGAAATGCCCTTTGGGGCCAAAATCCCCATTTGGCCCGGCACAGCCCGGGTTTGGGGGGGTCTTTGGGCTGGGGAGGGGGTCCCGCTCAGCCCTCGGGCTGCAGGAGGAGGTCACGGTAAGCCGCCTCCACGGTGCAGCAGACGTGGCGCAGCTCCGCCTGCACCTCCTCGACGCGCTCCATCACCTCGGCCACCGCCTGCAGCCGCTCCTGGATCAGCTCGTTGTGGAAGCCGTAGAGGTGGAAGAGCCGCTCCTCCAGCTGCTCCGCCAGCTCCGAGACCTGCCCGAAAGGGGCCACGGCTCGTCCCGGCGCTGGCACGGCCGCCGTCCCCGGGGCCGGGGGGCAGCTGCGCCCGCCCGCGCTGGCACCGCTCCCGGCCTGGCCCGGCCGCCGCCAGCTGCGCCCCGGTAGCCGCAGCGCCGGTCGCGGTGGCCACCGAGCGCCGGGTCAGCGCGGGCCGCAGCTGCCAGGCCGGGCCGCCATCTGCGCGGGGGCCTGGGGACCCCCCCGGCCGGCCCCCCCCGGCTGGGGAGACATCGGCGGGAGCGAAGTCCGGCGCGAGGGCAGCGTGGGGACAAGGGGGGGACATCGGGGGGACATCGGGGGCCGCTCGAAGCGGGGCCGGAGGCAGCTGCGGCCGCCCCCGCGGGGGCTCGGGGGGCTCCCCCCGGCCGGGCTCCGCAGCTGCCGCCCCGGCCGGGCTCTGCCTCCCTTCTCCCGCCAAGCCGGGCGGAATAACGCGATTCCCCGTGCCCCGGAGGGAAGGGACGGGACCCCGCAGCCCTCTCCGGGCTTACCTTCTGCATGAGGCTCTCCCTGAAGCCCCTCAGCACCCTGTGGTCTTCCTCGCGGCCCTCGTTGATGCGGCCGATGAGGTCCCGCACCTGCTGCTGCAGCCCCTCCACGATGGCGTCCAGCGAGGCGAAGTACCGGGACGAGGCGGGGGCCAGCGCCGGCTCCGCGCACGGCCTCGGCCGGAACACGAGACCCTCCGTCAAGGGCGCGCACCCCACCGGGGAGGGGACGGGGACATCCCCTGGGAGGGGCATGGACCCCGCGGGGACAGGGACGTGCCCACCCATCAGGGATCACACTGGCACTGGGACCGCGCTGTGAGGGGCACGGAGCCCACGGGGACAGGGTCAGGGACATCGCCGCCCCATCAGGGGATGGATCACACAAGGACAGGGACCCCCCGTCAGGGGTGTGCGCCCTGTCAGGGTCACACATCCGCGGGGAAAGGGACGGGCTCTGCCCTGTCACAGCCCGGCCAGTCCCGTTAATTGAGAATTACCCTCTAATTAACGCCGTGACTCGTGGTGACACGTGTGTCCCCCGTCCCCCCCGCTATTTTTTTCTCCACTTTCACTCAAATTCGCGATGCGGCGCAGGGTGAAGGTGGTACCTGTCCGGCTCCTTGCAGGGGGGCTCATCCCCACCCAGTCCCGCCGGGGAGGGACCGCCGGCCGCCGCCGCTGCCTCCGGCTCGGGACCCTTGGGCTCCTCCTGCGACATCCTGGCCCTGGGGGGCTGACGGGGAAGGACCCCCGGGTTGGGGCCGCTGGGATGGGGCTGGTACAGCCCCTGCTCCAGGCCGGGGTCCGGGGGTGGGCTGAGGGCGCAAGGCCCGGCCCAGGCGGGGGTCCCGGGGGTGCGTTGGGGGCACTAAGCCCGGCGCGGGCCAGAGTCCCGGGGTCGTGCCGGGTCCCTGGGGTGAGCTGGGGGCACTAAAGCCAGCCCAGGCAGGGGTCCCGGGGTCGGGTTGGGGACGCGATCGCGGGGGACCGGGAGGCTTCGGCCGCCCCTCACAACACCCGCCTCAGGGGAGCCTGCTGGGCGGGTACCCCGCCGGCCAATCAGCGCCTGCCTTCTCCACCCCGGAGCTGGTGATTGGAGCCCTGAAGGAACCCAGGGGATGATTGGCACCTGCTCGGGCCAATCAAAAGGCACCGCTGGGAAAGGCGGGAAGCGCCTGAGGGTCCCGGGGGGGGGGTCCCTGGGGGGGGTCCCGGGGGGGGGGGGTCCCGGGCTGGTCTCAGGGGTCCCGGGAAGGTCTCGGGGGTCCCGGGCGGGTCCTGGGGGTCCCGGGAAGGTCTCGGGGGTCCCGGGCTGTTCTCGGGGGTCCCGGGCAGCTCTCGGGGTCCCGGGAAGGTCTCGGGGGTCCTGGGAAGGTCTCGGGGGTCCCGGGAAGGTCTCGGGGGTCCCGGGCGGGGGTCCCGGGCAGGTCTCGGCTTCCCCAGCACCGTGCGAGGCCACGAGGTGACAATAAACCCTCCCCGAGCACCGCTCCACGCGCGTTCCCTTCCCCAGCACACACACACGGGCACCGCAGGGCACGGGGCTTTATTGGGGTGTGGACCCCCAGGGACGGGACCCCCTCCCCGAAAGGAGGGGACCCCGATGGGGTCAGACGTCCAGGCGGCACAGGGGGCTGTCGTAGACCATCTGCAAGTTGACGCGGTGCCCCACGAGCTCCCGGATGTTGTTGATGCCGTATTTGATCATGGTGGGTCTGGGGGAGATGGGATGGGATGGGATGGGAGGGTCAGGGGGTGGGGGAGATGGGACGGGCCCACACTGGGACCCTCCCCCCTCCCCAGGGTGATCCCCACTCACCGCTCCAGCGAGAGCCCCCAGGCGATGACGGAGACGTTCTCGGGGAGCCCCATGGGCAGCAGCAGCTCAGGGCGGAAGACCCCCGAGTTTCCCACCTCCACCCATTTCTTCAGCCCTGGGGGGCGAGGACAGGGAATGAGGATGAGATGGGGCACCCCAGAGACCCCCTCCCCACACTGGAACCCCAGAGACCCCCTCCCAAAGTGCTCCCCCCCATTCCAGGGGAGCTCAAGATCAGGCTGACCCCCAGACCCCCAGCTCCAAGGGGAGCCCCCCCCAAGACCTCCCTGCTCTAAACGGGGACCCCCCAGGACCCCCCCTCACCCTCATGGTAGCTGAACACCTCCATGCTGGGCTCCGTGTAGGGGTTGTAGGCGGGTTTGAAGCGCAGCTGGGAGATTCCTGGGGGTACACAGGAGGTCAGGGGGGCACAGGGCGGGGTCAGAGGGGTTCAGGGTGCCCCCCCGGCGCCCTCCCCATACCCAGCTTGGTGAAGAACTGCCGGAGGATGCCCATGAGGTGGCCCAGGGTGAGCCCCCGGTCGGCCACGACGCCCTCGACCTGGTGGAACTCGGCCAAGTGCGTCGCGTCCAGGGTCTCGTTGCGGAACACGCGGTCGATGGAGAAATATTTCACGGGGCTGAACTTCTCCTGAGGGGGGAACGCATTGATGGGGGGCAGGTGAGACCCCAGGAATGCCCAAGAACTGCTCTGATCCCCCTCAAATTGCTGTGGCCTTCCTGAGCCCGCCCCCAACCTCCTAAACTGCTCTGACCACCCCAAATCCCACTGACACCCCAAACCCACTAATGCCCCCAAAAACCCCTCTGTTCCCTCCTCACCTGTGCATCCCCAGACCCTGCCAAGGTCCCCAAACCCCTCAGACCCCCCATAAAGCCCCCAGACCCTTCCATGCCCCCCAGACCTGCCGTGCCAGCTGGAACAGGGCGCGGGCACTGGCTGACGTGGTGTGGGTCCTCAGCAGGTTCTTCCGCGCCTCCTCCACCTTCCACTCGTACCTGTACCTGGGGGGGGGGGCCAGGGAGGGAGTTCAGAGGGGTGGGGGGCACACTCGGGACCCCCCTGAATCGCCCCCGGGGTCGGGGTCTCACCCCTGCGAGCCGTAGCCTCCCTGCGAGTGCACCTTCTTCACCTTGGAGGTGTAGCCGGGGGGCAACTGGGGGGCTTCAGCAGGGTCTGGGGAGGGGCAAAAATGTGAGGGGGAGGGGTCTGGAGAGCTTTGGGGGGGCGTTTGTGGGGGCTCAGAAGGGTTTTGGGGGGCAGTGGGGCTTGTGGTGGGGCAGAGGGATTTCAGGATCGGAGGGGGGTGGGGTGGGCAGCAGGGGTTTGGGGGGCTGTGGGGGGGTTCAGAGGGGTCCCTGGGGGGGGTCAGCAGGTTCCCGTGCCCCCCAGCACCCACCCAGCAGGAAGAAGGTGTCGTGCTGGTCGCGCGCCGGGTGCTGCTGCGGCTGGAACAGCGCGTCGAAGTTCCAGAAGGAGCTCTCCACGAAGTTATCCGTGGGCATCTCCGTGAACCTGGGGGGCCACCGCTGCCTCAGCAAAGGGGGGAGAGGTCTGCCCACGCCCCCCCCCCCTCCCCGAGCCTTCCCCCCACTCACCCCATCTCCAGGAAGATCTGGCGCAGCTCCGAGCGCACCTTGAGCAGGGGGTGCAGGTGGCCGCAGGCCGGGGGCAGCCCCAGCGAGGAGAAGTTGTAGGGTTTGAAGGGCAGCTGGCGCCAGGAGCCCCTGCAGGAGGGGTCAGGGCTCAGGGCACAGTTGTGCCGAGGCCGTGGGAGGGTCCTGGAGGGGTCTGGAGGGGTCTGGGGGGGGGGGGACGTACGTGGCGATCATCTCCGGGGTCAGCTCCGTCTCCGGCCGCGCCACGGCCGTGCTGAAGGCGCTGCCTTTGCGGATCCAGTACGACTTGAGGGTCCTGGGGGGGCAGCGAGGGCGTTGGGAGAGACCCAAAGCCCCTGGCTGATGCTTCGTTAATTACTTTAATTAACACCAATTTCAGTAATTATCAGCTTAGTGTTTTTTATTTAACGTTTCACTGACACGAGCGTTACGCAGAGTCTTTAACGGTCGAATTAAATCACTGAGGGGTTAATTTCGCTAAGATTAACGCCAAAAAACCTCAGTAAACAAAACCAAAAGGGTTTGAAAACGGGGCAGCCGGGGCCTTAAATTTATGGCCCTGCAAGGATAGGAGAAGCAGAAGATGCCAAGAAGAACGAAACCTGGGGAGTCGGGTATTCCCAGTCTGACCAAAAGATAACAAAAGCACTACAGAACGCGGAGCAGCCTAAACCAAAAACTGACAAATAACGACCAAACGAGAAGAGAGCGCCAATTAACGAACGGAATTAGGCAATTCAGAAGCAACAAGTATCAGTTCCTTTGTTCTGCCCCACTCACACTTCCAGGAGCAGCTTCCTCCTCTTGAGCTCGGCGCGCTCCCGCTCGGGCAGGGCCTGGGCCTCCCCTGCCCTCACCTGCCCCAGGTGCTCCTGCACCGTGTCCTGCACCGAGGGCACCTGGGGGGGCACGGGGGGAGACCCCCGGGCTGGGCACAGCCCAACGGGGACCCTCGACAATTTCCCCTGCCAGCTCCAGCGGATCCCCATCCCCGCCAAGGACAATCCTGATCCCGCCAGACCCCCACCCATCCACCCCCAGGGCAATCCTGATCCCTGCAGACCCCCACCCATCCACCCCCAGGACAATCCTGATCCCTGCAGACCCCCACCCATCCCCGCCAAGGACAATCCTCATCCCGCCAGACCCCCACCCATCCACCTCCAGGATGCTCCTGGTTTCCAGGGCCCCCCGTCCATTCCCTCCGGGACATTCCCAGTAACCGGAGATCCCCAGACCTCTCTCCTCGGGACATTCCCAGTTCTCAGTGACCCCCACGCATCCCCCTTTAGGACACCCCCGCTTCCCGGGGACCCCCGCCCGTCGCCCCGGGCCACTCACGACGGGGAGCACGCGGGGACCGCCGGGCGCTCCCTTATCCAGGCGCACCCACTTGTTGGCCATGGCCTTGCTGAAGCCCAAGGAGCCCCCGGGCAGCTTCTGCGGAGACACAGCGACCGTGAGCGACGCGGTGCCGGCGCCCGTGCCCCGCTCCGGTGCCGCCGTTACCCACCATGGCCTCTGCCTGGGGCAGCCCCTCCTCGGGGAGGCTCCTGAACAGCCGCACCTCGGGGCTGCCGTCCCGCAGCACCTCCTCGCCCTCGGGGCTCAGCTCCCATCGCGTGGCCGCCCGCGCCTCCGCCTCGATCACCTGCACCGGCACCGGGATCAGCACCGCCAGCGGCGCCCGGGGGCTCCCCCGCGCCCCGGCCGCCGCGCCCGCACCTCGCCCAGAGCCTGGAGGCTCTTGACGGCGCCCACGAGCGTCTGGTGGTCGACGCCGAGCGCGGCGGCGGCCTCGATGCTGCAGAGCCCCCCGGAGCCCCCGGCCCGGTCCAGCCGCTCCAGGAGCCGCTCCGCCACGCTCGGCGCCATGGCCGGAAGAGAGCCCGGCCCCGCCGGAAGTGATCCCGGGCCTGCCGGAAGTGATCCCGGGCCTGCCGGAAGTGCCGCTGGGCTCCTGCCCCATCTTGGGTGTGGCGCAAGCGCCGCGCTGAGCCTGCTCGGCGCCATATTGAGTGTGGCGGGTGCTACAGGCGGCTGCGGGGGGCGCCGTGACGTCACGAAGCTGCGCTATGACGTCATGAGGTGCGAAGCGGCCGCACCAGGGACCCCAGAGGGCCGATCCGGTCCAGAGGTTCATTAGAGCAGCCCCCGGCCTGGGTTCACCTTCCTCGTGTTCCCACCTGCTGTGACATCACTTAATCAATGACATCATCACCGCGTCACGGCGCCATACGAAGGCACAGGCGAGCAGGAGACTCCCCTACGCCGCTTGCCCGTTGTCCCCTCCCCATATCCCCAATCCCCCATTCAATTTCCTCCCCCCCCCCCCCTCCACCCTCAGGCCTGGCCCTTTAAGAGCGCGTGCCCCACGTGACCCCGGGAGCGAGGCGGGGGGCGGGGGGGGCGTCTCCCTCCGAACGCGTGGTCGCTCCTCATTGGCCGCCGCGCTCAGCCAATGGGAAGCAGCCATCTGGGACGCCAACGTTCGGGGGCGCCGTCGCCGCCGGCCGGCGGGCGGGCGGCCAATGGCAGCGGGCCGCGCGCGGGCTCGGGCCAATGGCAGGGCGGCGGAGGCGGGGCGAGGGGCGGCGGGAGGATAAAAGGCGGTGGCACCTCCCTCCCCCTCCGCAGTGCCGGGCGGCGCCGGGCCGGGACGGACGGAGCGAGCGTGCCCTGACCCTCCCCCCCCCCGCCATGAGCCCTCTCAGCGTCCTCGCCCCCGTCCTGTTCGGAGCCCTCCTGGCGGCCGCCGGCCCCACCCAGTTCTTCCGCGAGGAGTTCGGGGATGGAGGTGAGGGAGGGGCCGGGGCGGGGGTCCCTGAGGGCGGGGCCTTGGGGGGGGCTCCTGAGGTTAAGGGGTTGGGGGGGGGCGGTGCCTGAGGAGGCTGGGGGGAGTCTGAGGGAAAGGAGGAGGATGGGAGAACCCTTCTGTGTTTTGTGAGGGGAGAGAATGGAGGGATCAGCCTGCGTTTTCTGACAGGGAGAATGGGGAGATCGTTGTGTGATCTGTGAGGGGAGAGAATGGCAGGGCCCCCCTGTGATCTCTGAGGGGACGAAGGGGGACTTCCCTGTGTTCTCTGAGGGGAGAGAATTGAGGGACCCCACTGTGTTCTGTGAGGGGAGAATGGACTGCTCCTCTTGTGTTCTTTAAAGGAAGAATGGGGGGAATCCCCTGTGTTCTGTGAGGGGAGGATGGGGAGGGATCCTCCTGTGATCTGTGAGGGAAGAAGGAGGGGATCCTCCTGTGTTCTGTGAGGGCGGAGAATGGGGGGGACCCTCTGTACTCTGTGAGGAGAAGGAGGACGCAGGAGCCACTCCTCAGGTGTGAGAAGTGAGTGGGAGTCGGGACAGGGAGGATGAGGGTGCCCTGGGCCAGGAAGGGTGGGGGTCACTGGAGGGACAGGGAAGTGGGGCTCAGGATCAGCCCTCGAGCAGAGCAGGTGAACAAGAGGGGAAGGAGCAGGAAAAGGACAGTGAGGGGCACAGCACCTGCATGGAGAAGGTTCCTGGGGGACTTGGCTTTCCCCTGGAAGCCCAAATCCTTCAGTCCCCCACCCAAGCCCTGAGCTCTTGGGGGGCAGGAGGAGTTTGGGGGTCTGGAAGGGTCGGGGGTCCTGACACTCCCCTCCCACAGACGCCTGGACCCGCCGGTGGGTGGAATCCAAGCACAAACCCGACTACGGCCGCTTCGTCCTCACTGCCGGGAAGTTCTACGGCGACGCCGAGAAGGACAAAGGTGAGTCGGGGCAGAGGGGTCGTGGCAGGTGAGGAGGAGCCCCAGGGGGGGGTTTGCCCCCTCCTCACCACGCCCCACATCCCGCAGGGATCCAGACGAGCCAGGACGCCCGGTTCTACGCCCTGTCCTCCCGCTTCGAGCCCTTCAGCAACCGCGACAAGACGCTGGTGGTGCAGTTCACGGTGAAGCACGAACAGAACATCGACTGTGGCGGCGGCTACGTGAAGCTCTTCCCGGCCAGCCTGAGCCAGGAGGACATGCACGGCGACTCCGAGTACAACATCATGTTTGGTGGGTGTCCCCCCCATCCTGCTCAGCCCCCTCAGAGTGGTCTCAACCCCATCCCTGACCCCCCTCACGTGCCCCCCCAGGCCCTGACATCTGTGGCCCTGGCACCAAGAAGGTCCACGTGATCTTTAACTACAAAGGGAAGAACGTGTTGATCAATAAAGACATTCGCTGCAAGGTGGGTGTGTGGGGGGGTTTGGGGGTCCTGCTGTGTTCCCTTGGGTGGGGGTCTCCAGCCCTGCTGAGCCCCCCCTGTGCCCCCAGGATGACGAGTTCAGCCACCTGTACACGCTGGTGGTGCGGCCGGACAACACGTACGAGGTGAAGATCGACAACGCCCGTGTGGAGTCGGGGAGCCTGGAGGAGGATTGGGATTTCCTCCCCCCAAAAAAGATCAAAGACCCCGAGGCCAAGAAACCCGACGACTGGGATGAGCGGGCCAAGATTGATGACCCTGAGGACACCAAGCCTGAGGTGGGGAGGGGGGCTTTGGGGGTCAGGGTGGATTGTGGTAGCACCCTGATGGGATTTGGGGGGCTGAGGGGACTTTGGGGAGCTGTGGGAGGGCTTTGGGAGTAAGTTTGGGGTCTTGGGAAGCTTCACGGGGGGCTTGGAAAAAGCTCCTGTAAGAATTTGGGGACAGCTCTGGAGAGAATGGGGGACTCTGAAAGGGACCAGGCAAGAATTGGGGAATTTGGGGGATTCAGAGGGGTCTGTGGCACCAACCTGGGGGAGTCCTGGAGCCCCCTGACCCTTCCTGACCTCCCGCCTCCTTGCAGGACTGGGACAAACCCGAGCACATCCCAGACCCCGACGCCAAGAAACCGGAGGATTGGGATGAGGAGATGGACGGGGAGTGGGAGCCGCCTGTGATCCAGAACCCCGAGTACAAGGTGAGGCCTGGGGGCTGCAGGGGGGGCATGGGGGAAGGGGCTGTGCCCCCTCTGAACCCCCTTTTGTGCCCCCCCAGGGCGAGTGGAGGCCGCAGCAGATCGACAACCCCGACTACAAGGGCAAGTGGGTGCACCCCGAGATCGACAACCCCGAGTACAGCCCGGACCCCCTGCTCTACTCCTACGACAGCTTCGGGGTCATCGGCCTCGACCTCTGGCAGGTGAGGGGGGAGGGTCTCGGGGGGGGATCCCTGGGACCTGCAGGACCCACATAACCTCCCCATCCCCCCCACAGGTGAAGTCAGGCACCATCTTTGACAATTTCCTGATCACGGATGATGAGAAGCTGGCGGAGGAGATCGGCAACGAGACCTGGGGGGCCACCAAGGTAAGGGAGGGGACGAGACCCCCCCCGCCGGTGAGACCCCCGGTGAGACCCCCGGTGACCCCTCCGGTGACCTCCCCACCCACCCCCCGCAGGAGGCAGAGAGGAAGATGAAGGAGCAGCAGGACGAGGAGCAGCGGAAGAAGCAGGAGGAGGAGGAGAAGCAGCAGAAAGAAGAGGAAGGGGACGATGAGGGCGATGGGGACGAGGAGGAGGAGGATGAGGAGGAGCCCGAGGCCGAGCCCGAGGAGGCGGAGGCGGCCCCGCGGGACGAGCTCTGAGGGCCCCGCGGCGGGACCGTTCTGTCTCTGTGAGACCTGGACTCTTTTCTATGGGAGCCGCGACCGCGCCGGCACCGAACCGGCACGGCCGGGACCGAACCGGCACCGGGCGCCCCGCGGGGCGAGGACTCAGGACCAGCGCCGGGGGTGGGGAGGGTGCGGTGTGTGTGTGTTGGGGGCGGGTGGGGGAGCACCGGCGGTGTCGCACGGGACTGTACGGGGGTGTCGCGATCCGGTTTCTATTAAATTAACGATCGTCCCGGCGCCGCCGCCGCTCCTTTCTCTTCTTTATTCCTCGTCCCTCGCCCGCGCCATGTTGCGCCCGCCGCCATTTTGTGCCGCCGCCGCGCGTCACGTGACCGCGGCCGGCCCGCGCGCGGGTTTCCCGCGTCACGTGACCCAATGGAGCTGCCGTATCCTTTTTTCGGCGTCACGTGACGAGGGAGCGCCCTCCCCCCCGCGCGCGCCGTTCCTGTGTCACGTGACAAAAGCGGCGCTGCGGGAGGGGAGGCGGGAGCGAGGCGCGCGAGGGCGCCGTGACGCACTTCCGGCGCCGCGGCGGAAGCGGCGGGGCCGCCTAAGATGGCGGCGGCGTGAGTTGCATGTTGTGGGGCCGCCGGGAGGAGCCGCCGCCGCCCCGTCCCCGTCCCGCCATGGCGGTGACCGTGACGCTGAAGACGCTGCAGCAGCAAACCTTCAAGATCCGCATGGAGCCGCACGAGACGGTGAGGCCGCGGCGGAGCCCCCGCGGGGGGCGCGGGCGGGGCCGGGCTGAGGATGGGCCCGGACCTCGCCCCCCCCACCCCCTCACCCCGCGCCTGCCTAAGGGAGGGGGGGTCTGGACCCTCGCGGGGCTCCCCAGGGCCGGGATGGAGCTGGGTGAGGAGGGGGCGGGGTCGCCGTGTCCCCCTGACCCCCAGTTTGAGGGGAGGGCAACCGAGGGGCGTCACCTGAGGGGGCTCCGTGTGCCCCCGGGCCCGGTTTGGGGGGGGGAGGAGGATGAAGCCGTAGATGTCACCGGGGCTCAGCCCCCCTTTTTTGGGGGCTTTCCGCTGTTTTTTGGGGTAAATCAAGGAGGTTTTCGTGTCCCCCGTAGGTGGGGGGGAAGCGAGTGGCGTCACTCGGGGGGCTCCGCATCCCCCCACCCCTCATTTTGGGGGAGGACTCTGTCAGGGGAGCTCCGGGTGCTTCTGTGAGGGGGCAAAACCGAGGGCCGTCACTGGGGGGGGGGATCCCCATTATTGTTCCCTGTGAGGTCCCCCCGGACCCCTCCCACCTTTGGCAGCAGCTCAGGCCCCTGCGAGGGTCTGGGGGATGACTTGGGGGGGTTATTTAGGAAAATCCTTCAGCAGCACTTGGGGTTTGTCCCTCCCCTCGCTCCAGCTGAACTCCCCTGCTTTGGGGGGAGTCCCTGGGGTCGCGGGGGGGGTTTTGGGGTGGCCTGAGCCCATCCCGGCCGCAGGTGCGGGCACTGAAGGAGAAGATTGAGGCCGAGAAGGGCAGCGATGCCTTTCCCGTGGCGGGCCAGAAGCTCATCTACGCCGGGAAGATCCTGAGCGACGACGTCCCGATCCGGGAGTACCGGATCGACGAGAAGAACTTCGTGGTGGTCATGGTGACCAAGGTGAAACCCCCGGACAGGGATTTTGGGGCTCTCCAGAGGTCTCGAGAGAGCCCCCAGGGGTCTCCAGGAGGGTTTGGGGGGGGGTCTCCTGAGGATCTGAATGGTTTTGGGATCATTTGGGGAACCCTCGAAGGGTCCTTGGGAGGGATTTTGGGGTCCCCAGGGAGAGCTGGAGGCTTTGAGGGGCTGGGGGTGGATTTAGGGTGGGTTTGGGGGGGGCTGGGAAGGGTCTGGGGGTGATTTCAAGTGTCTCCAGAATTTTGGGGTGGCTCTGAGGGGTCTTTGGGAGGGTGTTTGGAGGTCCTTGGAGAGTCCCACAGCATTGGGGGGGGGGGGAATTGGGGGTCTCGAGTGGTTTTGGGGCTCCCCCAGAGTGGGGGTGGGGGTCCCAAAGGATCCCCAACCCCCCCTGCCGCCCCCTCCCCAGGCCAAGTCGGCGCTGGGCTCGGCGGCCCCCGAGGCCGGAGCCCCCTCGGAGCCCCCCGCAGCCCCCCCGGGGCCCCCCCCGGCTGCCGACGCTGCCCCTCCCCCTCCGGCCGCCCCCAGCGAGGAGCCCCCGGCCCAGGACCCCCCCGCCCTCGCCCTGGCCGAGCCCGCGGCTGGGTAAGGGGGGCTCAGGGAGCTGTTTGGGGGGGTGGTCTCATCCCATTTGGGGGCCACAGGAGGGGGTTGGGGGGGATTGAGGGGTGGGGGGGTCATTTCATCTGATTTTGGGGAGCAGGGCAGTTTTTGGGGGGGGGGGAATGGGGGGGTCTGGGCTTGAATTAGGGGGTGGGGGGAAAACATGGGGAGGGGGTCTTTGCTTCAGATTTCAGGGGGGACCGGAGAGTTCTGGGATGGGGTCACAGGGGGTCCTGGGGGGGGTCGCAGGGGGTTTGGGGAGGTCACAGGGCATCCTGGGGGGTCACAGGGATTTTGGGGAGGTCACAGGGCATCCTGGGGAGGTCACAGGGGGTTTTGGGGTTGCTGGGGCTCCCCTTGGATTTTCTCTCCCGTGGATCCGCAGCTCCGTTCCCCCCCCGGGCAGCTCCGGGCGCTCGGCCGACGCCGCCTCCACCCTCGGTGCGTCTCTGGGGGGGTCTTGGGAGGGGGCTTGGGGGTTCCCAGGGGTGGAAATGGGGTTGAGGTTTGGGGGACTCACTGTGGGGCAAAAGGGGGGGGTGTTTGGGGTCTTCTACTTGCTGAAGTGGGGGAAAAGGAGGGTCTTGGGGCTGGGTGGTCTTTGGGGGTCCTTTCCCAGCTCTGGTAGTGACTGGAAATGGATCCATGGAGCTGTGGGGGGGGGGGTCCTGGGGGTCCCTTCCCAGCACTGGCAGTGACTGGAAATGGATCCCTGGAGCTGGGGGGGGGTCCTGGGGGTCCCATCTCAGCCCTGGCAGTGACTGGAAATGGATCCCTGGAGCTGGGGGGGGTCCTGGGGGTCCCATCTCAGCACTGACACGGGGACACAGCGACTGTAAATGGGAGGGGGAGGCGGTTTCAGGGTTGGGGGAGGGGGTGTCTCGGGGCCGGGGGGTGCCGGGGGTCCCTCGCAGCTGACGGGGAGGGGTCCCGCAGTGACGGGCTCGGAGTACGAGACGATGCTGTCCGAGATCGTGTCCATGGGCTACGAGCGGGAGCGCGTGGTGGCCGCGCTGAGGGCCAGCTACAACAACCCCCACCGCGCCGTGGAGTACCTGCTGACGGTGAGGGGGGGGGCTCAGGGGGCAAGGAGGGTCCTGGGGAGGGGCTCAGGGGGGTTCTGAGGGTGTTTGGGGTGGGCGGTCAGTGGGGAGCCCCAACTGCATTAATCCCCCTTGCAGTATCAGGTATCTGCTTAATGTGAGGGGGGGTCCTCAGGGGGCAGAAGGGTCCGGGCTGGGGGCTCTGGGAGGGTCCTGGGGGTCCTCAGGGGGCAGAGGGGTCCGGGCTGGGGGCTCTGGGAGGGTCCTGGGCTGGGTTTGAGGGGGGATTTGGGATGGAAGAGTTTGGAGAGGGGTCTGGGGGGAGTCCTGGGGGTGCCCCTGACCCCCCTGACCCCCTCCCAGGGCATCCCCGGCAGCCCCGAGCGCCCGCCCGTGCAGGAGTCTCGTCCCCCGGAGCAGCCCCCGCCCGAAGGTCAGTGGGCGTGGTGGGCTGGGGCACAACGGCCACACCCCGCGAGGCTCCGCCCCTTTGTGGGTGGGGCCAATCACTCTGGAACAGCCTTATTCGTGGTTTGGGGCGTGGTCTATGTAAGCCACGCCCATTTGTGGGTGGGGCCTGTGAGGGTGGAGCGGGTCCAAGCTATGGCGGGGGGTGATGGGTGTGGCTTGACCACACCCATTTGTGGGCGTGGTCTCACGGTTCGGTCCCGCCCCGCCCCCCTTCCCCCCCCCCAGGTGAGAACCCGCTGGAATTCCTGCGGGAGCAGCCGCAGTTCCAGAACATGCGGCAGGTGATCCAGCAGAACCCCGCGCTGCTCCCGGCGCTGCTGCAGCAGCTGGGCCAGGAGAACCCCCAGCTGCTCCAGGTACCCCCCTGAGCCCACCTGGGACCCCCTGAGCCCACCCTGACACCTCCTGAACCCACCCAGGACCCTCTGAGCCCACCCCGGCACCCCCTGAGCCCATCTGGGACCCCCTGAGCCAACCCTGACACCTCCTGACCCCACCCTGACATCCCCCAAGCCCACCTGGGACCCCCTGACCCCACCCTGACACCCCCTGAGCACACCCTGACACCCCCTGAGCCTATCCTGACACCCCCTGAGCCCACCCGGGACCCCTTGACCCCACCCTGACACCCCCTGAGCACACCCTGACGCCCCCTGAACCCACCCGGGACCCCCGCCCGGGCTGATTTCCCCCCGTTTCCCCCCCTGCCCAGCAAATCAGCCAGCACCAGGAGCAGTTCATCCAGATGCTGAACGAGCCGCTGGGCGAGCTGGGCGAGCTGGAGGGGGAGGTGGGAGCCATCGGGGACGAGTCCCCCCAGATGAACTACATCCAGGTGACCCCGCAGGAGAAAGAAGCCATAGAGAGGGTGAGCGGGGCGGGACAGGCTCTCAGCGGGGTTCTGAGCTACCCTGAGGGGAAAATGCAGCTTTTTGCACCCAAAATTAACGTGGGCGGGCAGGGTCAGTAGCAGGGCCCGGAGCGAGCGTGGGTGGGGGGCTGGGAGTGGGGTTCAGAGCTAATTCTGGTGGGAAATGATGTTTGTAGGGCTCAGAGTAATGGGAAATAAGGGTTTTAGGGCGTGGTATAATGGGGCCACGGCTAACAGGGCTGGGAGGGGGCGTTATTGGGGTGCAGGGTTAACAGCGATGGCAAATGATGTTTTGAGGGAACGGGGAATGGGAAATACAGCTTTTAGGGCTCAGAATAAGGGGGGCAGGAGGTGCCATCAGTGGGGCCTGGGGTTAATGGGGTCAGGAGGTGCTGCTATGGTGGCCCAGGGTTATGGGGTCAGGGTTATGGGGTCAGGAGGTGCCGCTATGGGGGCCCAGGGTTATGGGGTCAGGGTTACTGGGGTCAGGAGGTGCCGCTATGGGGCCCAGGGTTACGGGGTCAGGGTTAATAGGGTCAGGGTTATGGGGTCAGGAGGTGCTGCTATGGGGGCACAGGGTTACGGGGTCAGGGTTATGGGGTCAGGAGGTGCCGCTGTGGGGGCCCAGGGTTATGGGGTCAGGGTTATGGGGTCAGGAGGTGCCGCTATGGGGGCCCAGGGTTCCGGGGCCCCGCTTTAACGCCCCGCACGCAGCTGAAGGCGCTGGGCTTTCCCGAGAGCCTGGTGATCCAGGCCTACTTCGCCTGCGAGAAGAACGAGAACCTGGCGGCCAATTTCCTGCTCAGCCAGAACTTCGACGACGACTGAGGGACCCCCGGCCCTCCCCCCCACCCTGGGGGGGGGGGCTCCTTCTGCCTCCAGGGGGGTCCCCACGCTCTTGTGGGGGGGTAGGGATGCAATCCGGGCCCTCCCCCCCACCGTCCCCGGAGCCTCGGGGGGGGTGGGGATCCCCCCCCAGCCCTTCCCCTCCCCACCCCGGGAGCAGGGGGAGCCCCCCCCTGCTCTGGGGGAGGGAGGGGGGTCTCAGCACCCGCTTTCTCCTGGCCCCCCCCTCCCCAAAAAACCGACCCCACCTCCCTGTCAGGCCCCGGGGAAGGGGGGGTGGGGGGGGGCGGCGCCGCGGAACAACCAAAACTGGCGGCAAAGAGATTAAATGCAGAGTTTTAAACCCATTCTGGGGGTGTCGGGTATTCTCATTTCCTCGAGAGGAGGCTCAGGAGGAGGTTCCGGTGATTCTGGGGGGCTGCAGCACTTTTGGGGGAGCTCGGAGGACAGCTCCAGTGGTCTCCGGACAAAGCGGGGGTCAGGAGGTCGCCCCGGTGCTTTTGGGGGGGCTCTCGTTGCTCTCCGGGGCCGCCCCGGGGAGCGGCCGTGCGGCCGCAGCCGCCTCCGCCTCCGCCAAGGCGCTCCGAGCCGCCTCCTCCCGCTCCTGCCGCCGCCGCCGCTTCTCCTCCCGCCGCTGCTGCCGCTCCAGGTCGTCCAGCAGCTCCTGGGCTCGGGCCGAGGCCCGGGCGGGGGTCCCGGGCCGCGGGAGCCCCCCCAGCCCCGCCTCGGCCAGGAGCCGCTGCCGCCGCGCCGCGTCCGCCCGCGCCCGCTCCCGAGCCGCCTCCCGGTCCCGGCGCCACGCGGCCACCCGGGCTGGCATCGCCGCCAGGCTGCGCGACACCAGCTCCTCCCTGGGGACACAGCCGGCGGGGGGGGGACACTTGGGGACATCCCCACGTGAAGCCACCGCCGCCCCCCCGGTTCTCCCGGTAACCCCAGTCGGTCCTCGCCAGACTCAACGGCCCCTCCCCAGTCCTGCTCCCAGCCGCACCTCTCCTTCCTCCGCCGCGCCTCCTCCCGCTCCCGCTGATCCAGCACGGCCTCCACATCGCGGAGCGGCGGGTCCCACTCGCGCTCCTCCGCCTCCGCCTCCCGCAGCTGCTCCGGGCTCGGCCAGAGCCGCCACACCGCCACCCCCGACGCCTCCCCGAGCCGCCCGAAGCGCCGCGCGGCCGCACGCAGGTCCTCGGGGTCTCCCGGGGCCGGGCCTGGGCGGCGGCGCAGCGGAGCTGCCCGGTAGGGCCGCGCCGGGGGCGGGAGCGGCGGCGGGAGCCGGGAGCGGGCCGGGCCCAGCGCCAGCAGCGCCCGCCGCAAGGGCGCCGCCATCTTGGGCGCGCGCCTGAAGTGACGTCACGGGAGCGGCCGAAGGGGCGGGGTCTGCGTGGGGGCGGGGCTTAAAGGGGGCGTGGCCACAGTGATGGGCGGTGACGTGGGCGTGGTTACGGGGTTGGGGGCGGGGCCCCGGCGCGGGGGGGAACCCGGGGGGCGTCAGGGGGGACCGGGGGGTCCCGGGGCCTTTCGGGCCGAAAGCGGCCCCGGCTCATCCCGGAGGAGTTTGGGGGAGCCCGGGGAGACTCGGGGGGGCCCTCGGAGCAGCGTCCCGGGGGGACCGGGGGACACCGGGGGGGGGCCCGCGAGCGGCGCTGGCTCAGCCCGGGGGTCCCCGGAGGATTTGGGGGACACCTTTGGGAGAATGTGGCTCCTCCGTGGGGCAGAAGCGACCCCCAAAAACGCACTGGGGGGGCCGGGGGGGGCACATTGCCAACGACCCCTCGGCTCCTCCCCGTGGGGGGGGCTGGGCTGGGGGCGGACCCCCCTAAACCCCCCCCAACCCCCCCAAACCTTTTCAGCCGCCGCCAAGCCCGGGGCCGCTGCCAAGCGCCGGGCGCCGTTAACCCCTCCGTGCCCGCCGCCCGTCCCCCGCGCCCCCCCCATCACCGGGATGCTCCCCCCGCTGCCCGGATCCTCTCCCGGGGGAGGGGGCGCGGGGGGCGGACGGGATAAACGCGGAGGGGGCTGCCGGGCGGCGGGGCCGCTCCTCGCGGGGCCCCTCGGGGGGGCCGCGGCCCCCGGAACGCCGGGGCCCCCCCCGCCCGCTCTGGCGGGAGCTGCCGGGGGCCGCGGAGGGGGGGGGAGCCCTAATGGCTTCCAGGCCTCGGCAGCCGCCGAAAATCTGCCGCGAAGCTGAGCCAAAACCCCCCGAAATCGCCCCAAAAGCTTCCCTGGGCCTCCCCGGGGGGGTGGTCCAATGGGCTGGGGCCCCCCCCGCAGCCCCCAGGCTCCCCCCCGCCAGCCGCGGGACTCGGGGGTCCAAATTTCCCCCTCCGCCGGTGAAACCGGGGCCCCTAAACCCGGCCAGCGGGAGGGGCCCCATTTTGGGGCAGTTTCGCCTGATTTGCGGGATTCTGCAGTTCCCGCGTTTGTCCGGTCCCGCTGCCCGCAGCCACGAATTTCCCCGCGGGGGGACGCATCGCCCCACAGCCGGGTTTAGCCCAGGGTCCCCCCCCCCGGGCCACCTCTGTCCCCCCCCCGCTCGTCCCCGGGGCTGGCAGGTGACCCCCTGCAGTGTCGCTGCCCATCGCAAGGTGCCAAAAGCGTGTCGCGACATGTCGAGGCGCGGCTCCGCACGTCGTGGCGTGTGTCGCGACCCCCGTGGGCACCGCCGTGTCCCCCCCCCCCGCCCCCCGCCGCCCCGCGCTCGGCTCCATCTGCAGCCGCAGCCGGTGACAGCGGCACATCTGGCGCGGGGGGTCCCCGAGCAGCTGGTGGGGACACGAGGGGGACACGGGGGTCTCGGCGGGCCCTGCGCGACACACGCACGCCGGCGACACGCGCGAGGACTCGGGTCCCCTCTGCCCACCTTGTCCCCGCTGTCCCTTCCCCGTACCGGGCGGGGCGGGGGCTTGGTCCGCCCGTGTCCCCCGTGTCCCCCGCAAGGTGACAGTGCCACCCCCCCGCCGTGGCACCAGCCCAGCGCGGCGAGGGACACAGCCGTGCCACCCACGGGGGACACGGGGGGCGCGGGGGGGGTGCTGGGACACGCTCGCGGGGTCACCCGGTGGCCCAAACCGCGTCCCCTCGGGCCACCCCGCGGCGCCGGGGGCGGCGGAGGCTCCGGCAGCGAAGGGGTGACAGTGGCGGCGGCGGCGGTGCCAGCGCTGGCACCGGGTGGTGACAGATGGCGGAGGGACGCGGCCGCAGCCGGAATGACAGATGAGGCTCCGCCGTCACCGCCGCTGCCATCGCCACTGTCACTGTCACTGCCATCGCCGTGTCAGTGCCAGTGTCACCCGCACCGCCGTGGCACTGTCGCTGCCATCGCCGTGTCACTGTCACCGCCGGTGTCACCCGCACCGCCGTGGCACTGTCACCACCACTGCCATCACCGTGGCACTGCCATCACCGTGTCACCGCCAGTGTCACCCGCACCGCCGTGGCACTGTCACCACCACTGCCATCACCGTGGCACTGCCATCACCGTGTCACCGCCAGTGTCACCCGCACCGCCGTGGCACTGGCACTGTCCCCACCCCACGGCGCTGTCCCCGTGGCTGTCATTGACTCTGTCACTGTCACGACACAGTCGCTGGCGCTGGCACCGGACCTGTCATTGTCTTGGCACTGCCACTGTCACCGGCGCTGCCATCGTCAGGCCGTGGCCACCACGGCGGCCACTGCCCTGTGCCACCTCCAGCGCTGCCACCGCCGCTGTCGCTGTCACCCGTGGGGACCCACAGCGGCTCCCGCGGCCCTGTGGGGTCACAGCGATGCTGGGAGGGGGCGCAGAGAGGGCGGCGGCCACCCCATGTCCCCCCATATGTCCCTCGTGTCCCCCCCGTTCCCCGTGTCCCTGTGTCTCCTCACGTGTCCCCATCCCCCGTGTCCCCCATGTCCTCCTGTGAGTCCCCCCGTGTCCCTGCGTGTCCCCCCGTGTCCTCGCCGTGTCCCCCCGTGTCCCCCATGTCCCTCCCCGTGTCCCCCCCCGTGTCCTCCCCGTGTCCCCCCCCGTGTCCTCGCCGTGTCCCCCCGTGTCCCCCACGCTCCATCCCGTCCTGGGCGTGGCCTCCGGGACAATGGGCGGTGCCAATCCCGCACTGGGCGTGTCCTCGGCTATCGGGGCGTGTCCCACAGTGGGCGTGGCCTCTCCGGTGGGCGTGGCCGGCGCGCGCTTCCCGCGGCAAAAGTGCGGCGGGCGCCAACTTCGGGCAAAACTTTCCCCGCGCGCCGCCGGCACCGGGACCCCCGGGACCCCCCGGCACCCCCCGGACCCCCGGAGCCCCCCGCCATGCCCCGCCGCGGCTGACACCGCCGCCATGTACTCCCCGTACTGCCTCACCCAGGTACGGCCGGGCCGGGGGGGCCGGGACCGGGAGGCGCCCGGTAACGGCGGGGGTAGGGGGGCCCGGAGGGGCGGGGGGGGAGGAAGAACAGGCGCCCTTTGCTGGGGGCCGCGATTGGCTGCTGCCCCCCCAAAAACGGGGTGTAACGGACGGGGGTGCGACCCCTTCGTGATCGCCGGTGCCTCTCGGGGCAGCGGCGGCTGCGGGGACCGGGATCGGGCTGGTCCCGGGCTGCCGTCCCGGAGCGGCCCCGCTCGGCTCCTCGGAGCGGGGGCTCCCGGTTCTGCCTCGGTGCGGAGCGGATCTGAGCCGCGGGACGCTCGGCCCGGTGACGCCGCGGAGCCCCGCTGCCGCCGGGGTTCGGTGCGGGACCCCGCGGGACGGGGCCGCCGGTGCCACGGGGGGTTTCGCGTCCCCGGCACCGCCGGGACGGGCGGGACCCCGGCCCCGGAGCGGGGCTGTGGCGCCGGGGTTCGTCCGAGCGCGGCCGGGAGGCCCCGGGGGGACGACCTCGGGGGCTGGACGAGGGCGAAACCCCGCGAGGGCCACCAAGGGCGGGGGACGCTCGTTCTAGGGGGGCCGTGGGGGGGTCGCGGCGGGCCGTGGGGTCGGGGTGGGGGGGCCGTGACTCCGCTTTCTGGTGGGGGCGCGCGGGGAGGAGCGACACCGGGGAGGGCACAACTCGGGGGCTCCGGCACCCTAGAGGGGTCCCTGCCCCCCCCCCGCGCTGTCCCGGGCTGCCCCCGGTGTCCCCCCCAGCGCGGTTTGCGGGGCGGCCCGGCCCCCACCCCCCTTCCCTTCCCAGCGTTGCCCTTTTCTCCCGCTTTTCGGGGCGGTTTTGGCGGCCGGTTGCGTCTGGGCCGGCGGCCAGCGGCGCTTCTCGCAGCTTCGGCGCCCGCCCCGCACACGCGTGTGCACGCGCCAGCGACACGCCAGCGCACACGCGTGTGCCCCTGCCCGCACCCGCCAGCCCGTGCCAGCGCACACGCGTGTGCCCCGAACCCCCGGCCTCGTGCCTGGCACACGCGTGTGCTCCCCTCGTGCCGCCCTTTTCCCTCCCGCAGCCGTTTCGGGGCGGTTTTGGGCCGGTGCCACCGGTGGATTTTGGGCGCTGGGTTGCACCCGGGAGCGCCCGGAGTGGGAGGTGTCACGGCCTTGGGACAACCGGGCATGGGCTGGTGTCCCCTGGTGTCCCCTGGTGTCCCCTGCTGTCCCTGGCAGCGGATGTGGCCTCCACGGGGAAGCCCCAGGCTCTGGCTGGCGGTGCCACGGCTGCTCGCTGGGCCACGATCCCCCCGCATCCCCTCCGTGTCCCCCTCATGTCCCCTCCGTGTCTCTCAGGGTCCTCCCGTGTTCCCCTCAGGGTCCCTCTGTGTCCCTCGGCATCCCTCCCACGTCCCCGAGGGTCCCCTCCACGTCCCTCGGGGTCCTCCCGTGCCCCCTCCCCGCCGCACAGAGCCCCCCCCGGGGGACGCCGGTCACGGACACCCCCCCAGCATCACCGCTGCTGTCACCACCTGGGTGACCCGCGGGGCAGGGACACTCCCGGCCCTCTGCCGCTGCCCCGGTGGCCGCCGGGGGTGACAGCCAAGCGGGTCACTGTCCCTCGGCTGCGGTGCAGGGGTGGCACAGGTGTGACACGCGCGTCTGCGAAAGGGCCCAGGTGTGACACACGTGTGACAGGGCACGGGCGTGACACGCACGCACGAAAGGGCCCGGGTGTGACACGCGCGTGTGATGGGCGCGACACGCGAGGGCCGGGGCACAGGTGTGATGAGGACAGAGGCGGCACACGCGTGTCCCCGGGCTGGCAGCCCACGCGTGGCACACGTTTCGCCCTGCACACGTGGCAGCCCCTCCGTGTGCGCGGCCGCCCCAGGTGTGACACACGCGTGTGGCGCGTCCGAGCCGCGCGCCAAGGCCCGGTGCCCCCCGCGCCGCGGCTGATGCAATCGGGGCAGGGGGAAGCACCACCCCCCCACCCCCCCCGTGGCGGGTGACACGCGTGGGGGGCACGCCGGGGGAACGCGTGTGACCCCTGCACACGCGCGGGTGGCTTTGCGTGAGCGCACGCCCGGCGCTGCCGCACCCCCGTGCTCGGCTGAGCCCCCCCCCCCCGTGTCCCCCCGTGTCCCCCCGTGTTCCCCCCGTGTCCCCCACGGTCGCCGGCGGCATCAATAATGGAGGAGCCCTTGGCCGGGCCGGGGGGGCCCTGAATTATTGATGGGCCACAAAAAGCTTTCTTGGACGCCGCAGCACCGCGGGGCCCCCCCGGCCCGGGCTGGCACGAGGCCACGGGGGGGGGGCCGGGCCGCGGGGTCCGCGCTGGGGAGGGAGCGGGGCCGGGGGGGGGCGGGGGAACGCCCGGACGCCGCGGTCCAGCGGTGCCAAACCGCATCGATCGGCCCCGCGTGCTGCGGCACCGCCTGCAGCCGCCGCCGCTCCCCCCGCGGAGCCGCCCGGGACCCCCCCCCCCCCCCGGCACGGCCCGGATGTCGGGGTCCCGGTTCGGAGCGTGGGGAAGCGGGGGGGGGGGCGGATGCCCGGGTTCCCCTCGAGCCGCCCGGACGCCTGGATGCTCCACGTGGCTGCGGGCAGGGCCGGGCGGGCGCTTCCTCTGCGCAGCCCGGGCCCCCCCTCCCCGAATGCCAGGGCCCCCCCTCTGAATGCCACGAACCCCCTCCGATGCCAGAGTCCCCTGCCAATGCCAGGGTGCCCCCCAAACGCGCGGGTCTCCCCTTCTCAGCTGCCTGGTCCCCTGCCAGAACCATCCGGCATGTTCTCTCCGAGGCCACCTGGACGCCAAGGTCCCCCCCGGACACCGGGGTCCCTCGTGGGCCCCCCTCCCTCCCCGCACGGGGGTCCAGGACACCCCTCAGTCGCTCCCACCCCCCTCGGCTGCCCTCCTCCCCCCCTCCCCACACACGGGAGGGTCTTGGCAGCGGCGTCAGGGGCCGCCGGGGGGATTTTTGGCGGCAATTCCGGCTGTTTCGGGCTGTTTTCTCTCGCGGCGAAGCCGAGGGCCGGGGGGAGCTGGCAGCGGCGCGGGAGGGCGGGCGCTGCCGGGGCGGGGGGGGGGGGGGTGAGGGGGGGGTTGGTTGGTTTGGTTGTGTTTTTTTTTTTTCTTCTTTTTTTTTTTCTTCTTTTTTTTTTTTTTTTTTTTGTCTTTTTTTCCCTCTTTTCTGTTTTTTCTGGGCTTTTCCCTCCCGATCCGGCGCCGCCCCCCCTGCCGCCGCGCTGGCGCTTTGCCGGGCGCTCGCAGCTGCGGACGCGGCGACGTGGCTTCGCCCGAGACTGCGGCTCAATGCGGGGCCGGCGCAGCCAATGGCAGCTCCGCGGCATCGCGGCACCGCCGCCGGACCCCGCCTCGGCACCGACCCCCGCGCCCGCCCCGGGACCCCGGCCCGGGCACCGACCGCGCTGGCCGCGCACGGCCCTGGGCCTGAGCCTCCAGATCCTTCCGTGGCTGCCCTCGCTGCTCCGGGCAGGGGTGGGGAGGGGTCTCAGGTGTCCGGGAGGGGTCCCAGGCGTTGGGGAGGAGACCGAGTGTCCGGGCGGTGTCGCCGGAGCCGGTGGCTCTTTGTCTGTGCCGGGGTTTTGGTGGGGACTGAGGTATCGAGGCCGCTGACCGCCGTCCACCTGAGCCAGCCTGGCTCCCGCGATGCCCTCCCTGGGTGGGCACTCAGGTGTCCGGGAGGGGTCTCAGGTGTCCCAAAGGCCACCCTGTGCCAAGCGGATGCTGCTGGGCCTGGCCGCTGGGGTCCTGTAGGGCCAGCAGGGAGGGATCCTGGGGCAGGGGGGCCCAACCACCGTCCTCAGCCCCCCCCAGGAAAACCTCCCCGCTGCGGCTTTGGGTTGAAAACCGCGAGGTTTGGGGCTGGGCGAGAGCCGCTGCCCAGCCCCGCTGCCGAAACGCCCAAATTTTGGTTTCTTTCCTTTGCACAGAGGGATTTAATTACCGGGGGGGTTGGGAAGGGGGAAAAAGCGTTGGCTCCGAGTGCCGCGTCCGGGATTTTGGGGGCAGAAACGTCGGGTTTGGGCCATTCCGTGCTGGGGCCGCCACGGGGCTGGGGCGAGCGGCCAAATCCGGGGCCTTCCCGCGCCGGTGGCGGGGGCGGCGGGGCTGCGGGAGGCGAGAGCGGGACCCTTGGGAACCCCCCCCACCACCACCACCCAGAGCCGTCCTCGCTCGACCCTTTTGCACGAGGGTTTTTGCACGAGGGGGCCGCAACAGGAACCCCCCCCACCCCCGCGCTTCCTCCATCCAGCGCGTGGGGTTTTTGGGGTGAAATCGCGAGGTTTTGGCGAAGCCCCCCGGTGGGCTCAGCCCCCTCCCCTGCCCGCCTCCCCTCCCCCCCCCGGGGTCCCCCCGTTGCACGCGCGTTGCACACGCGGGGCGCGCGCGGGGCACACGCGGGGCGCACTCGGCCCCCCCCACCTCGGGCCACGCCCCCTTCTCGCCAAACCACGCCCCCCGGGCCACGCCCCGCTCCGCGCTGGCCAATGGCGAGGCCGCTCCCCCCGCGCGCTGCGCTCCCATTGGCTGCGGCCGCGCCGATCCCGGTGCCAAAAAGGGGCCGCGGTGGCTCCGCGCGCTCCGCGCCCGCGGCGGCGGCGGCTCCGGGACCCCCCGATAGCGACAGCCCCCCCCCCCCCCGAAACCGGGACCCCCTGCCCGCACACACACACACACACACACACCGGCAGGGACCCCCGACAGCCGCCCCCGCAGCGGGGTCCCGCCCCCACCCCCCCCCCCGGTAGGGTCCCCCCGCACCGGGATCCCCCATCGCCCGGTAACCGGGATCCCTCGGCAGCTGCGCTGTCCCGCCAGCCGGGATCCCCGCTCCTCCATCCCCCGGTAACCGGGATCCCCGGTACCTGAGCGTTCCCCCTGCAGGGTCCGCACCCCCGGGCCCGCCCCCCCCCCCTTTCCCGGTAGTCCCCGTTAACCCCTTCCCCTCCACGCCGTTTGCGCCCCCCGTCCCCGTCTGTCGCCCCCGGTTCTGCCCCGCCGGGGCCCGACTGGCAGCTGCCTACGGCCGGGATGAGCCGCCGCGATGGTACGGACGGGACGGGCCGGGCTGGGAGCGGCGGGGCCGGGCCGGGTACCGGGGGCAGGCACTGGTGGCACCGGGGACTGCGACAGCGGCCGGGATGGGGCCGGGGAGAGGGGAGAGGGGAGAAGTGATGGGGAGCGGAGGCGCTGGCGGTCGAGACAGGAGACGGAGGTGGCACCGGGGACTGCTGGGGACGGAGATCGGTGGCAGCGGGGATGGGGTTGGCAGCAGGGACCGGCGCTGGGGATGGGGACCGGGGCGGCCGAGCCCCGACGGCAGCGGGAGTGTCAGCGGGAGGCGGGTGGGGACGAGCGGGGAGGGACGGGGCTCTGGTGACACGGGGGACCGGGCTGTGGCAGTCCCGGAGACGGGGTTGTGGTGACACCGGGGATGAGGCTGTGCTGGTACTGGGCATGGGGTTGTGGTGACACGGGGGACGGGGCTGTGCTGGCACTGTGGACGAGACTGCGGTGACACCGGGGATGGGGCTGTGCCGGCAGCAGGGTCGGGGCTATGGTGACACCGGGGATAGGGCTATGGCAGTACCGGGGACGCGGTTGCAGCGGCACCGGGAACGGGGCTGCGGTGACACCGGGGATGAGACTGTGGTGGTGGCACCGGGCACGGAGCTGTGCCACTACTGGGGACAGTGCCGTGGTGACACCGGGCACAGGGACAGGCTCAGCCGTCCCCGCTCTGGCCACACGGGAGCCCCGCAGGGCCGGGAGCCGCTCGGGCACCGGGAACCCGGCGCATCCCCGCAGGGCCGGGACTGCCGGGGTCCCCCACGGGGTTGGGACCGCCGCGGTCCCCCACGGGGCTCCCGGGGTCCCCCAGATCCCACATCGCCGCTCCCCAGAGAATGAGGACGGGGATGGGAACGGCGGCGGTCCCCGCGTGGGTCCGTCCCCGCGGGGGCTCCGCGGCCGCCCCACGGCCGCCGCCCCAGCCCGCGCCTGTGCCCTCCCGTGCAGGATGAGTTCCACCCCTTCATCGAGGCGCTGCTGCCCCACGTCCGGGCCTTCTCCTACACCTGGTTCAACCTCCAGGCCCGCAAGCGCAAGTACTTCAAGAAGCACGAGAAGCGGATGTCCAAGGAGGAGGAACGCGCCGTCAAGGACGAGCTGCTGGGCGAGAAGCCGGAGGTCAAGCAGAAATGGGCCTCGCGCCTCCTGGCCAAACTGCGCAAGGACATCCGGCCCGAGTGCCGCGAGGACTTCGTGCTGTCCGTCACCGGCAAGAAGGCGCCGTGCTGCGTCCTCTCCAACCCCGACCAGAAGGGCAAGATCCGCCGCATCGACTGCCTGCGCCAGGCCGACAAGGTGTGGCGCCTGGACCTGGTGATGGTCATCCTCTTCAAGGGCGTCCCGCTGGAGAGCACCGACGGCGAGCGCCTGGCCAAGGCGCCCCAGTGTGCCAGCCCCGGCCTCTGCGTCCAGCCCCACCACATCGGCGTCACCATCAAGGAGCTCGACCTGTACCTGGCGTATTTCGTCCACGCGCCAGGTGAGTGCGGCCGCTGCAGGGATGGACACGGCGCCGAGCCCCTCAGTCCCCGCTTTGGGGATGGTGCCCACCCTGGTGCCTCACTGGGGGGGGGTCTACACGGCCACCCTGAGCCCCCCCCAGGACCCCCGGCCCCACCTGGGCCATCCCCGGCCGGCCTCGCTCGCACAAAGCCGCGCCGAGTGCCAACGCACGCGCCACGCGCCCGGAGCCGCGTGCCAAGCCCGCGTGCCAGGATGGGCACCGGGAGCGGGGCCGGGATGGCGCCGGGATTGGCACCGGGATGGGCGCGGAGCCGGGCCGGGCACCGGGGATCCGCGCCGCAGGCACCGATCTGTGCCGTGGGCGTGCAAAGCGCCCGCACCCCTCGTGCCCGGGGGGGTCCCGGGGCCGCACGCGGGGCTGGGGGGTCGCGCGCGTGTGCGGGCGCAGCCGAGGTGGGGGGCACACGTGTGTGTGGATCAGGGGGACCCCAGCCCAGCCGCTCGCTCCCCCCGTCACTCCTGCTGCGCTGAGGGTGAATTTTGGGGCTGGAACGAGCGGTTTTGGGGTCGCTCCGCCGCTCCCGGCTGCCTCGGTCCTTCCCATGCACCGAGGGCGAAGGAGGCGCTTTGGGGGTGTCTGTCCTACCCCCCCTCCCCAAATCCCCCCTCCACGCCTGCACGCCAGACCCAGCAAACCCACGGGGGGGCCCTGTGCCCCCCCAGCCCCCCCCGCACCCCCCAGCTCCCCCCCCGGCCCAGCTGCCGGGGCTCAAATCCCCCAAACGCGGCTCCCACCCGGCGCCGCCAAAATGGCCCCGGTTGGCACCGTGCCCCCGTGCGCGGCACGAGGCCCCGCGAGCAGCCCCGGCCCCCCTCCCCGGCGGCCCCCCCGCGCCCCCCGCCCCCTCCCCACGCCGGGGGCCCTTTGGCTGCCGCGGGCCGGGGGGGGCTCGGTGCCAACCCCCCCTTGCGCGTAAGATGGCGGCGCTTGTTGGCACCCGAAACGCTCTGCGGCACCACGGCCCCGCGCCGGGACCCTCGCGCTGTGGGGACCCCCCGCCCGGGCGCCAGGACCCCCGTGCCAAGGTGTGTCACACCCCCCCCCCCCTCCCCCAGCCACCGCCACAGCCCCCCCAGCTGCCGGGACCCCCGGCCTGGCCCCCCCCGAGCTGCCCCTCGCACCCCCCACGTGCCCTGGGGGGACGCGTGGGGACATCGGGGTCCCCTTCCCCACTGGGGGGGGTCCGGACTCACTCTGGGGGGGCTGTAGAGCCTTGGGGGGACACGCGGGGGGGGGACGACATGAGGACAGGGCAAGGTGGGGGCTGCAGGAGGGTCTGGGGCGGCCGGGGTGCAGCCGTGGGGGTCTTTGGGGGGGGCGGGGGGCTCCAGGTGGGCTGCGGGGCTGCCCAGGTGCTGTTCCCCCCCCCTCGGTGTGGGGGACGCAGGTGCGGGGGGGGTCACCCCGCGGGGGGGTCGGGGCGCAGCTGCCCAGCAGCACCTGCCCCCCCCCCCCCGCGGGCTGGGGGGACATGGGGGGGGGTTCGCTGGGGCAGGGGGGGTGAGGTGGGATGGGGTGCAGGGACCCCCTCCCCAGTGGGTCTGGAGGGGTCTGGGGGCTGAGGGAGGACTCGGCGTGGGGGTGGGTGATGGGGGGGGTCCGGCACGCGCCCGCCACGCGCACCCCACAAGCCCCCCCCCCCCCCCCAGCCGGGGTCGCGACCCCGCACGTGCCCCACTGACCCCTGACCCCCCCCTGGGGTGACACGGCGGGGTCAACACCGGGACGGGCACGGGGGGGGCTGTCCCCTCGCCCCTCCCCCTCTCGGACGCCTCAGTCCCCTCCTGCTGTGGGGGGGGGACACACAAACGGAGCCCCCCGACCCCCGCGGGGGCACTGGAGGGGGGGGGACGGAGGCGTCCGGGCTGGGGGGGCCCAGGGGGGTGGGACACCCATTCGCCCGCCGGGAGGGGGGTCCCGGGGGGGTTCCCAGGTGTGGGGGGCAGATGGGGGGATGCCGGGGGGGACCCAGGCGGGCAGGACCGGGGTGGGGGGGGGGGGGGCAACCCAGGCGTCCGGGTGCCCCCCCCACTCTGCACAGACAATGGGCGCTTTGTTGGCGCTGCCCGTTGGCGGGGGGCCAGCGCATTCCTGGCCCCCGGCCCGGCCCCACGGCGGCCCCCGGCCCCCCCCGGCCCGGCCCCCTGCCAGCCCCGACCCCCCCCCGCCCCCCAGCGCCGGCTGTGGCCCCCCCCCCCATCACCTGGCCGAGGGGTGCGCGGCCACCCGGGTCCCCTCGGGGGTGCGGGGGGGGTGGGACACCCCCACACCTGGGTCGTGCCTGGGCCTGGGGTGGGGGGGAGCGGCCGGTGGGGCCCCCCCGGTGGGGCTGCGGGCGCTGGCGAGGTCCCGGCGGGCGCTCACCTCGAACGACCCTGCGGGAACAAGGGGCCCTTCAGCGGCGGCAGCGGCGGCGGGGCTGCCCCTCCCTCCCCCGGGGCATCGAGGGGTCCCCGGGGTCGGGGGGGACACGATGGTGGAGTGGGGGAGGGGACAGGGGACATCCCCGTGTCGGGGTCTGACCCCGTCTCTTCGCACCCCCCCCTCCAATCCCCCCCCCCCCCCAGATTCCGGACAATCGGACAGCTCAAACCCGCAGGGAGACGCGGACATCAAACCACTGCCCAACGGTCAGTGCCCCCCCGCGGTGTCCCCAGTGTCCCCTCAGTGTCCCCTGTGCCTTCTGCGTCCCCTCCGTGTCACTCCTGTGTCCCCAGTTCCGCTCCTCGCACTTTGTCCCCACGTCCCCCCCCCCGTGTCCTCGGTGACCCCCGTGCCCCCCCGAGTCACCCCCCTGTCCCCCTGTCCCCAGGGCACCTGACCTTCCAGGACTGCTTCGTGACGTCGGGTGTCTGGAACGTGACGGAGCTGGTGAGGGTGTCCCAGAGTAAGTGGGGACACGGGACGGGGGTCCCGGCTGGGGGGGACACCGGGGGGACACGGGGGTGGCACGGGGGGGACGGGAAGCGGAGGGGACACAGGATGCGGGGATGTGGGGGACACGGGGGTGGCTGGGGAAGGGGGGGGTGGCCCTGCGTGGGTCCCCCACGTGTCCCCCGTGTCCCCCCAGCCCCAGTGGCCACGGCGTCGGGCCCCAACTTCTCGCTGGCCGACCTGGAGAGCCCGGGGGGCTACTACAACATCAGCCCTGTTGCCCTCGGCCGCCGGCCCCTGGGGCCCCCCACTGCCAGGTACGGGGACCCCCAACCCCCCTGCGACCTCCAGGGCCCCTATTTGGGGGTGCTTCCCCATCCAGGCTCCCCCATTTCAGGGCATTCTCCTCCCCAGGACACCTCAAGCCTTGGGGTCTGGGGGTTCCCCCTTGCACCCCCAAGACCCTGCCTGCGCCCCCTGTTTGGGGTTTAACCACCCACCCAACCCCCCCATTTTGGGGTGTTCCCCCCCACGAGCTCCTCAACCCCTGGAACACCCAAACCCCTGGGATTTGGGGGCTCTCTTTTGCACCCCACAATCACCTGGGACCCCCAAGGAATCCCGTCTTCCCCCTCCGGACACCTGGGTCCTATGGGGGGGGGGCTGGGACCCCTGGGCTCCCCTTCTCAGCTCGTGGGGTGACACTCCCGGGCCCGGAGGTGACACCCCTGTCCCCACAGTGGCCCGAAGCGCCCCAAGGCGCTGGACGAGGGGGACCTGGAGGGTCCCGGGGACGACGTCTTCTACCCCGGGCCGGGGCGGTCCCCAGCCCCCGGCAGCAGCCAGGGGCCCTGGGGGGGGGACGTTGACACCGGTGGGTGAGACACGGGGGGGCTCGGGGGGCCACGAGCGCACCGGGGGGACAAGGGGGGGACACGGAGGGGGCTCCTGGGGACAGATGTGGCCGCAGGCGGGGGACGAGGGGACGTTGGGAGGGACACGGCGAGGGGGACGCGGGGGATAACGGGGAAGCTGTGGGGGCGCGGGGGGGGGGCACCGGGGAGGGCTGGTCAGTGCCGGGGGGTCTGGGGGCACACGGGGGAGAAGTCTGGGGACGGGGGGGAGGGTGTGGGGGTGCTGGGGTCCGGCTGCCCCCCCCGACCCCCTGGCCCCCCCAGGCCCGGCGGCGCTGAAGAAGTCGGGGAAGTTGGATTTCTGCAGCGCCCTGTCGGGGCACGGGGCCGCGCCCCGCATGGCCTTCGGCCACCACCCCCTGCCCGTCCTGGCCGGCGTCCGCCCCGGTGAGACCCCACACCCCCGGACCCCCTTCCCCCGGGCCCTCCACCCCGACCTCCCCCCGCCCCGTCCCCGCTGCTCGGGGTGGCCCCGGGGGGCTGCTGGGTGACCCTGGGCGGGGCGGGCCGGGGGCGGGGGGATGTCCCTGGGCGCGGGCAGGCGGGCGGGCGGGGGTCGGTCCGGCCCGGGGGTGGGTCCCCGTGGCCGCCGGGGTCCCGTGGCCGCCGGCGCTGGCGCTGAGGGTCCCTGCAGGCAGCCCGCGGGCCACGGCCTCGGCGCTGCACTTCCCGTCGGGGTCCCTCCTGCCCCAGTCGAGCCCCTACTTCGCCCACCCCACCATCCGCTACCACCACGGGCAGGACTCGCTCAAGGACTTCGTCCAGTTCGTCTGCGCCGACGGCGCCGCCCAGGGCCCCCAGGTGCGGCGGGGACGGGCGCGGGGGCGGCCCGGGGGTCGCGGGGAAGGCCCGGGGGTCGCGGGGACACGCGGGGACATCGGGACCGCCCCGGCGGGGCCCGGCTCAGAACGAGGCGCAGGAGGCGGGGCCTGTATGCAGATTAGGCGGGGAGGCGGGGCCGCTCCCCTGGATGCAAATAAGGGCGAGGAGGTGGGGCCTGTATGCAAATCAGCGGTGCCGGAGCGTGAATAGATGGACGCCATGCAAATAAGGCACAAGGGGCGGTCCGTGTATGCAAATATGCACAAGGGGGCGGGGTCTGTATGCAAATGAACCCAGGCGGCCGCGCTGGCTGCGGCAGGGCCAGGAGGGGGTGACGTAGACCCCCCCCCCCCCAAAATCCAACATGGGGACACCCCCCCCCACTTGGGGACGTCCCGCCTGGGGACCCCACACTTGGGGAACCCCCACCGGGGACCTCCCACCTGGGGCATCCCCACGTAGGACCCCCACGCGGAACCCCCCACCTGGGGACCCCCCCCCCCCCCAGGCCGGGTGCGAGGGGGCTGCAGGGCCCCTCCCCGACCCATCCCCGTCCCAACCCCTCCCTCCCGCCCCGTCCCGCTGCCCCCCGCCCCGCCCCAGGCCCGGGGGTCCCGGGGGTCCCGGGTGCCCGTCACCGTGTTCTCGTTGCAGCCGTGCGGGGCGCAGGGCCGGGCCGGGGGGGCTGCGGGGGCCCCCCTAGCCCGGCCCCTGCCCCTGCCCCCGCCGGAGCCCAAAGCCCCCAGCGGCCCCCCGGGCGGAGCCCCCGCCGCACCCCGTAAGTGCCCCACTGCACCCCACTGCGCCCCACGGCACCCCACGGCACCCCACGGCACCCACTGCGCCCGCAGCCGGGCCCTGGCCGTGGGGGGCGGGGGGCAGGGGGGCCCGGCAGGGGGGCGCAGGGGGCGCAGGGGGGCCCAGGTGCAGGGGGCAGGTGTGTGGGGCGGCGGGGTGCCCGGCAGAGGGGTGCAGACAGGCGCAGGGATGCCCAGATGTGGGGCTCAGGAGGGTGCAGAGGTGCCCAGATGTGGGGCGCGTTTGGCGAGGGGTTCAGAGGGGCGCAGCAGTGGGGTGCAGGTGCCCAGGTGTGGGGTGCAGAGCAGTGGGGCGCAGGAGAGTGCAGGTGCCGCTTGGGGAGCTCGGGGCCGGGGCCAGCGGCCACCCTGGGGTGACCCGGCACAGGGTGACACACCTGGGACCCCGGCGTGCCCCTGGGGCAGGTGACGGGACTGGGGCGGGGGGGCCAGCAGGTGCCAGGGGCTGCCCGGGGGGGTCCTCGAGGTGCCCCCCGGGACAGGAGGCAGGGGGTGACCCGGGTGCCAGGGGCTGCCCAGGGACGGGTGGCAGGACCGGGGGGCAGCAGGTGACGGGGGTGCCCCAGGTGACAGGTGCCCCCGCCCGGCCCGGCTGCCCGTGCATCATCACCTGCATCGTCATCGCTGTCACCGGCCCGGCGCCTCATTCCCCCGCCCCCCCCCCCCCCCCCATTCCAGCCCGGTTCCTTCGCCATTTCCCCTCCTTTTTACCCCATTTTCGCTGCGGGGGGGAGGCGCGGGTGGGGGGGAATCCTGGATCCGGACCCACCTGGGTCCCCCCCGAGGGCAGGGGACACCTGGATGGTCCTCGGGGGTGGGGCCCAGGGAAGGTTGGGGGCCTCGGGGGGGTCCCCACAGGTAAGTACCAGGTGGGGAGGGGGTTCCTCAGGGGGTCTCGTCACCGCGCGCCCGTCACGGGGGTCTCACACGGGTGCGGTGGAGCACGGGGGGGGGTGGGGGGGGAGGGGAGGCTCTCACCGCGGCTGTGCCGCCCCCACCCCAGCCCGGGCTCCGCACACCTGGGGGGGGTCGTGCGGCACCCCCGCGTGTCCCCCGCGTGTCCCCGCGGGGCGGTGCCGGGCTGAGCCCGCTCTCCCCGCAGCATTCGCAGCGTCAGGCGCCGCCGCTGCCCCCCGCCTTGTCGGCCTCGGACCCCGCGACGGCAACTTTCTGACCCTCCCCCAGCAGCAGGTACGGCCCCCTCCCCTCCCCCACACGTGGGACCCCCCCCCCCCCCCGGACCCTCCCCTGCACACCCGGGTCCCCCCCCCTTGGACATCCGGGGTGTCCGGCCAGACCCCTCGGACCGCTGGGTCCCCCCTGCAGAGCTCTGGGCCACCTCCTTTGACCCCTGAGTCCCCCCCGGCCACATCTCGGTGGCCCCGGGACCCCCGGGCGTCCCCGCCGCCCACCGGAGCCCCCGGCCACGCCCCCGAGGTGACGTCATCACTGCGGGGACAAAGGGGGGCGTGGCCAAGCCACCCCAGCGGGGCCGCCATTGGCCCCCCCGGCCCCGTGGCACGACGCCCGATTGGCTGCCTGCCCTGCAGCGGCGGCCGCTGATTGGCTGGCGCCGGCGCGGGACCGCGGCGGGGCCCGGAGCCAATAGGAACGGGGGGGCCAGGGCTGGCAGCCAATGGGGGCTCTCGGCGGGCCAAGCAGAGCGGGCCCTGACTGGCTGGCACCGTGAGGCAGGAGGGGGCGGTGCCGCCGCTGATTGGCTGGCACCGGCGCGGCCTTGGCAGGCTGCGGGCGCTGCGGCGGCACGGCGCGATCCCATTGGCTGCGAGCGGTGGTGCGGCGGCGGCTCAGCCAATGGCGGCGCGGCTCCCGCGGGGGGGCGGGGCCTAGCGGGGGGGGGGGTCCCGCCATGTGCCCGCCTTGAGGCCGTGGGGACCCCCGGGACCCCCGAGCGGGGGGGGCCTGACCCGTCCTGAGGGGTCCTGGGGGGCCGGGCGTGACCCCCCCCGCCCCACCCGGGGGGTTCTGGGGTGTTTTGTCCCCCCCAATCCGGAGACCCCTGAGCATGGAGGGGTCCCCAGTCCATTTTGGGGGGGGTCAGGAGGGGCTGGGGCTGTGTCCCCTCACCCACCCCGAGTCCTAAGGGGGGGGTCTCAACCCTTTTTGGGGGGTCTCGGGGGGAGGGTGTCCCCCTCCCCACCCCAAAATGGGAGGTCCTGCGGTTACGACCCCCCCCCAACCCCAAGGACCCCGAGCCGAGGGGGGGGGTTGATGTCCTGGGGGGGTCAGGAAGGTCTGGGGGGGGGTCTCTGCGTGTGTCCCCCCCCCTTGCTGACCCCCATCTCCCCCCAGTCCTGGTTCCTCTGACGCTGCCCCCGGACGAGGAGAAACCGCCCGAAAAAGGAGAAAAAAAAACCGACAAAAAAAAAACCAACAACAACAACAAAAACCCCACAAAAATCCCCCAAAATCCCACCAAAAGAAAACCCACAAAAAAAAACCCACAAAAAAAAAAAGAAAAAAAAAAAAAAGCCGCAGCCCCCCCTCCCCCTTCCCTCCCCCCCCCCAAAAAAAAAAACAAACCCGGCCCCCCCCCGCCCCATCCTACCGCCGTCCGCCCCCCGGGGGGGGCCCCGACCCCACCCCCACGACGTGGATGAGGGTTCGGCCTCTCTGATGTGTCCCCCCCTCCCCAAAAAAACACCCCCCCGCCCCCCCCCGGCACACACAGGGTCACCCCGGGGAAAGGGAAAAAGGGGGTGGGGGCCCAGGGTGGGGGGGGGGGGGGCAAAGCTGAGGCGCTGGAGGAGGGGGGGGTCATCATCCCCCCTTTAAAATCCCCCCCCCCCCAAAATCACGCCTCTCTCTCTCTCTCTCTCCCTCTCCCTCCTGCCCCCCCTCCCCAAAAAAGCCGCGCCCCCCCCCCCCGCCGCGCACACGCGTGTGCCCCCCCCCATCACCAGCACTCGCTCCGCACACGCGCGTGCCGGGGGGGCCCCCCTCGCTGCAGGCCAGCGAGCGGGGGGGCCGCGGGGGCCACAGCACCCCCCACCCCCCACTGACCCCCCCAGCCTTTGGGGTCCCCCTCCTCTCCCCCCCCCCCCAGCTCATTTTTTTAATTAAGTGCAATTACCCCCCGCCCCCGCCCCCCCCCCCCCGGGGTCAAACTCCCGCGTTTGGGGTCAAACCCCCCCTGTTTGGGGTCAAACCCCCCCTGTTTGGGGTCAAACCCCATCCCCCCCCCCCCTCGTTTTGGGTCAGACCCCCCCCCCCCTCCCCTCCCCATTTTTGGGGTTCCCCCCTCCCTCCCCGCCCTTTTTCGCTCCACTCCCCCCTTTTGGGGTCAAACCCCCCCCTTTTGGGGTCAAACGCCCCCTTTTGGGGTCAAACCCCCCCTCCCCGTTGTGCTCCCCGCGTCCCTCCCCCCCCCCCAAGGGTTAAATCCCGCGCCCCCCCTCGGGGTCCAGCCTCCCATTTTGGGGTCAAACCCCTCCTTTTCGGGTCTCTCCCTGCCCCCCCCCCCCGCTCTCCAAGTGCTTTTTTGGGGGGAAATCCCCCAATTTTCCCTGATTTTACCCACGGGGGGCGCTCTCCCCCCCCCCCCAATTTTATGTTTTTTTATCGTTTTTGGGTAATTTCGCTCCGAATTCGCGTTCTGGGGGGGTCACGGGGGCCTCGATTCCCACCACCGGCAGCGGGGGGGGGGGGGGGGTGCCAGCCGGGGGGGGAGGATTTGGGGGCGTTTTGCTCATTTTTGGGGTTTCCTGCACCTTCGGCTGATTTCGGTGGGGGGGGGACGGGATGGGCCCCCCCCTCCGCCCCCGGGGGTGATTTTGGGGGGGGTTCAGCCCCCCCCCCCTCCCCGGCCCCCGGATTTTGGGGTCAGATGGACCAAAATCGCATTTGCCTTAGACCCCCCCGCGTGCCTTCCCCCCCCTCCGAGCCCCCCCCCCCAAAATGGGGACAATCATTCGGGCCCCCCCTTTTGGGCACCCCCTTTGTGGGGCCCCTCCCCCCCCCTTTTTGACCCCTCCCCCCGGATTTTTGGGACCCCCCCCCCACCCCCCGCAGTGCCCCACCCCCACGAGAAACAACACCCCCACACACCCCCCCCCCAATTTTTGGGGCCCCCCCCATTGGGGCCCCCCACCAGCAATGGGGGCCCCCAACATTTGGGGACCCCCCCCACCAGCAATGGGCCCCCCCCGGGCAATGCGACCCCCCCCCCAAGCTCTGGGTACCCCAATTTTGGGCCCCCCCGCCCCGAAAGGAAACCCCGGGGGGGGGGGCGATGTTGGGGGGGGGGGCGTCGCGCTCGGGCCCCGCCCGCACCAGCGTTGCACATTTTTGGGGACCCCCCCCAGGTCGCCCCTCACCCCCCCCCCCGCACGTGGTAGTGACGTCATTTCCCAGGGGGTGGGTCGGCCCCTCCCCCCCCCTCCACTCCCCCCCTCCCCCCCCATCGCGGGATGAGGAAAAACCGCGGAAAAAGGGGCGGAAAAGGACAAAAAAATGGAAATAAAAGTGTCGTTACCCGCTGAGTGCGCCTGGGCCGGGGGGGTTGGGGGGCGGGGGGGACGTGGAGGGGATTTTTGGGTCGTGGGGGGCATTTGGGGAGGGGCACGGGGAGATTTGGGGGGGTCTGGGGGCCATTTATGGGGGCACAGGGGGATTTGGGGGAGGCTTAGAGGTTAAGGGAGGGATTTGGGGGGTCCGGGGGTGGTTTCGGGGGCCTGGGGGGGGGGTCCGGAGGTGATTTCGGGGATCTGAGGGAGATTTCGGGGGTCTGGGGGGGATTTGGGGGGTCACTCCCGGCCCCCCGGGGCGTGTCCGTGTCCTTCAATCCCGTGCCTCGAGCGGATTTGGGGAATTTGGGGGATTTCCAGATGATTCCCATTTCCCAGTGCTCCCAGTAGCCCGGCCCCCCCCTCTCCCAGTGCTCCCAGCAGCCCGACCCCCCCTCTCCCAGTGCTCCCAGTAGCCCGGCCCCCCCTCTCCCAGTGCTCCCAGTAGCCCGGCCTCCCCTCTCCCAGTGCTCCCAGTGGTTCGCCTTCCCCTTCCTCCCAGTATTCCCAGTGCTCCCAGTAGCCCTCCCCCTCTCCCCCAGTCCCCTCCGCCCCTCTCCCAGTGCTCCCAGTAGCCGGCCTTCCCCTTCCTCCCAGTGCTCCCAGTGCCCTCCCCGCGCTCCCAGTGTCCCCGTGAGGCGTCAGGTGACAGCGGGGCCGGGGGGAGGCGACCCCGCTTCCCCTTTTGGGGCCATAAAGGGCCGGAGTGGCCGGAGCGGGGGGGGGGGGGACACGAGGGGACAGGACGGGACAGGCCGGGACGGTGAGTGACCCCCGGGGGGGGGGAGGGGGCGGGGACCCCCCCGGACACCTGGGGAGGGGGAGGGGTGGCACTCGTGGGTGCCATGGGGGGGGTGGGACCCTCCCGGAGACGTGGGACCCCCCCGCCGAAAATCTGGGTGCCGGGGGGGCGGTTTGGGGAGGGGGTGCGACCCCGGACCCCCCCCCCGGACACCTGGGACCCCCCCCCCATGGCGGGGACACCCCCGGCCCCCCGGGCGGGCTGTGACACCCCCGTGTCCCCCCCACCCCCCAGATGCTGGCGCTGCTGTGGCTGACGGTGGCCCTGGCCACACCCGGGGGGGGTCACGGGGGGGCTCTGACCTTCCTGGCCCTGGGGGACTGGGGGGGGCTGCCCGACCCCCCCTTCGTGACCCCACGCCAGGTGGCCACGGCGGCCGCCATGGGCCAGGCGGTCACCGAGCTGGGCGGCGACTTCGTCCTGGCCCTGGGCGACAACTTCTACTACGAGGGGGTGCGGGACGAGTGGGACCCCCGGTTCCAGGTAACCCCCGGGGGGACACCCCCACACCTGGGGGGAACAGATCCCTGTACCCCCATTGTCCCCAATCCCAACGTCCCCATGTCCCCATTGCTGTGTCCCCCATATCCCAATGTCCCCAGTGTCCCCATATCCCCATCCCCCATATCCCAACATCCCAATGTCCCCATCCCCCATATCCCAACGTCCCAATGTCCCTATATCCCTGTACCTCAACATCCCCATGTCCCCATATCCCCATCCCCCATATCCCAATGTCCCCATATCCCCATCCCCCATATCCCAACGTCCCCATGTCCCCAATCCCACTGTCCCCATTGTCCCCATGTCCCTGTTGCCATGTCCCCCATCCCCCAACGTCCCCAACGTCCCCATATCCCCATCCCCCATATCCCAACGTCCCCAATGTCCCCCCGTGTCCCCCAGGACACCTTTGAGCGGGTGTTCGTGTCCCCGGGGCTCCGGGGCGTCCCCTGGTACGTCATGGCCGGGAACCACGACCACGCCGGCAATGTCACGGCACAGCTGCGCTACAGCCACCACTCCCCACGCTGGTACGGTCCCCGAGTGTCCTCGAGTGTCCCCGAGTGTCCCCGAGTGTCCCCTCGGGGTGTCCTCACATGTCCCCGTGTCCCACAGGCGCTTCCCACACCCCATACCTGGTGCTGGGCTGTCCCCAAGCTGTCCCCAAGCCACCCCCGTTCATCCCCAAGGCCCCCTGGGGATGTCCCCAAGTGTCCCCATGCTGTCCCCAACCCGCTGCCCCCACTGCTGCAGCCCGTGCCTGGTGCTGGGCTGTCCCCAGGCTGTCCTCAGGCCCCCCCGTGGTGTCCCCAAGTGTCCCCACGATGCCCCTACGTGTCCCCGTGTCCCACAGACGCTTCCCCCACCCCTACGACCCCCTGTGCCTCGTGCTGGGGGTGTCCCCAGCCGGTCCCCAAACCCCGCCGTGTCCCCGCAGGCACTTCCCCCACCCCTACTACAGCCTGCGGCTGCACATCCCCGGCTCCAACGCCTCGGCGCGGCTGCTGGTGCTGGACACGGTGCTGCTCTGCGGCCACACCGACGACTTCGGCCTGGGCGACGTCCCCGCGGGGCCCCGGGACGCGGCGGCGGCCGGGGCTCACCTGGCCTGGCTGCGGGCGCAGCTCGAGGCGGCCGCCGGGGACAGGTTCGTGCTGGTGGCCGGCCACTACCCGGTGTGGTCAGTGGCCAAGCACGGCCCCACGCCGTGCCTGGTGCGGCTCCTGCGGCCGCTGCTGCGGCGCCACCGCGTCACCGCCTACCTGTGCGGCCACGACCACAACCTGCAGGTGAGCCCGGGCGTGCAGGGACCCCCCAAACCCCCCCAAACACCGCTGAAACCCACCCTGGGGTGCCCAGGGGTGCCGGGAGCCCCTAAAACCTGCCGGGGGGAGGGTCCCAGGTGTGTCCCTCAGGTGTGTCTCCCCCCTGAGCTCCCCCCTTTTCTCCCGCAGTACCTGGAGGAGGGGGGGGTGGGCTACGTCCTGAGCGGCGCCGGGAATTTCATGGAGGATTCGCGGCCCCACGACGGCTCCGTCCCCCCCGGCTCCCTCCGGTTCTTCTTCGGGACCCCCACGAGCCCCGGCGGCTTCGCCCACCTGCGCCTGGAGCCCAGCGCCGTCACCGTCACCTTCCTGGAGGCCACCGGGCGCGTCCTGCACCGCGTGACGCTGCCCCCCCGCGACCTCTGACCCCCCCGGGGACACCGGCGACACCGGGACCCCTTCCCTGGGGGACACCCCGTGACCTCTGACCCCCCCCGGGGACACCGGGACCCCCTCTCTGGGGACACCCCGTGACCTCTGAACCCCCCCCCGGGGCACTGGGGACAGTCGGGGCACTGGGACCGCTGGCTTTGGGGACACCCCGCGATCTCTGATCCCCTGGGGGACACTGGGGACCGGACACTGACCAGTGACCCCCGTGACCCCTGACCCGGGGGGACCCCAATGACCTGGGGGACACTGGGGACATGGGGTGGGCACTGCGACGCCCACCTGGGCTGCCCCTGTGACGACTGAGCCCCCAATAAAGCCTTTGAACGGCGCCGCCGCCACTGACGGACCCAAAACCGCCGCGATTCGCCCCAAAACTGCGCGGGGGGGGCGGAGCAACGCGCGAGTCACGTGACAGCGACGATCACGCCTTCCCCACTGTTGATTGGCTGAAACCTCACGTCAATCACGCAGTGGGCGCGATAGCGCGCGAGTCACTTGGCTCCCCGCTCATGATTGGCGGGGGCGGTGCGCGCATCGACCAATTAGATGTTGCATAGGCGAGCCACGTGATAGCGGGAACTCCTTATCCGCTGGTGATTGGCTGGAGAGGCGCGTCTATCGCCCAGTGGGCGGGGCGCTTGTGGGCCACGTGGGGCGGAGCGCGCTCTTCCCGCTGCTGATTGGCTGAGGGCGGTGGGGCGGTACTTCCGGGAGCGCGGCGGGAGCGCGGCGTGAGGACCGGGGGGAACCGGGAGCAACCGGGAGGGTCCCGGAGGGGTCCCGGAGGGGTCGAGCCGCCCCCGGCGCGTCCCGCAGCGGGTCGGGGCCGCTCCGAGGCGGCTCCCGGGACCGACCCCGGCGTCGTTCCCGTTCCCGGAGCCGTTCCCGGTTCCCGGCTCCGGTGCGGCTGCCATGGGCCGCCGCAAGTCGAAGCGGAAGCCGCCGCCCAAGAAGAAGATGACGGGGACGCTCGAGACGCAGTTCACGTGTCCGTTCTGCAACCACGAGAAGTCCTGCGACGTCAAAATGTGAGCGGGGAACACCGGGGACCGGCGGGACACCGGGACGTGAGACGGGGCTGGGCGACAGCCCGGAGAGGGCGGCGGAGGGGCCGGGGGGGGAAACGGAGAGGGGGGACATAGACAGGGACACGGGGCGGGGGTGGCGGTACCGGGGAGGGGCGTCACGGGAGGAAACGGCCCCGGGGGGGACACCGGGGCTCGGGATGGCCTTGGGCGGGGGGGACGGAGGGGTCACAACCGTGTCCTGCCCCCCCCCCGTCCAGGGACCGCGCCCGGAACACCGGGGTGATCTCGTGCACCGTGTGCCTGGAGGAGTTCCAGACCCCCATCACCTGTATCCTTAGCGGGACCCCCCCGCCGTGACCCCCCCCGGGACACACCGGGACCCCCCAAACCCGTGTTGGAGCCTTAACGGCCCCCCCAGACCTGTCGGAGCCCGTGGACGTTTACAGCGACTGGATCGACGCCTGCGAAGCCGCCAACCAGTGACACCCGGCGAGGGAGGGGGGCGGGACACTGCCCTGTCCCCAAACCCCCGAGGGTGACACCCCCAGGACCCGGTGACACCCCCAGGACCCGGTGGGACGGTGCCATCCCCCCCCCCCAGGACCTGAGGCTCGTCCTTGTCCCCAGGGGCCGCGGGGGCCTTGGGGGAGGTGACGCATTTCGGGAGCGCTGTCCCGGAATAAACCCCCCGAGCTGGTGTCGCTGTCACCCGTGGTGTCCCCCCGTCCCCTCCCTGTCCCTCAGTGTCCCCCACAGCAGCAGCGTCACCTTTGCGTGTGGCTTTTATTGTGCCTCGGTGGCTTCACACGTGGCGGGGGCCGCAGCCCCCGGGGCCGATCCTGGGGCCGATCGCCCCCGGGGCCGACTCCCCCCAGGCCTGACCCTGGGGGCCGATCCCAGAACCGACCCTGGGATTGTTTCCCCCCGGGGCTGATCCCGAGTGCTGAAATCCCCCCCAAAAGCGATCCCAGGGTCGAGCCTGGCGCCGATCCTGGTGCCGGTTCCCCCCAGGGCCGATCCCCTCCCGGAGCGCTCCGGGGGCCGCGCCCGGTGCCGGCTCGGTGGGGCGCGGTGAGGCCGGTGACGTGCGGTGTCGGGGTGCAAGCGGCCGCGGGGCCGGCGGCTACTGGGAGTTGTAGAGGCCGTCGTGGCCGTCGTAGCCGTCGTGGCCCAGCAGCTCGGGGCCCCCGCAGTACTTGGGGTCGTAGACCTGGCGCGGGAGCCCGTAGACCGTCATGCCCTGCTGGGACGCGCCCTTGTTGCTGCCCATCTGCAGCCCGATGGTCATCGTGTCGCAGTGCTCCATGCCCAGCGCCGGCTCGAAGATCTGACGCTTCGTCCCCGGCGCCGTCATCCCCGCCTGGCCAGCACACAGCGGCTCAGGGTGGTGGCCTTGCAGTCCCTTTGTCCCCAAAGTCCCTTTATTCCCCCCCCCCACACCAAAGTCTCTTTGTCCCCCTGGGCCACCAGCTGGGACAGTGGCACCTCGAGGGCTCCTCCGGGGTCCCTCCGTCCTCCCCCTGTTGCCCACAGGGGCTGTGTCCCTGTCCCTCAAGGCTCTTTGTCCCCAAAGTCCCTTTGTCCCCCCCTCATCCAGGACAACAGCGCCCCTTGTGCCATCACCATCCCGGGGTCCCCATGGGGGTGGCAGTGTCCCCGTGTCCCATGTCCTTGTGTCTCTGTGGGGCTGGCAGTGTCCCCGTGTCTCCATGTCCTTGTGTCTCTGTGGGGCTGGCAGTGTCCCCGTGTCCCTGTGTCTCCATGTCCTTGTGTCTCTGTGGGGCTGGCAGTGTCCCCATGTCCCCATGGGGGTGGCAGTGTCCCCATGTCCCCATGTCCTTGTGTCTCTGTGGGGCTGGCAGTGTCCCCGTGTCCCTGTGTCCCCATGTCCCTGTGTCCCCATGGGGGTGGCAGTGTCCCTGTGTCCCCGTGTCCCTGTGTCCCCATGTCCTTGTGTCTGTGGGGCTGGCAGTGTCCCTGTGTTCCCATGGGGGTGGCAGTGTCCCCACGGGGTGACAGTGTCCCCGTGTCCCCACGGGGGTGACAGTGTCCCCGTGTCCCCACCTGGCTGGCCCCTTTGTTGGTGCCCATCTGGAGGCTGATGGTGGCCTGGTCCAGGGGCTGGTCCGTGCCCAGTTTGGGGTCGTAGAGGTGCCGCCGTGTCCCGTACGCCGTCATTCCCTGCTGGCTGGCGAACTTGTTGGTGCCCATCTGGGGACAGCGACGGTGTCACCAACTGTGTCATCAGCTGTGTCCCCAACGCGCCGTGACCACCCCCGCTGTGTCCCCTCAGTGTCCCCATCGGGCCCTCCCAGCCGCCGCGCCCGCCCCCGATCCCTCCCGTGCTCCCTGTGTCTGTCTGGGTGTCCCCCAGGTGTCCCCCAGGTGTCCCCAGTGTCCCCAAGTGTCACCTGGAGCCCGATGATGTTCCTGCCCTCGCGCAGCTTCTCGGGGTGGAAGCGCCGCTGCTGCTTCTCCGCGTATTTCACCCCCAGCCCCACGTTGTTCCCCTTTGTCTTGGCCTGGCAGAGACCACGGGGTTGGGGGGGGGGCTCACGGGGCCCCCTCAGACCCCAAATACCCCCCCCAGACCCCAAATACCCCCCTCAGACCCCAAATACCCCCCCCCCAGACCCCAAATACCCTTCCCACACTCCAAATCCCCCCTCAGACCCCAAATACCCCCTCTGGCCCCCGCCACGTGAGGGAGCAGCGTGTGGCCGGTGTCTTCCAAGGGGACACAAGGACCCTCTGGAGCCTCCCAGACCCTCTAAGCCCCCCAGGACCCCCCCAGCTGAGCCCCCCAGGCTCCCAGGACCCTGTCCCAGCCCTTAGAGGGGTCGCCTGCCTGGCAAGGTGACCACACTTGGTGTCCTCCACAGGGACCCTGCAGAGCCTCCCAGACCCTCCGGAGCCTCCCAGGACTTTGTCCCCACCCCGTGGCCCCCCCAGGACCCCATGCCACCCCCCAGGGGGGTCACCTGGCTGGCGAGGGCGATGAGGGTGGACTGGACCTGGGTGTGGTTGGTGTTCTCGAAGAGGTCGTTGGCCTCGAAGATGTCGTGGGGCTTCACCCCGTAGCGCGTGATGGCCCTCAGGAAGTTCCCGATGTTCTCCAGCTGCGCACGGAGGGAATCAGAGCCGGGTTTGGGATCGGGACCACCCCCCCCCGACCCTCCCCAAAGGCCGATTTTGGGGTTTCCCCCTCACCTTGTGCCAGTTCTGGACGGGTTCGTTCACCTTGGGCACCGAGCCTGGCTGCAGTTTGTTGATGAGCCTGGAGGGGCCGAGCACAGGCGAGGTCAGTGGGAGTGAGGGGTGGGGTCAGGATCCCCAGGGTGACCCCAGAATCCAGCCAGGACTGAGGTGTGGGGGGACAGGCACAGCCTGGAATACACCAGAGCTGGTTGTGGTCAGCAGGGGTCAGGGGTCAGCCCAGGTGAGGGATGGGGTCAAAATCGGGCGGAATTCCAAGAGGATCATCCCAGACTCGAGCCGGGGTCGGGGTTTGGAGGGGGACGGTCCCAGCCCGGTCAGCGCCAGGACAGGGGACAGAGTTCTGGTCACACGGGGTCAGCGGTCGGGGCCGTACTCGCAGAGGATGACGCCGTCCTTCAGCCCGTCCATGAAGTTGTCCCCGATCCGGCGTCCCGTGGTCCCCTCGATCCAGGCACGGAGCTCCCGCTCCCGCTGCGGGTCGTACTTCTGGGCCAGCTGGGGGACACGGGGACAGCGTGAGGGGGACACGGGGACACCGCCGGGGGGACGCGGGGCATGGAGAATGTGGGGGACAGCATCACGGAGATGGGGGGACACGGGGGACAGCGCCAGGAGGACGGGGAGGATGTGGGGAACACTGTTGGGGACGTGTCAGGGGGAGAGGGGGGCCGGGGGGAGAGGGGGACGCATCCCCACCGTGAAGGGGACGCGGAGAACGTGGGGGGACACCCGGGGATACCCTCGGGGAAGCCGCGGCAGCTGCGCTGAGGACAGAGAATCCCCGGTGTCCCCCCCCGGTGCCCCCGTTCCCCGCGATCCCGCGGGGCCGGGAGGGGCGGAGGGACCCGGCAAGGCCGGGGGTGCCCGGACCCCCCCCCGCCCCGCCCCGGCCCCCCCGGGAGCCGCGGGCGACCGGGCCGGCCGAACCTTTGCCCATATATAGCCCCGGCCCGGGGCCGCCGCCGCCCGCCCGCCGCGCTCCGCCGCCTTATAAGGGCTCACGGCGGGGCCGGGGGGCGCCGGGGCCCCCCCGGGCCGCCAAACTCCCCCCCCCGGTTAACCCTTAACGGGCCGGTGCGCGGCGGGACCCCCGCGCCGTGTCCGTCCCCTCGCGGTGTCCGGAATCTCCCGCCCGCCGCGGGCCCCCCCCGGGCCGCCCGAACCGCCCCCGTTAACCCTTAACGGCGCGGGCACCGGCGGGACGCCTCCCGGAGCTCGTGGGGGGGTTCCCGGTGTCCGCCCGCTCCGTGCTGGTGTCGCCCCCTCCCCTCCTCAGCCCCCGGCGGGGGGACCCCGGTGTCGGCCCCGCTCCCCCCCCCGGTGCCCGGCACCTCCCGCCCGCCGCGGGCTCGGGGGTCGGCGGGGCCCCCCCGGGCCACCCGAGCCCGCTCCGGATTAACCCTTAACGGGGCGGACACCGGCGGGAGCTCCCGGTGCTCACGGGGGGACCCCGGTGTTGCCGTCCCCGTACCCCCATCCCGAGGGGGACCCGGTGCGCGTCACCTCCCGTCCGCCGCGGGGACCGGGGGCTGCGGGGGCCCTCCGGGCCAACGAACCCCCCACTCCCGGTTAACCCTTAACGAGCCGGTACCCGGCGGGACCCCCCGGTGCTCACGGGGGGGAACCACGGTGTCGCCCCCTCCCCTCCCGCACCCCGTCGGGGACCCGGTGCCCGTCCCCTCCCGCTCGCCGGAAGGACCGGGGGCCGCGGAGCTCCCCGGGCCGCCCAACACCCTCCCCGGTTAACCGGCGCCCGGTGGGACCCCCCGGGGGGGACACCCCGGTGCCGCCCCCTCGTCCCGGTGCCCGTCCCTTCCCTCCCGGGGCAGCACCAGGGACAGCGCCGGGTCCCGCCCCCGCTCCCGCCGGGTCCTGCCGCGACCCCTGCCCGCCCTCGGTGCCGCCGCCCCCCCGGGGGGGATCGCACCTGCCCGGAGCCGCCCGGACCCCCCCGGTTCGGTTCGGTTCGGTGCCGCTCACCTTGTTCTTCACCTCGGCCGACAGCCCGTAGGCCGGGCCGCGGTTGAAGTGCGCGTTGGACATGTCGGGGGTCCCCGGCGGTCTCGGTGGGTCCGGTGGGGTCGGGGCGGGCGGGTCGCGCCGGTTCGGGGCTGTTCCGGGTGGGTTCGGGGCTGTCCCGGGTCGGCTCGGTGCCCTCGGGTCGGCTCGGTGCCCTCGGTCTCTCCCTCCCGGTCCCGTCCCGGCGCCGCCGCCACTTTTAAAAGTGGGCGGTGGGCGCGGAGCCCCCCCGGGCCGGGGCGGCCTCCGCCAATCCGCGGCCTCCGCCGCGCTGACGTCACGGCGGGGCGGGTGATGGCGTCATTTTTTCCACATTTAGCGGGGGGGATCCCGAGGCGGGGGGGCATCCCGGGGGGGGGGGGGCAGGGGAGTCCCGGAACGGCCCCCCCCGCCCCAAATCAGCTCTCTCCCGCTCTCCCCCCTCCCGCCGGACCCCCGGGTCCCCCCTCCCGCTCCTCTGGGTGCCCCCCTAGAGCGGGGACCCCCCTCAGGACAGCGGGGTCTCCCCCACGGTGCCTGGGGGCCCCCCCGGTCACCTGGGGCCTCTCCCCCGGGCACTTGGGACACCGCGGACCCCCCCAGGACACCGGGGTTCGCCCCCCGCCGGGTCCTCCCCTCGGTGCCGTCACCGGATCGGACTCCGCCGCCCCCCCGGGAGGGGGGACACGACTCGTCACGGGTGGGGAATGTCCCCCTCCCCCAGTCCGTCTCCGCCCCCGCGACTCCGAGACCCCCCCGGGGCTGCGGGCACACCCAGGATCCCCCCGCCCCCCCCCCCAGGGACTTGGGGCACCCCCCCCGCCTCCCCCCTCAGGGACTTGGGGGACACCCCCCGCCCCCCCCCCCCCGCCGGTTTAAAGCAGCCGGTGCGGCTCTGACGTCATCGCCCCCCGTGACGTCACCGCGTATCCCCGTCCCGGAGCTCATCCCGGGGCCCCGCTGTGACGTCACGGGGGAACCCCCTCCGAGCCCCGCCCCGCGCTCCCTGCCAATCACCGCGCTCGTCACAGCCGAGGATGAAAGCCGCGCGGCGATTGGCTACGCCGCAAAGCCCCGCCCCCTGACCCGAAGGCGCGGGGTCAGAGGCAACATGGCGGCGCCCAGCGGCGCGACCCGGCGTGGGGACAGCGGGGCTCGGCTGTGACCCTGACACCGCGGCAGCCCCGGCGACATGAGGCTGAACTGGGTCCGCGCGCTGCCCCGGGGCTTCTGGGGCAGCCCCGGAGCTCCAGAGGTGCGGGGGAGTCCGGCAGGCGCGGGGGACGCCGGGGACATGGGGGAGAGAGGGGATATGGGGGGACACGGGGACACGAGGGAGGTGGGGGTGATGGGGGACGTGGGGACACTGGGGGGACACGGGGACACGAGGGAGGTGGGGGTGATGGGGGACAGGAGGTTCGCTGGGCACCGGAGGACACGGAGGGACAGGAGGAACAAGGGGGGACACGGGGACGGTGTGGTGACGCTTTTCCTCCCCCCCAGCTCTGTCGGGCCTTGTGCCAGCGCCCAGCGCGGGTCCCCTCTGAGGGCGGCGACACCGCGGGGACCCCAGAACCCCGCGACCCCGCTGAGGGTGACGCCCCAAGGGGGGACACTCCGAGCGGTGCCACCTCGGGAACCTCAGCGTGGCACCACCGCCTCCGCAAGACACGGGACAGCGAGCGCGACCCCCGGGACCGGGACCCCCGCGGGCCTGTGGGAGGTGACACCTCAGGGGGTGACACCTCGGGGGGTGACACCTCAGGTGACAACACCTCCAAGGCCCCACCGCGACGTCTCCGCTCCCGCAAGGCGCATGACGAGCACGGGGACAGCGGGGACAGCGGGGACAGCGGAGCCTCCCGCGGCCCCGCGGCGTTCGAGGCGGCCCTGCGGGACATGGCGCGGTCGCCGCCGGGGCGCGGGGGCCGCCTGGCGCTGGTGGAGGCGGCGCTGGCGGCGATGCCGGCGCTGGGCGTGGAGCGCAGCCTGGGCGCCTACAACGGGCTGCTGCGGCTGCTGCCCCGCGGGCCCTGGGTGCCCCGCGGGCCCGTGCAGCGCCTGCTCTTCCCCTTCCCGCGGCAGCAGGAGTGCGGCCTGCAGGTGCTGGAGCAGATGGAGCGCTACGGTGCGTGAAGGGGGGGTGGGGAATGGGGGATCCCCCCCTTAGGGACAGCCGGGCTCACCCCTGAGCCGCTCCGTGTCTCCCCGTGCCTGTTGTGTCTCTCCACATCCCTCATGCCCTCCATGCCTTCCACGTCCCCTCGTGTCCATCCTGAGTCCTCCCGTGTCCCCCCCCCCTCGGGACCCCTGGGCCCTCCCCACGCCTTCCTGTGCCCCCACAACGTCCCGGTGTCCCCAGGTGTGGTGCCGGACGCTGAGACGCGGTTCCTGCTGCTGGGGGTGTTCGGGCCGCGCAGCCGCCCGCTGCGCAAGGTGCAGCGCATGATGTTCTGGCTGCCGCGCTTCCGCCGCCTGGACCCCCACCCGCTGCCCCCCCAGCTGCCCCCCCCGGGGCTGGCGGCCGCGCGCCTGGGGCTGCGCCGCATCGCCGGGGATCCCGGAGCCACCGTCACCGTCATCCAGGTGGGCACCTGGAGGGGGGACACGGGAATGGGGGGGCACAGCTGGTGGGGGACAGGGGGTGACTCTTGAGTGTCCCCATCCCGCAGCGGCCAGTGCCGGACACGGGGGAGGATGAAGGCTCCGTCCAGCCCTACATCGTCAGTGAGTTTTGGGGGTCTCGGAGGGGTGCCTTGGGGGCGCCGGGGTGCCCTGGGGGGGTTGGTGTCGGGTTTGGGAGGTTTGAGGTTCCTTGGGAGGGGTTTGGGGTTGGGTTTGGGGTCCCTGGGGTGGATTTTGGTTGTCCCCAGCTGTCCCCCGTTGCCAGGCTCCCAGAGCCTGGAGCAGCGGGAGCTCCTGGCCCAGCACGACCCTTCGCAGCCGGTGTTTGTGGAGGGGCCGTTCCCGCTGTGGCTCCGTGGGACCCTTCTCAGCTACTTCGTGTTACGGGGGGACCCCCTGCCCCCACACCTGAGGGTGAGTCCGGGGGGGCTCTGGGAGGGGACGGGGAAGGGGAAGGGTTGCCCGGGACAGGTGGGATGGGACCCCAGACCCAACCTCAGTCCCCCTCACAGAGACCCCCAGCACTTCCCCAAGGGACCCCCGGCCCAGGATAGGTGTGCAGGGACACAGCCCCCATAACCCAGCACACCTGGGGCCCCCCTGACCTGTCTGTGCGGGAAACCCCCCACCCCAGAACATTCCAGACCCCCCCTCCCCACTCCCCCAGGACCCCCCCCCAGACCCCGAGCGCAGCTTTTACTTCCCGCTGCACCTGGAGCTGGACCTGGAGCGCGGCCCCTGGGACGACGAGGACTTCGATGTGGACGAAGGTGAGGTTTGGGGGGGTCAGCTGGGTTTTTGGGGGGTCACCTGCGCCCCCCCCGACCCACCTGTCCCCCCCCTCCCCGCAGTGGAGGAGGGTCCCGTGTTCGCCCTGTGCATGGCGGGGGCGGGCGACCGACACACCTTGGGCAGGTGGATTTCGGGGCTGCAGGAGGAGAACCCGGTGCTGGGGCGCATCCCCGTCGTCTTCCGCCTCACCGAGGGGGGGGACGCCTCTGCTGGCCCCCAGACCCCCCAGCTGGGCACGGGGACCCCCCCGGCAGCGGCGCTGGAGCCCCCCGAGGGGCAGGACGGGGGGGAGCAGAGGGGAAACCCCCCAAAAAGCAGCGGGGAATAAAGGGGCGTTGTGATGGAGAGGGGGTGTTGTGCTTTGACGGGTTCGGGGGGGTTTGGGGAGGGCTGGGGGCAGAGCAGCGTCCCGGGGGGTTGTTTGGGGGGGTCGTGGAGGGGTTTTGGGGAGCCCAGTGGGGGTTGTGTGTCCTGTGTGCCACCCCCTAAACCCGGTGGTTCCAGGAGGGGGATTTGGAGGGCCCCAGGGGGAGGCTCGGGGGCACTGGGACGGAGTCGCGTTCCCCTCTCAAGCTGGGGAGCCCCCAGTGAGTGTGGGGGGGGTCCCAGCTGAGCAGGTTGGGGGGTCCCCAGTAAGTTCGGGGGGGTCCTCAGTGAACAGACGGAGGTGCCCCAGCTGCGGTGCGTGCACACCTCACACCTGGCGGGCACAGGGTGGGGCTGAGATGTGCCGGGACCCTCCTTTGGGGGTTCCCCCCTCTCCCCGGGGACCCCCCCCCCCAAAAAATCACGGCGGGAGTGCGGGCAGCGCGCTCCGCGCATGCGCACAGAGCGCCGCGACGCCGCCGCCGCCGCGCCGTGCAGGCGGGCGCGCCGCTGACGTCATCGCAGCGCGCCGCGGCATGAGCGCGGCCGAGCGCGGCCCCGGCGGCCCCGGGGGTCCCGAGCCCGGCGGGGGCCGCAAAGCGCGGGGGCGGCCGCGCCTCACCGAGACCGACCGGGCCCGGCGGCGCCTCGAGTCGCGCAAGAAGTACGACGTGCGGCGGGTGTACCTGGGCGAGGCGCACGGGCCCTGGGTGGAGCTGCGGCGCCGCAGCGGATGGAGCGACGCGAAGCTCGCGGCCTACCTGCTCGGGCTGGAGCGGGGACAGCGCGCGGGGCGGCGCGGGTGAGCACGGGGGGGACCGGGGGAGCGGGGGGCAGCGGGGAGAGGTCGGGGGGTCAGAGGGGAGGGGAAGGGGGGGAGGGCTGGGGAGGGGGGCGCGCCACCGGAGGGTTTGGGGGTCGTGGGGAAGGGGTCCGGGGGTCCTGGGGGGGTGGGGGTGTCACCCCCGGCACCGGGGGGTCGCAGAGCGGCTCGGGCCCTCGGGGGAAGCGGGCGCGGCGCTGTCCGCGGTGCTGAAGCGGCGGCGGGGGGTTGTTCCGAGCCGTTCTCATCCTCCTCTTCTTCATCCTCCTCTTCCTCATCCTCTTCTTCCTCATCCTCGTCCTTCTTCTCTGTCCCTGTCCTGCCCATTCTCCTCTTCCTCAGCTCCCTGCTCTTCCTCCTGCTCCGTGAGGGATGGAGAGCGGGGAGGGAGTGGTGGGATGGAGGAGGAAGGAGCAGGGGAGGGGTGGAGGAGGAGAACGAGGAGGAGGAAGGCCGGGAGGGATGATGAAGGCTGAGGATGAGGAAGAAACGGAGGCGCGTGGATAAGGAGGAGGAAGACGATGGGAAGGAGAAAGGCTGTGTTGGGGGTGCAGGAGGAGGAAGATGGCGGGGCCAGAGGAGAAAGAGAAGGAGGGCTGGGGGTCCCACAGAAGCCCCTTGCCCCCTGCCACCCCTTCTGTCTCCACAGCAAACCCTGGGAGCAGCTCCCGAAAAAACCCAAACGCAAGAAAAGTGAGTCCGTGCTCGCTGCGGGCGCCGCGCCTGACTCGGGGGGGGCCCGCACCTCATTCCGGGGGGGTCCCACGCTGTGCCCGCTCCCCCAGGGCGCCGCCGGAACGTGAATTGCCTGCGGCACGCCGTGATCTGGTACGAGGACCACCGGCAGCGCTGCCCGTACGAGCCGCGGCTGGCGGAGCTGGACCCCTCGGTGGGGCTCTACACCACGGCCGTGTGGCAGTGCGAGCGCGGCCACCGCTACTTCCAGGACCTGCACTCGCCGCTGCGGCCCCTCAGCGACTCGGACGGCGATGACGGTCAGAGGGGGGGCCGGGGGGCGCGGGGAGGGGGGTTGGGGGGCCCTGGGGGACCGGGGGACGCGGGGAGGGGGGTTGGGGGGTCCCCGGGGGGCGCAGGGATAGGGCTTGGGGGGTCCCCGGGGGACCGGGGGGCGCGGGGATGGGGATTGGGGGGTCCCCGGGGCGCGAGGATGGGGGTTGGGGGGTCCCCGGGGCGCGGGATGGGGCTTGGGGGGTCCCCGGGGGATCAGGGGGCGCGGGGATGGGGGTTGGGGGGTCCCCGGGGCGCGGGATGGGGCTTGGGGGGTCCCCGGGGGGCCGGGGGGTGCGGGATGGGGGTTGGGGGATCCCTGGGGCTCTGCGAGGGTGAGGGAGGGGATGGTGTGTGGGGCTGAGGGTGCTGAGGGTGGGGGGAGAGGCAGGGAGGAGGTCTGGGGGTATTTTGGGGGGGTGTTTTGAGTCTGGGAGGGGATTTTTGGGGTGGTCCGTGAGGTTTCTTTAGGTCTGGTGGGAGATTTTTTAACGCCCGACCCTCCACGTTCCCTCCGTAGCCCCCGGCTCCTCTTCCTCCTCCTCCTCGGGGGGCTGCAGCTCCGGCTCGGAGGCGGCGCCGCCGGGGGGTCCCGCGGTTCCCGGCCCCCTCCCCGCGGGTCCGGCCCCCCCCGAGGCGCTGGAGGCCGTGGTTTGTGTCCCGCTGCCGCTGCCCCTCCCGGCCCGGGGGGGCCTGGACGGGGGCGGCCCCCCCACCCTGCTGCAGGGACCCCCCCTCCTCATCCTGGCCGGGCCCGGCTACGAGGCCCTGGGGGGGCTCCAGCTCGATGTGGGGGGGCACGAGGTGCTGCTGGAAGGGGGGGGCACCTTCCCCCCCCCGCCTGGGGAGCCCCACCTGCCTAAGACGGGTAAGGGGGGGCTGGGGAGGGTCGGGAATGGGGAAGTCTGGGGGAATTCGGGTCGGGAATGGGGGATTGTGTGCTGGGCCAGGAGGGATTGGGGCGGTGGGGGGTGTGTCAGGGGGGATTTGGGGTCAGGAACGGGGGATTGGGGTGCTGGGGGGAGGATGGGGGTGGATTTGGGGGTCAAAAACGGGGTGGGTCAGGTGCTGGGGGGGGCCAGGGGGGTCTCACCGGCCGCGCTGATGGCAGAGGAGGACGAGGAGGACGCAGCGCCGAGGCTGAAGCAGGAGGAGCTGCCCCCCCCCACCGAGCCCCCCCCTCCAGAGCCCCCCCGGGAGCCCCCCCGGGACCCTTCCCCAGCTGAGGACGCCGAGGTGTCGACGATAATCTACGAGATCCCCAAAGAGCCAGAAAGGTCGGGGGGCCCTGGGGGGTCCCTGGGGGGTCCCTGGGGGGCTTTGGGTTTCCTGAGCGTGTGGAGAAGGGGGGAGCACCTGGGGGGGTTGTGGAGGTCAGGGACTGTTTTGTTTAGAGAGATTGAGGGGTTTAGGGGATTTTTTTTTGGGGGGGGGGTCATTTTGGGGGTGGGCAGGGAGTTTTAGGAGGTTGCAGGTGGGTCAGACAAGGCTGCTCCAAAAGCTGACCCCTACCTCTCAAGGGAGGAAGGACTGGGCGGTTGTGAGGGGATTATGGGCTGGTTTTAGGGGAGACATCAGCAGGGATTTTTTGGGGAGAGGGCCTGGACTGGGACCACGTGCTGGTGGGGGACATTTGGGAGGGGGCAGAGGGTTTTAGGGGTCCTCAGATGGATCAGACAAGGCCCCCTCCCCCAATACCTGTCCCCCACCTTTCGAGAGGGGGACTCACCCCAGGTTCTGCAGGCGCCGGCGGAGCAGGCGGGGCCGTGCCCCCTCCCCGGACCCCGAGGACCCCCCTGACCCCCTCACCTGCCCCTACGCCAGCTGCGGGCAGGTGTTCAGCGCTCTCAGCAGCTTCCAGGTGCCTGGAAGGGGGGGAAACACCCTCCTCACCTGTCCCAGCTCCCCTTCTCACCTGTCCCAGACCCCCCCAGTCCCCCTCACCTCCCGCGTGCCCCCCAGAACCACGTGAACCTGGTGCACCGCAGGGGCCGGACCCAGGTGTGCCCCCAGCCCGGCTGCGGGAAGAGGTTTTACCTGGCCAACCACCTGCGCCGGCACATGGGCGTGCACTCAGGTGAGCCCCCAGGTGTGTGTGTCCCCCAAAATCCCCCCCCTTTGTCCCCCCAAAATCCCCCTCCCTCCACGACAAGAGGTTTTACCTGGGCAGCCCCCTGTGCTGGCACTCGGTCACCTCCCAGGTGAGCCCCCAGGTGTGTCCCCTGCGTCCCCCACCCCTTGTGCCCCCCATTCCCCACCGTGCCCCCCCCCAGGTGTGCGGGAGTTCACCTGTGACACCTGCGGGAAGTCCTTCAAGCGCAAGAACCACCTGGAAGTCCACAGGAGGACACACACCGGGGAGACCCCCCTGCAGTGAGTGACGGGGGGGGGGGGGTCCTCCTGAGGATTGAGAACCCCCCAGGAGGGTGAGGGGGGGTCCTCGGGCACACCTGACCCCCACCTCGCCCCCCCAGGTGTGAGGTGTGCGGGTACCGCTGCCGCCAGCGCGCGTCCCTGACGTGGCACATGCGCCGACACGGGGGGCTCAAGAGTCACCCCGAGCCCCGCGGCACATAGGGGACCCCCCTGAATCCACCTGGGCCTCCCCTGGGCTCACCTGGGCCCCCACCTGCTCGCTGGGACCCCCCAATGTACCTGCGGCTGCACCTGGAGGTGAAGAAGAACCACCTGGGGGGGTCCTGAGCCCCTCCCCGGGACACCCCGAGCACCTGAGGGACCCCTTCAGTTGCCCCCTCGGGGGTGTCCTTGTATGTCCCCCCCAGGTGACCCTGTGGCCCCCCCAGGAGACCCCGTTGCCCTCCCCCCTCATCTTTTATTTATTTCCTTATTGTCGCTTGTCACCCCCCTGGGGACACCTGGGGTTTGGAAGGGCTTTGGGGACATCGGGGTGGGAGCACATTCCCCCCCCAGGCCCCCCGGCCCCTTCCAGGACCCCCGTAATCCATTAAAATCAGGACTTTTCGTGCTGCTTCTTCTGTGGGGGGGTGGGCTCGGGGGGGTCCTGGAGGGGGTGCGGGCCCTCGCCGGTGCCCCCTCCCCATTCCGGGGGTCGCGGGGCGGCCCCTCGGGGGAACCGAGCTCGGCGCTGTCCCCGGTGCTGAAGCGGCGGCGGCTACGCCTGGTTGTCCCCGACCTTCATCATCCTCCTCTTCCTCCCTCGCCGTCCCTTCTCTTCCTTCTCCTTCATCTTCCTCCTCCTCCATCCCCCCTCGTTCTCCTCCACTCCTTCCTTCTCCTTCTCTTCCTCCTCCATTCCCTCTTTCTTCCTTCTCTCCATCCCTCCCCATCCTTCCTCCTCCTCCTCCTCCTCCTCCTCCTCCTCCTCCTCCTCCCGTGGGCGGGGCCTTCGGGGGTCTCGGGGGGCTTCGGGCCCTGGAGGGGGGGGCGGTTCTTTTTGGGGGGGGGTGGGGCTGACCCACCTCTTTTTGGGGGGGCGGTCGGACCCACCTTTGGGGAGGGGGGTGCGCGGACGGAACCATCTCGGGAGGGGGTGGGGGGGCGGTTTTTGGGGGGGCCCCGCCCCGCGCCCGCCCAAGGACGTTTAAAGGACCGACGGGGCCGCCGCTCGCAGCGCCCGGTGCCGCCGCCGCCGCGACCCCCGGAGCCCCCCCGGCCTCCCCCCGGGCCCCCCGAGCCCTCGGGGCCGTGCGGGGCCCCCCCCCGCGCCCCCGGCGACACGATGGTGACGGTAGGAACGGGGTGGGGAGGGGGATTGCAGGGATCCCCCAGATCTTCCATTCCCCCCCCTCCCCCCCGAATTCCCACCCCCCTCCTCTTCGTGTCCCCCCATCCCCCCGTGAGCGTGTGACACGCTCGGGTGGGGACACGGCGTCACACGCGTGTGGCACCTGCAGGGACACGCGTGTGCAAGGGAGGGGCGGGGACCCCTCCCCAAACCGGGGCCGTTTTGTGGGGGGTGGGGGGGCACACGCGACACGTGTGTCACTGTCCCTGCGTGTCGCTGTCCCCACGCCCCCCGGGGCCGTGGCTGGTGGCCCCGGGTGTCCCCATCACCCGGTGACAAAGGGCCATTGTCACCCACCCCGCGCTATTGGGGAGGGGGGGAAGGGGCGGGGGCGCTGCTGCACAATGGGGGGATTGTCCCCCATGGCCCCACCCGGGGTGTCACTGTCCCCCGTCTGATGTCTCCGCCTCCCACTGGCCCCATGACCCCACTGGCCCCGTCCCCCCACTGGCCCCCCGACCCCCGTGTCCCGACGTGTCCCTGTCCCCTCACCATCCTCATGAACTCGCTGTCCCTGTCCCCTCGCTGTCCCCATGTCCCTGCTGTCCCTGTCCCCGCAGTGACCCCCCCCGTGACACCCCCTGTCCCCTCAGCAGATCCTGAGCACGGTGGAGGCCCAGGCTCCCAGCACCGCGGGGCCATCGGGCTGTGGCCCTGTCCCCGTCCCTGTCCCGGTGGTGGCCGTGCCAGGCCCAGGGGTGGCGGCGGCGCTGCCCAACGGGGCCCCCCCGGGTCCCCCCGCTGTGACCGATGACAGCAAAACCAACCTGATCGTCAACTACCTGCCCCAGTCCATGAGCCAGGAGGAGCTGCGGAGCCTCTTCGGGAGCCTCGGGGACATCGAGTCCTGCAAGCTCGTCCGGGACAAGGTCACCGGTACCGGCAGGGGACGGGGGACGGGGGACACGGGACACGGGACACGGGGACATGGGCGGGTGGGACACGGGGAGAGGGGACACAGGGATGTGAGATGCGGGGAGATGGGACACAGGACACGGGGACATGGGGAGAGGGGACACGGGGACCTGTGGGGACAGGGATGGACTGTGACCATGGGGGCAGGGACAATTCGGTGTCCCCCCACTGCCCCCACAACCCCGGTGTCCCTGTGCCCCCACTGTCCCCACAAGTTTGACCATGGGGACACACGGGACAGGGACCCCCGGGACAGCGAAGCTGGTGGGATGGACAAGGATCTTGGGGAGAGGAGTGGGAACAGAGTGGGGACAGGGGTGGGGATAGACCTGGGAACACGGGTGGGAGCACAGGGGACAGGGCCACCCCCCGGTGACGGTGACATGGTGCCCCAGGGCAGAGCCTGGGCTACGGCTTCGTCAACTACGTGGAGGCCGGAGACGCCGACAGGGCCATCGGGGCCCTCAACGGCCTCAAGCTGCAGACCAAGACCATCAAGGTGCCCTGGGGATGTGGGGGTGGGCGCCTGGGGGGCTTTTGGGGTGGGGAGCCACTTGGAGGGTCCTTCAAAGGGGCATTTGGGAGTCCTTGGGGGGTGGGGGGCCACTTGGGGGGCACCTGGGTGTCCTCTGTGGTGGGTGGAACCCCTGGGTGGGCGATGCCGCTGTCCCCTGGGGGGTCCCGAGGGCTCACCTGCCCCCCCAGGTGTCCTACGCCCGGCCCAGCTCCGCCTCCATCCGCGATGCCAACCTGTACGTGAGCGGGCTGCCCAAGGCCATGGGGCAGAAGGAGATGGAGCAGCTCTTCTCCCAGTACGGCCGGATCATCACATCCCGCATCCTCGTGGACCAGGTCACAGGTGTGTCCAGGTGTGCCCAGGTGTGCTCAGCGCGCCTGGGAAGGTGGGACATCCCTGGGGGTGGGTGTTCTGAGAGTCCTGGGGATCCTGGGGGAGGGTGGGACATTCCTGAGAGGCCCTGGGGGGTGGGACACCACTGGAAAGAGGAACCCCAGGGATCCTGGGGGGTGGGATATCCCTGGGAATGGGAGTCCTGGGGGTCCCTGGGGGGCTCTGGAGAGGGAGGACTCCCCTTGGGGGGGTTACCCAGCGATCCCATTGGGGTCTGTGGGTGGGCAGGAGTGTTCCTGGGTGCCGTGAGGCGGGAAGGGGGTTTTGGTTTAGGGTGTCCCTGATCCCCGTGGCACCCGTGCAGGTGTGTCCCGGGGGGTGGGGTTCATCCGCTTCGACAAGCGCGTGGAGGCTGAGGAGGCCGTGCGGGGGCTGCACGGGCAGAAGCCCCTCGGGGCGGCCGAGCCCATCACGGTCAAGTTCGCCAACACCCCCGGGCAGAAATCGGGGGGGGCCCTGCTGAGCCTCTGCCCCGGCGCCCGGCGCTATGGGGCCCTGCACCCCCCCCCCCAGCGCTTCCGGTGAGGGCCGGGGGGCTGGGAACGTGGGGTATCGCTGGGAATGGGGGTCCTGGGGGCTTGGGGGGCTGGAGGAGCTGGGGGGATGAGATGTCTTCGGGAATGGGGTTCTTGGGGGGATCCCTGGGAACAGAGGCACTGTGAGTCCTGGGGGGCTGCGGGGGGATGAGATATTGCTGGGAACAGGGGTCTTGAGAGGGCTGGGGCGTCCTGGGGGGCTGGAGGGGTGGGACACCCCTGGAAACAGAGGCACTGGGGGTCCTGGGAAGGTTGGAGGGGGTGGGATGTCCCTGGGAACAGAAGCCCCAAGGATCCTGGGAGCCCTCAGAGGGTGGGACATCCCTGTGCACAGGGGCCTCAGGTGTCCTGGGTGTCCTGCGGGGGTAGGACCCCCCTGGGACCAGGGACACCCCTGGGTGTCCCCTCCAACAGCATCTTGTCCCCTCCAGACTGGACAATTTGCTGAACGTGGCATACGGGGTGAAGAGGTAACGCCCCCCCCACTCCCTAAACCCCCCCAAGCCCCCCCAAACCTGCCCCCTGCAACCCCCCCCCCACAACCTGGGGACCCTCCCCAGCTCAGGAGGGGACCCCTGGGACCCCCCTGCTGACCCCAGGCCAGCCCGTTGTCGCTGCTGCCCAGGTTCTCACCGTTGGCCATCGAGGCAGTGCCGGCGCTGGCCGGGGTGGGCTTGGGGACCCCCGGGCCCGGGTGGTGCATCTTCGTCTACAACCTGGCGCCGGAGGCGGACGAGAGCGTCCTGTGGCAGCTCTTCGGACCCTTCGGCGCCGTCACCAACGTCAAGGTCATCCGGGACTTCGCCACCAACAAGTGCAAAGGGTTCGGGTTCGTCACGATGACCAACTACGAGGAGGCGGCCATGGCCATCGCCAGCCTCAACGGCTACCGCCTGGGTGACCGCGTGCTTCAGGTGTCCTTCAAGACCACCAAGCAGCACAAGGCCTGAGCCTTGTCCCCGCTGGCGGCCACCGAGCGGGTGCGGGGTCTCCTGTCACCGCCGTTGGGTCACGGGGAGAAACTCAACTGGAGGCCTTGGGGACCCCCTCCATGGGCACCATGGAAACCATGGAGAAAGCCAGCTGGAGACCTGGAGACCTTCAGGAACCTTCAGGGACCCCCATGAGCACCATGGAGAACATGGAGAAACTCAGCTGGAGACCTCGGGGACCCCCACGAGCACCAAACACATCCTGGAGACCTCAAGGACCCCTCCATGGGCACCATGGAGACCATGGAGAAACCCAACTTTAGGTCCTGGGCACCCCCTCCGTGGACACCAAGGACATCCTGGGTCTCCAGGATGGAGAAACCCACCTGGAGACCTTGGGGACCCCCTTTGTGGGCAACATGGAGACCACGGAGAAACCCACCTGAAGACCTTGGAGACCATGGGGACGCCCCGTGAGCACCATGGACACCATGGAGACCTCGGAGACCCCTTCCATGGCCACTGAGAACACCGTGGGGACACCTGACGCACAGCCTGGACACCTGGACACCCTCACCTGTCCCTGATGGGCATCCTGAGGACTCCTCCAGGTGCTCCAGGGCACTGGGAGGGGCCCTGGAAAGCCTGGAGACCCCCCAGGACACTGTGGACATACCTGGGAACCTGGGACCCCCCCCAGGTACCCCAAACCCCACCACTCTGGCAGTGGCTGGACCACCTGGAGCGGTGCCCCCCCTTCACCTGATCCAGGTGTGTCCAGGTGGGGGCTGTGCCCCCCCTTCCCTCTGCTCCAGGACTCCGGGGAGGGGACGTCTGCTCGCTCTCTCCTTCTTTCCATGCTTTTCCATAATTTTTTGGGGGAGGGGGAGGAAATTTTGGGGAGAAAGAACAAAAATAAGGATTAATCACATGTTTAATTAGACTTGTTACCCATTATCAGGTAAGGAGGAGCGTGACTGACGTTGGGAGTGGCGACTCCTCGGGAGCCGCAGACCCAAATCCATCTATTTTTATAGCAGAATATTAAAAATAATCCCCCAAAAAAATCCCCAAAATCGCCTTTCCAGAGGGGGTGAGAACCTGTTTTGTGCTCCCCAAGTTCCGTGGAAGCAGCTTGTGAACCCCAAGTGTGATCAAGGAAAGTTTTGGGGGGTCAGTGGCACTAAAATTCCAGGAATTCCTCTGGTACCCCCAAGATTGGGAGGGAGGGGATGTGTCTTGTCACACTTCCCCACCCCTCCCTCCCCAAATTCTCCAAAATGGGCATTTTTTATTGCCCCAAATTACTCCACTTGCTGGAGCTTGGCCACTTGGAGCCTCCTGTCCAAAAAAAAGGGCGGAACCCCACCTCAAAAGCCCCAACCCTGAGTTCCCCTGTCCTCCTTATCATTGTTATTATTCTTAATTATTCTTAATTATTCTTATTATTAATTATTATTGATGTTGTTATTATTATTATTGCAATTCTTATTTATTTTCCCTTTGATGTCGGGATAATTTCTCGCTTTTCAGTGGTTTATTTCCGATTTATTTCCTATTCTTCCCTGGTTTTCCCCAATCCTGGTACTCCCCAGCACCCTCTTTTTCCCCCCAGACCCTTCCCCAAACCCATCCTGGCTCCTGGTTTTTTTGTGTCGTGCCTGTGTGAAGCTTCTTGTAGTTTTAATTATTATTAATATAAATATTTAGGAGCGACCCCCGTGTCCAGATCCGCCATCACCCCCCCCCCCAAACTCTGACCCCCCCAACCCCTCTTCCAGGGATCCAGCCCTGGAATTTGGGGAGGGGGGCCAGGGGACCCCCAATTCAGTAGCAATAAGGGGTCCCCACCTCAGCCCTGGCCCGTTTTTGGGGGGCCCAACACGGGGACAAAACCTGCCCAGGGACCCCCTGTGGCACTGCGGGACCCCTCAGAGGGGACCGGGACCCCCCCGGCCCCCACCCCCACACTCGACTCTTTGTATTTTTCATGGAAAAATCAATAAAAAAATTTAAAAGTCAGAATTTGATGTGGTTTTGGCAGGGAGGGCACATCTGTCAGGGCCTGGACGGCCAAGGGACCCTCGGCCATTTCCCCCTCACGTTTCCCGCCCTTCTCCCCCCTCACGTTTCCCGCCCTTTTCTCCCCTCAGGTTTCCCGCCCTTTTCTCCCCTCACGTTTCCCGCCCTTTTCTCCCCTCACGTTTCCCGCTCTTTTCTCCCCTCACGTTTCCCGCCCTTTTCTCCCCTCACGTTTCCCGCCCTTTTCTCCCCTCACGTTTCCCGCCCTTTTCTCCCCTCACATTTCCCGCTCTTTTCTCCTCTCACCTTTCCCTCCCTTTTCTCCCCTCACGTTTCCCTCCCTTTCCCCCCTCACCTTTCCCACTCTTTTCTCCCCTCACGTTTCCCACCCTTTTCCCCTCAACTTGCCTGGCTTTTTTCCATCACACAGACAACAACAGAAAAGTAAGTTTTTTCCTCTCCATTTAAACCTCTTTTCTCCTCAAAAGCTTCTCTTTTTCTGGGGTCACTGGGATGGACTGGAGAGGGGCTGTGGGCACTGTGGAGGGACTGGGATATGACTGGGGGCTCTGGGATGCACTGCGAGATGGTTTTGGGATTGCTAGACAAGACTTAAGAGATGCTGGGAGGGTTTTGAGGGTGCTCGTTGCGTTGTAGGGGATGCTGCCACGGGTTTGAGGGCTCGAAAGGGGGAGGCTAAACGCCGATTAAAGACTTTTTTGGGCGTGTTGGGTAGAGCTGCGTAAACCGCAGCCGCCGCCGGCGCCGCTCCTTCTCCGCAACGCTGCCGTAGAGCGCCGCCGCCGCCTCAGCGAGCTCGCCGCACTGCCGTAAAGCGCCGCCACGTTGCCGTAAGCCGCCGCAGCAGCTCCGAGCACGCCACACTGCCGTAAAGCGCCGCCACAGCACCGCCGTGTCCGCCACACTGCCGTAAAACGCCGCCGCCGCGCCGACCACACTGCCGTAAAGCGCCGGGGCAAAGGGACCCCCGGGGGCCGGGGTGGGGCGGGGGGGGGCACGGAGAGATTTGGGGGGGGAGGGGGGTGCTGGGAGGGGATTTGGGGGGTACGGAGGCGTTTGGGGGTCCTGGGAGAGGATTTTGGGGGGGCACGGAGAGGGTTGGGGAGAGAGACCCCGTCCCAGGATCCCCCGCCCCCTTCACCTGCGATTTTCGGTGTCTAAAAATTCGCAAAATTTTCCAAGGGAATCCCACCTTTCCCGTGATTTCAGGGGTGTCCCTCGACGGGGAATCCCCTTTTCCCGTTATTTTCGGGTTTAAATGGAAAGGGAAAACCGTTATGATGCCTTTTTTTTTTTTTTTTTCTGCGTTTGAAATGAGGACAACTCCCCGTTTTCATCATTTTAAGGGTTAAATTGAGGGGGGATCCCTGTTTCCCCTCGTTTTTAAGGGTTTAAATTGAGAGGAGCCTCTTTATGGGCCATTTTAGGAGTTCCATCGAGGGGGAGTCTCAGTTATAAGGGACCTTCGCGGGGGAAAAAGGTGTCCAAAAGCCCCAAAAACAGTGTTTCTTGAGGGGAAAACCGGTAATAGGTAAGGAAAGCATTTCGGGGGTGTTAAACTGACGGGGGAATTCCATTTCCCCTCGTTTTAGCGGGTCAAGTTGAGGCGGGACCCTCCATTTTCACCACTGTAAGGGTTTAAATTGAGGAGAAATTCCCCTTTCCCATCATTTGCGGGGTTTTAATTGAGGCGAAAGCCTCTTTTTCTGTCATTTCGGGGGGTTCGGCCGAGGGGGGGGGGGAACCCCTTTATCCATCCTGGAGGTTGGAGAGGGACAGGGCGGCGCGGGGACAGAGGGACACGGCGCTCTGGGGACAGACGGACACGCGTGGAACGCGCGGATATCCAGGGCAGGGGACAGTCCCGGGGACACCGGGAGTGCCCGGGGCCGGTGCGGGGGTGGGAGGAGCCGCCCCCGCCGCGTTTCCGCCGCTGTCACCGGGGCCGCTCCCGCCGGAGACAAAGGCGGGACGATGCCGGGGAGCGCCGCGGCACCGGGAGGCGGCCAGGTACGGGAACGGCAGCGGCACCGGGAACAGCAGCGGCACGGGCGGGCACGGGAGACCGGCACGGGAGACCGGCGCGGGGCCGGGGCCGGTGCGGGGGTGGGAGGAGCCGCCCCCGCCGCGTTTCCGCCGCTGTCACCGGGCGCTCCCGGCGGCACCGGGGCCGCTCCCGCCGGAGACAAAGGCGGGAGGATGCCGGGCAGCGCCGCGGCACCGGGAGGCGGCCAGGTACGGAGAGGGCACGGCGATGGGCGCTCCCCTCCTGCCGTCCCGGCCAGAGCCCCCCCACTCCCGGGGGCCGGTGCTGTCCCGGCCCCGAGCATCCCCCGGTACCCCCGGTACCGGGAGATGGCCGGGACCGGAGTGCGGCAGCGGCCGCAGGAACCGCGGGGAGCTCCGGGGATGCGGGACCGGGGGCTTGGGGTCTGAGGGGCTCCGGGAGCTGCGGCTCGGGGGGTTCCGGGCATGTTGTCGGTGCCGCGGGAAGGATTCCGGTGCCGCGGGAAGCGACGGTGATGCCCGTGGCCGACGATCCCACGGGATGCGATGCCGCGGTTTCCGTGGCAACCCGTGCCGGGAGGAGCCAGAGGGTCCCCGGGGTGCGGAGCGGGGCTGTCCCGGTGGTCCGTGCCCACCGGCAGCTCCGGGCTGTAACGAGCGTGTCGGGGCTCAGCCCGGCACGGTACCGGGGGGGGGGGGGGTGCCGGGGGGGTACCGGGGGTCTCCCCACTCCCCCCTCACTCTCACCTCTCCCCCGCAGGTCCCGCAGCCCCCCGGGACATTCTGGGGTCCCCCCGCGTGGGCGCGGTGCCCTGAGCCCTGGCACCCCACATGAGGAGGGACCGGAGCAGCGTGGCCGGGCCTGAGCAGCAGGTGAGGGGCACCGGGGGGAGGGCGGGGGGCTCCGGCCGGGGCGCGGTGCCAGCGCGGTGCCTTTCTGTGCCGTGCCAGGGCCGTGCCGTGCCGTGCCGTGCCGTGCCGTGCTCCCTGGCAGTGCCGTGCCGTGCCAATCCGTGTGGTTCGATGCTGTGCCGTGCCGTGTGCCCCGCCGGGTGATGCTGCACCGTGCCGTGCCGTGCCGTGCCGTGCCGTGCCGTGCCGTGCCGTGCCGTGCCGTGCGAGGCTCCCTGGCCGTGCCGTGCCGTGTTGTGCCACGCTCTGGTGTGAGACTCGCTTGCCAAGCTGTGCCATTCCGTGCCGTGCCAGGTGGCGGGAGGCTCTCCTGGCCGTGCTGTGCCGTGCTGTGCCGTGTGCTGGCAGCCTGCCTGGCTGTGCCGTGCCGTGCCGTGCCATTCCGTGCCCCCCCCCCCGCCCCTCTGACGTGCCCCGTGCCCCCCTCGCAGCCCCCCCCGGCCATGCCGGGTGCCGACCTGCGCCGCGGCCGCCGCCGCCTCTCCGCCACCCTTCAGGTGCCCCCCTGGAAGCCCCCGGAGCCCCCCGACCCCCCGCGCCCCACCACGCTGCCCCTGCGGGCCCCGCCGGTCACTCACCCCCGGCCCCCCAGGTACGGGCGGGGACATGGGGGGGACAAACGGGGGGCGCGCGGCCTCCGGGGGCTGCCAGCACCGGGGGGACCCCGAGTGTCCCCGTGCTAATCCAGGGGGATTTCGGGGGGCTCCGGACAGCGCTGGGAGGTGTCCCTCGGTTGGGGAGCCTGTGGGGTGGGGATGGGGACGGGGATGGGGACGCGGCCCTGGATGGGCACAGTGCCAGGATCTGGCCTGGGATGGGGACATTGTCCTCGCTGGGGACATTCCCTGGGGCAGGGACAATGTCCAGGGTGGGGACTGTGCCTGCACGGGTGACCCCGGAGTGTCCCCACAGCCTCTGGGGGGGCTGCGGAAGGGGGTGACCCCGCAGTGTGGCACTAGGGGACTCTGCAGTGTCATGGAAATGGGGGGACACCCCCAAACCTGGGGGTCTGTATAGGGGGGGACCCCCACCCTGAGACCCCAACCCTGGCCCTGGGGGGGTCCCTGCAGCGCCGTGCAAAGGGGCCCCCCCAAACCTGCAAGGGGGTCCGTGCTGTGCTTGGTCTGGTGGGGTCCCGGTGCTGCTCTGGGGATTCCCTGTGCCCCCCAGGCCCAGTTTGGGTACTGGGGGGGCAGGAGGGGGGGTCCCCTCGGCTGGGAGGGGGAATCCCTAAATGGGGTGGGCACCATAGGTGGGGGATACCCCGAAAAGGGGGATCCTCGCCAAGGGGATTTTGGGGGGGCGTCCCCGCCGTGGGGAGATCGGGGCGGGGGGGGGGAATCCCTCCGTGAGGGGGAGAATCGGGAGTGGGGGGGAGGAAGATCCGGGATCCCCGTTCTGGGAATACCGGGGGAGGGATCCCCGGTTAACGGGGGGGGTCCGCGCCGCCGTGACTCTGCGTGGGGGGGTCCACGGGGTCCCGGGGCGGAGCCGATCCGGGGGCGGGGGAGGTCCCGGGGCGGGGGGAGGCGCCGAGCCAGGCGCGGAGGCGGCACCGGCAGCGGCACCGGCAGCGGCACCGGCGGCGGCACCGGAGGCACCGGGAGGTTCTTTCCCGGGTCTTTCCAACCGGTTGCACGGGGCCATGAGGAGCCCGGGACCGGGAGGAGCCGCTGCCGGTACCGCGGAGCGCTAAGGAGGGACTCCGGAACCGGTACCGGGAGGAGCTCCGACACCGGGAGGGGCTCCGGAACCCGCTCCGGTACCGTCACCGTTACTGGCAGCGGCTCCGGCACCGGGGGTGGCCGCGGTCCCGGCGCCGGCAGCATTGCGGGTCCCCGGTTCCCCCCGGTGCCGGGGATGATGGAGCCGGTGCCGGGCTCCAGGAAGAGCCTGTCGCTGTCGCTGCCGGTGCCCCGGGAGGGCCCGGGCCCCCTGCGCCCCCCGCAGCACCTCTGGCGCCAGCCCCGCACCCCGATCCGCATCCGCCACCGCGGCTTCTCCGACACCGACCGGCACCGGCCCCGGCCCATGGAGCGGGCGGATGCCGTGGACACCGGGGACCGGCCCGGGCTGCGCAGCGCCCGCATGTCCTGGCCCTCCTCCCTCCATGGGACCCCTGGCACCGGCAAGCGGTAGGTGACGGCGGCGACACCCCCGGGGACGCCCCCAGCGTCCTCCCGGTACCGGGACTGGAGGTGGGAGCTCACCCAGCGTCATCCCGGTACCGGTGCCGGAGGTGGGGCCTCCCCTGGGGCCCCTCTTGGGACCGGGATTGGAGGCGGGACCCCCTCCCCAGTATCCTCCCGGTACCGGGATCAGAGGTGGGACCCCCCCAGCATTATCCCAGCACTGGCACTGGGAGCCCCCCATCGTCATCCCGGTGCTGGCACTGGAGGTGGGACCCCCCCCCCCCCCCAGCATCCTCCCAGTACCGGAGATGGGAATTGGGGGTACCCAGGGACCCCCGTGGGCCCTGAGGGAGGGGTCCCCCATCCCAGCACCTCTGTTTCGGGGTCTCCCCTTCGTGCTGCCGCCTCTTCCCGGGGTGATCCCGCTCCTGAGGCCACCGCTGGGAGCCTGGGGATCCCGAGGCAGGGATCGGGAGCTGCCACCAGGATCCAGGAGATTGGGAGATGCCTGGTTTGGGGGGGCGGGGGGGATGCAGCCCCCCAGGATCCATCTGGCCCCAGCGCTGGCTCTTCCCGTTCCCGGTTGGGAAGTTTTTTTAGGGAAAACAACTTGGGAATGCGCCGCCATGTGCCGTGTGCTCTGCGTCCTTCCGGCGGCTCCGGCTTCATTAGGGGCGTTAATTTATGCACAGGAGGCTCAGCAGATGGTCGGGATTCGGGAAGCGGGGGGTGATTTCCTTCCTCCTCCTCCTCTTCCTCCCGTCCCCATGGATGGCAAGCAGCTGGAGAGGGCGATGGGGAGCAGCAGGGCCGGAATCCCCCTCGGTGAAACCCCCCCAAATCCAGAGATTGGGGTGTGGGATCCCGTTCCCCTGCTGCCCTATGACCCCCGCCCCGTTATCCCGGCATCCCGGTGCTGTTGGGGTTCGGCGGGGAGCAGCCAGGAGGAACCAGCTCCACCCTGGCTCCCGGATTTTCCCCTTCCTGGGCCAATTAGCGGAATGAAGCCGAAGGCAGGTGAGATCCCAAGGTGGGATCTCGCCGAAGCAGGGCCGGAGCCGCAGCCGTGCCAGGATCCAGCCAGCTGCCACCGGCTCCTGGAGGCTCTTCCCAGCTCCCGGCGGCTGCTCCTGGGTTCCTGCAGCCCTAATGAATTCCTCCTGCTCCAACCCCCTTTCCCTACGGATATTAATAATTCCCGCGGCCGCCGACCCCGCGGTGATGGCGGCGTCGCAGCCCCTCCGGCATTTCTGATGTGCCGGAATCTTTTCCGAGGGGGATGAGTCACCTGTGGCCATTAAAAATGATTCACGGTTGTCTCCGGCTGCCGGAGCAGATCCCGGTGGGTTGGGAAGGAAATCCCAGCTACCAGGAATAGCAGGGACGCCCCTTCCCGACGCCCCCGGGGCTGGCGCGGCTGGCACCCGATGGGATGGGGTGACACGGGATGGTTTTTGGGGGGGGGGGGGGATGGCGCTGGGAGGGGGACCCTGGGAGATATCCCGGTCCCTGTCACCTTCCCAGTGTTCTGCTCTTCCTGCTCTCCATCTCAATCCCATCCCTCTCACCATCTTTATTTCATCCCCATCCCTGTTTCTTCCCTGTCCCCATCCCACCTCCTCCCCAGTCCCCAACCTTTCCCATGCCCATCCCTGCCCCATTCCCATTCCATCTGTCTCCATCCCTCTTCCCCATCTCTTCCTTGCTCTCATCATTCTCCATCCCATCTTCCCACTCACATCCTCGTCCTCATCCTCATCCCTGTCTCCGTCCCATCCCGGGGACACCCCGGATCCATTGGGAATGATCCGGAGGATCCCCCACACCCCACCCGCCTCTGCTGGGGCACCCCAATTCTGGGGGGCTGGACCTGCCGGACCCCCCCCAGTCCACCTGTGCGGACCCCAAACCGCATCCCAAACCGGGGATGCTACTTGGGGTGACCCCAGATGCCACCCAGGGTGCCCAACCCCGCGGACCCGGGCCTGGCTGCCCCCTGCGCCTCCGGAGGCAGGGGAATCAATCCCGCTAAAATTCCAAAAAAGCCCTTTTTTCTTCCCGGAGCCGGTTGCTAAATTTGCCGGCGGTGAGTCACCCCCCCCACCCCCACGCAGCCCCCCCGGCTCCCCCCGGCACCCCGGGGGCGGGGGCTGCACCCGGCGGGGACCCCGCGGGATGGGGACCCCCGGCAATGAGGCTGGGGACCCCCCCAGGGCCGGGGGGTTGGGGACCCCCATGGACCCAGGACCCCCCCCAAGGACTGGGGCTCCTCCATGGGACCAGAGACCCCCCCCCCCCCGAGCCCCCCAGGGCTGTTCTACCGCCCCCCTGACCCCCTCCCCGGTGCTGGGGGGCTCTGGGGAGGAACGGGGACCCCCCCCGCCGCTGGTCCCAGCACGGCCTGGGAGAGGAAGCTGGGAGGGGAACGGGGCGGGGGGGGCCGGGGCGGGACCACCACCGTGTCCCCCCTCCCCGCCCCGGGGAGATGGGTTTGGGGGTGTCACGGGGGTCCTGAGGGTCCCCCTGGTTTTGGGGGGGGTTCCCGGGATCGGGGGGCTTCTGGGGGGCTGCTGGGGGGGGGGGTCCCTGTTTGGGACACAACGTTCTCCCCCGTGTCTCCCCAGCTCGGAGGTGGAGAATGGCCCATGGGGGGGGCACAGCCCCCCGGACCCCCAGGCCAGCCCGGGCCGGGGGCTCCTGGCCGGGGCCCCCCCGGCGCAGCGCCGCGAGTCCTTCCTGTACCGCTCCGACAGCGACTTCGACGCCTCCCCCAAGAGCATCTCCCGCAACTCCTCCATCGCCAGCGAGGCGTGAGTTCCGACCCCTCCCCGAACGCCCCCGGACCCCCTCGGCACCCCCAGAGCCCCCCCCAGAGCCCCCCGAGATCTCGCTGGACCCAGGAACCCCCCCAAAACCCCTGCGGTTCCCCCAAGAGCATCTCCTGCAACTCCTCCAGCACCAGCGAGGCACGGACCCCCCCCAGAACCCAAAGATCTCCTTTGGCCCCCCCTCCAGCAGCCCTGGAATCCTCCTGGCATCCCCCCGGACCCCTAGGACCCCCCAATATTCCCCCATTTACCCGGAGACCGCTCCCCAATATCCTTCCCCCACCCCCATCCCTCCATGCCCCTCTCCCAGTATCCCCTTGGGGACCCCCAATATTCCCCCAAGGTGACCCAAAATTCCCCATCACCCCCAAATTACCCCCAAAATCTCCTCAGAGCCCCCCCCCTCCAACGCTCTCTGAATGGGGGGGGGTCCCGGGGGGGTCCCAGATTCTGTGCCTGACGCCCCCCCCCCCAATTTCTTTTCCAGCCACGCCGAGGACTTGATCGTCACCCCCTTCGCTCAGGTAGGGTGGGGGGTCCCGAGGGGTCTCAGGGGGTCTCAGGGGGTCTGTCCCCCCCTCGATGTCCCCCTGACCCCCCGGCACCCCCCAGGTCCTGGCCAGTCTCCGCAGTGTCCGCAGCAACTTTTCCATCCTGACCAAAGTCACGACACCCCCGGGCAGCAAGTGGGTGATCTCGACCTTTGACCTTGACCCCCCCCTTCTGAAATTGGGGGTCCCGGCCAGCCCTGACCCCCCTGCCCCCCCCCCCCAGGCGGTCGCCCATCGGCTCCCAGCCCCCCCTCTGCAAGGCCACGCTCTCAGGTAAGGGGGGGTCGGGGCTTTGGGGGGGTTTTGGGGTCTCACTGGGGAAACTGAGGCATGGGAGTGGCAGCCCCCTCCTCCCCCCCAAAAACGGAGCACTGGGGTCCCCCCACATCCCTCAGATCCTGAAGGACCCCACAACTCCAGGGGATCCCCACATCCCCCATCCCAGAGGGGTCCTCCCCATTGCTGGGGGTCCCCTCTGTCCCGGGGTTCCCCCAGCCCCATCCCCAGGGCCCCCCTCGCTGTCCCCTGTCCCGGTCCCAGTGGGTGCTGTCCTCTGTCCCCAGAGGAGACGTCCCAGCAGCTGGCGCGGGAGACGCTGGAGGAGCTGGACTGGTGCCTGGAGCAGCTGGAGACCCTCCAGACCCACCGGGCGGTCAGCGAGATGGCCTCCAACAAGGTGGGCACAGGGGGCACGGCGGGGACACGGCGGGGACGGGGACACGAGGACAGACCCTGCAGGGACACGGGGCCAGGGCCTGGGACAGTGACGAGGGGCCGGGGGGTCCCGGGCCCAGTGGGGACTGGGGGCAACATCGGTCGGTGGTCCTTGGTGGCAGTGGCTGTGTCGGGGTGCTGGTGGCACTGGTGGCACTGGTGGCACTGGTGGCAGTGGCTCTGTTGGGGTGTCACTGGTGGCTGTGTCAGGCTGCTGCTGGCATTGGTGGCACTGTGGCACTGGTGGCAGTGGTGGCAGTGGTGGCAGTGGTGGCACTGTGGCACTGGTGGCAGTGGCTCTGTTGGGGTGTCACCCGTGGCTGTGTCGGGGTGACACTGGTGTTGGTGACACTGGTGGCGTTGGGGTGTCACCGGTGCCGGTGGCCGTGGTGCGGGATTGTGTCCCCATGTCCCGCTGTCCCTGTCACCCCCCGCGTGCCCCCCAAGGAGGGTCCCGCACCCCTATGGGGCACTGCAGGGTCCCTGGGGGTCCCTGACCCCTTTAGGGGGGCGCTGGGGGGGTCCCAACCCTTTCGGGGTGCCCCTTGGGACGTTTTTTGGGGGGTCTGCAGAGACCCCGATGCTTTAGCGGTGTCCCGTGGGTGTCTGTGACCCTTTTGGGGGGGGGTCCCTGATCCTTTTGGGGGTGCCAACCCTTCGGGGGGTGTCTCCTGGGGGGGTCCTTTATCCCCCGGTGGGGATCGCCTCCCCCGTGTCCCCCCTGGCGCTGCGGCGGGGCCGTGACCGTGACCGTGACCGTGGGGAGGGGGCGGGGAGGGGGCGGAGCGAAGCCTCGCGCAGGCGTCTGACCCCCCCCCGCCCCCCCCGCCCGGCGCTCCGCGGCCTCCGCAGCCCCGACCGGACCCCCCCGGCACCCCCAGGGTCCCCAAAAACCCTCCGGGACCCCTCCGCCAACCCCCCTTCGCTCCCTCCCCACATCCTCCGCATCCTCCGCATCCCCCGCATCACTGACCCCCCCCCGCGCATCCCCTCCCTGCACCCCCAGGGTCCCCCCAGACCTCACCGGACCCCCCCCGGATCCCCCCAAACCCCTCCGGATCCCCCCCGGACCCGCCCCCGGCTCCCCCCGCCCCATCTCATCCCTCCCCAACTCCGCGTCCTTTTGCCCCCCCTCCCCCCCCCCACCAAATCCCTCCTCCCATGGGCACCCACTGACCGCCCCCCCCCCAACCATCCCGGGGGGGCTTCAGGACCCCGGGGGGGTTCAGGACCCCCGGGGGAGGAGGAGGAGGAGGAGGGGGAGGCTTCACTCTCCAGCCCATAAAAGGGGGGTGGGGGCGATGTGAGGGACCCCCCCCGTGTGGTCTCAGCGCCGGGGGGGGCTGGCGGTGCCCTCCCAACGCGGGGGGGGGGCCCCGCTCCCCCCCCCCAAAAAGCTTCCACCATGTCCAGGGCCCCCCCCGGGCCTTGAGCGGGGTTCGGGGGTGTTCGGGGTGGAACGGGGGGGCCCCCCCCGGTAAATAGGGACAGCGGGGTCCTTCGGGCTGTGGGGTGGGGTGGAGGGGGGGGGGTCCTGCACCTCCCTGCCCCCCCCCAATTCCCGGCTGGAAAATGCCCTTGGTGGATTTCTTCTGCGAGACCTGCGCCAAGCCCTGGCTGGTGGGGTGGTGGGACCAGGTAAGGGGGGGGCAGCGGGGCGAGGGGGGGTCCTGCGGGGGGGCGGGGGCACGTCTGACCTCCCCTGTCCCTCTCAATGTCACCCCCCCCTCCCTGCATGGCCCCCCCGCCCCCCCACCCGAAGGTGCCCCCGCGGTTTGGGGGGGTCTTTTTGAGCTCCATCGTAGTGGGGGAGGGGGCTGGGGGGCTGCCCCCACACATTTGAGGGTCTTGTTGTGGTTTGGGGGGGGCCTTGGGGGGGCTTTCCCCCCTTAATTTGGGCCTGGGGGGTGCAGAGGCCGAGCGAGCTCGTGACGTGCGTGGGGATTTGGGGAGGGGTCTCTGGGAGGTTCTCGGAAGGTTCCCCCCCGCCCCCCCCGCCGTACAGGTTAACCCCCCCGTGGGGCCGTTGCCGTGGAACCGGCGGTTGCCATGGAGACGGGACGGCGGGTCCTGATTGGCTGGGGGGCGGAGGGATGCAGGGGATGCTCCCCCCCCCCCCGCCCCCAATTTGGGGAGGGGGTCAGTGGGGGGGGAACCCCTCGGGGATCCTGGGGGGGGAGTGGTGCTCCCTCCAGTGCCGCCAGTGACTGCACCAGTGCCACCAGTGCCACCAGTGATTGCACCAGTGCCACCAGTGCCACCAGTGCCTCCCCAGCACCACGGGGACCTCCTCAGAGGAGGGAGATGGGGGAGACCAGCCTGGCCCAGTTCCATCCCAGTTTTGTGGGAGTTTCGTCCCATCCCAGTCCATCCCAGTCCCATTTTACCCCCATCCCAGTCCATCCCAGTCCATCCCAGTCCCATTTTACCCCCATCCCAGTCCATCCCAGTCCCATCCCCTGGGCTCTGGCCAGGTTGGGATCCCTCTGGAGGGCTCACAGGGGTGATTTGGGGAGTTCGGGGGGGGGGGTGTCTGGGGGTCCCGTGGGAGCCGGGGGGGCTCCGGGGGTCTCTGGGCCTGACTGCTGTCCCCCAGTTCAAGCGGATGCTGAACCGGGAGCTGACCCACCTGTCCGAGATGAGCCGCTCTGGGAACCAGGTGTCCGAATACATCGCCAGCACCTTCCTTGGTGAGACCCCTGGGACCCCCTCGGGACCCCCTGAGACCTCCCCGGAACACCCAGAGACCCCCAGAGACCCCCCTGCCACCCCAGGGAGTTCCCAAGGCTACCATGAGACCTCCCCCAAGCGCACTCCGACATCCCCAGAGACCCCCCCCAGGGACACCAGGAGACCCTTGGGGACACCGAGGACCCCCCTAGAGACCCCCGCTGGACCCTCGGGGACACCCAGAGACCCCCAAGAGCAACCACCAGACCCCTACAGACCCCTGGGGAACCACCCAAGACTCCCAGAGACCCCTGGGGACACCCAGAGGACCCCTCCGGATGCCCCCGACACCCCTGCGAGCCCCAAAGCCCCCCCTAGAGCCCCCCCGGCCGTGCCCGTGCCCCCCCAGACAAGCAGCCCGAGGTGGAGATCCCGAGCCCCGGCCCCCCCGAGCGGGAGAAGAAGCGGCGGCCGCCCCCGGGCCTGGGCGGGGCCGTGAAGTCGCTGACCCCCGGCTGCGACCCCGGCCCCGGCTGCGACCCCCTCCCCGTGCCCCGATTCGGCGTCGAGACCGACCGGGAGGAGCAGCTGGGAAAGGTGGGGAGGGGGCTCGGGGAGGCTCCGGGGGGGGGCTCTTGGGGGCAATTTGGGGGCCTCCTTGGGTCTTGGGGATGTTTGAGGGTTTGGGGGTGTTTGGGGATCTTGGGGAGGTGCCAGGGGGTCTCAGGGGGAGTTTGGGGGGGCTCCTCTGTTTGGGAGTCTTGGGGATGTTTGAGGGTCTCAGGAGGGTTTGGGGGTGTTTGGGGATCTTGGGGGGGTGCCAGGGGGTCTCAGGGGGAGTTTGGGCAGGCTCCTCTGTTTGGGGGTCTTGGGGATGTTTGAGGGTCTCAGGAGGGCTTGGGGATCTTGGGGGGTGCCAGGGGGTCTCAGAGGGAGTTTGGGGGGTCCCCACCGGACCCACTTCCCCCTCGGTGCCCCCTCCCAGGAGCTCGACAGCCTCAACAAGTGGGGCCTGAACATCTTCCGCGTGTCCGAGTTCTCCAACAACCGCTCCCTGAGCTGCATCATGTTCACCATCTTCCAGGTGAGACCCCCCAAGACCCCCCAGGGACCCCCAAAAACACCCCCAAAACCCTCCCTGCCCCTTCCTCCATTGCCTTCGGGGGTGCTGAGCCCCCCAGACCCCCCCCTCCTGTGTGTTTTGGGGCTGTTTTGGGTGTGTTCTGGGTGTATTTTGGGGATGTTTTGGGTATCCCAACCCCATGACCTCCCTCCCCACGGCCGGGTGTGTGTTTTGGGTGCATTTGGGGCTGTTTTGGGGCTGTTTCAGTGGTCTCGAGCCCCTCACAGCCGAGACACCCCCGTGGGTGTGTTCTGGGTGTATTTTGGGGGTGTTTTGGGTGTCCCAACCCCCTGACCCCGCCTCCCCACGCCCCCCAGGAGCGGGACCTGGTGCGGACGTTCGGGATCCCGGAGCGGGCGCTGCTGGGCTACGCGCGGGCGCTGGAGCAGCACTACCACCCCGACGTGGCCTACCACAACAGCCTGCACGCCGCCGACGTCCTGCAGTCCACGCACGTCCTGCTGGCCACCCCCGCCCTCGACGTGAGCCCCCCGCCCGCCCCCGAGCCCGCAGCTGGGGGAGGGGGGCACTTGGCGGCAGGAGGGATCCGTGGCTGGGTGGTGGGAGCTGTTACAGGGACCTGTGTGGGGTGGTGGTAACTGGGTGGGGAGACCCATAACTGGGTGGGGGGATCCGTAACTGGGAGTGGGGGACTCATAACTGGGAGTGGGGGACCCATAACTGGGACGGGGGACCCATAACTGGGTGGTGGGACCCGTAACTGGGACGGGGGACCCATAACTGGGTGGTGGGACCCGTAACTGGGACGGGGGACCCATAACTGGGTGGTGGGACCCATAACTGGGCGATGGGACCCGTAACTGGGCAATGGGACCTGTAACTGGGTGGTGGGACCCGTAACTGGGACGGGGGACCCATAACTGGGCGATGGGACCCGTAACTGGGCAATGGGACCTGTAACTGGGTGGTGGGACCCGTAACTGGGAGGGGGACCCCATAACTGGGAGGGGGGGACTCATAACTGGGAGGGGGACCCCATAACTGGGAGGGGGGACTCATAACTGGGAGGGGGGACTCATAACTGGGAGGGGGACCCCATAACTGGGAGGGGGGACTCATAACTGGGAGAGAGGACCCATAACTGGGACGGGGGACCCATAACTGGGAGGGAGGACCCATAACTGGGACGGGGGACCCATAACTGGGAGGGGGGACCCATAACTGGGACGGGGGACCCATAACTGGGTGGGGGACCCATGGTAGGGACCCATTTTGGGGCTGTTATTGGGTTGGGGAACTCGGGGTGGCTGGAACCCCTTTATGGGTGGGTGGACCCACGGCAGGGACCAGTTCTGGGGTGGTGGGACCAGTTCTGGGTGTGATTTTGGGGCGAGGGGAGCCATAATCGGGTACTGGGATGGGTCATAAGGACCCATTGAAGGGTGGGGGAACCCGCTGGGTTTTAGGGCGGGTCTGAGATGGGGAAGGGGGACCTGGTGGGTTTTGGGGGGGGGCGGATTCTGAGGGTGTCCCTCATCCCCATCCCAGGCCGTGTTCACGGACCTGGAGGTCTTGGCCGCCCTTTTCGCTGCCGCCATCCACGACGTCGACCACCCCGGGGTGTCCAACCAGTTCCTCATCAACACCAGTGGGTGCACGACCCCGTCCTGGGGGTCCCAGGGGTCCCTTCCTGTGTCCCAGGGGTCCCTCCCCATATCCCGGGGGGTTCCTGGGGATCCCTCCCCGTATCCAGGGGGGTTCCTGGGGGTCCCTCCCCATATCCCGGGGGGTTCCTGAGGGTTCCTCCCCATATCCAGGGGGGTTCCTGGGGGTCCCTGACCGTATCCCGGGGCTCCCTCCCGGTGTCCCCCAGACTCGGAGCTGGCGCTGCTCTACAACGACGAGTCGGTGCTGGAGAACCATCACTTGGCCGTGGGCTTCAAGCTGCTCCAGGAGCGCAACTGCGACATCTTCCAGAACCTGTCGCGACGGCAGCGCCAGGCCCTGCGCCAGATGGTCATCGACATGGTCAGCGCCCCCCAAAAACACCCCAAAGACCCCCAAAACACCCCCAGAATTCCTCCTCAATCCCCTGAAAAACACCCCTGACTCCCCCAGCCCTGCACTGACATGGTCAGCCCCCCCAGACCCCCCCCAGTCCCCCCACTTCGGGGGTCCCGCTGACCCCCGGCCCCCCAGGTCCTGGCCACGGACATGTCCAAGCACATGAGCCTCCTGGCTGACCTCAAGACCATGGTGGAGACCAAGAAGGTGACCAGTTCGGGGGTCCTGCTGCTGGACAACTACACTGACCGCATCCAGGTTGGGGGGGAACCCTGGAAAGGGGGCTGGGGGGGGGGCCCCAAGGGGTCATCAGGTGGTCAGGGGGGTCCCCAAGGGGTCCTGGAGGGCCTGGGGGGGTTTTCAAGGACCTTTGGGGAGATCTTGTGGGTGCTGGGGGAATCCCCGAGGGGTCTGGGAGGGGCCTAGGGAAGGTTCAGGGGGTCCCAAAGGGGTCCAGGGGGACGTGAAGGGGTTCCCAAAGAGTCCTGAGGGTATCCTGGGGATTGTCAGGGTGGGCGGGGGGGGATTCCTGGAGGATCCAGGTGGTCCCCAAAGTGTCCTGGGTGACCTGAGGGTCCCCGGGCAGCGCTGGCGGCTGTGCTCAGCCGCGGGCGTCCCCGGGGGGGGGGTCCCGGCTGTCCCCGAGGCGGCGCGGGTGACAGCGGCGTCCCCGCAGGTGCTGCGGAACATGGTGCACTGCGCCGACCTGAGCAACCCCACGAAGCCGCTGGGGCTGTACCGGCAGTGGACGGAGCGGATCATGGAGGAGTTCTTCCGGCAGGGAGACCGCGAGCGCGAGCGCGGCATGGAGATCAGCCCCATGTGCGACAAGCACAGCGCCTCCGTGGAGAAGTCACAGGTGAGGGGACACCGGGGGCACCGGGGGACACACAGGGGCACGGGGACACCAGTGGGGACACCAGTGGGGACACCAGCCCCACATGCGACAAGCACAGCGCCTCCGTCAGGAAATCACAGGTGCAGATCCCCCAGTGTCCCCAACATCCCCAACATCCCTGATGTCCCCGCTGTCCCCAATGTCCCCAGCATCCCCAATGTCCTCAATGGCCCCGCTGTCCCCAATGTCCTCAACATCCCCAATGTCCTCAATGGCCCCGCTGTCCCCAATGTCCCCATCCCCAACGTCCCCAACATCCCCAATGTCCTCAACATCCCCGCTGTCCCCAATGTCCCCGCTGTCCCCAATGTCCTCAACATCCCCAATGTCCTCAACGTCCCTGCTGTTCCCGCTGTCCCCAACGTCCCTGCTGTCCCCGATGCCCCCGATATCCCCAGCGTGTCCCCAGCGTGTCCCCGTGTCCCAGGTGGGCTTCATCGACTACGTGGTGCAGCCGCTGTGGGAGACCTGGGGGGACCTGGTGCACCCGGACGCGCGGGAGATGCTGGAGACGCTGGAGGAGAACCGGGAGTGGTTCCGGCGCCGGGTCCCGCGCAGCCCCGAGCCCCCCCCCGAGCCCCCCCCCGCCGGGCCCGCCCCGCCCCCCCCTCAGTTCCGCTTCGAGCCCCCCCTGAGCGAGGACGAGGAGGGGGAGGGGCGGGACCCCCCCCCGGATTCCCCCGGGACCCCCCGAGAGCCCCGCGAGGTCCCCCCGGAGCAGCCCCCAGGGAGACCCCCCGAGGAGGGGGAGGGGGAGGGGGGGGAGCCCCCACCCCCTGAAAGAGGAGAGTGGAGTTAGAGAGGAATTTATTTTATTTGAATTCATTTGAGTTAATTTTATTGGGGTTGGTTTTGTGGGGATTATTATTTTTATTTGGATTATTTTTATTGGGATTATTGTTTTCATTGGGATTATTTTCATTTGGATTATTTTCATTTGGATTATTTTCATTGGGATTATTTTCGTTGGGATCGCTTCCATTGGAATTCTTTTACTGGAATTTTTTTCATTGGAGTTATTTTTATTGGGGTTATTTTTTTATTGGGATTATTTTTTATGAGGCTTATTTTCACTGGAATTCTTTCATTGGAATTCTTTCATTGGAATTCTTTCATTGGAATTTTTTTTTTTTAGATCTTTTTTTTTTTAATTATTTTCATTGGAGTTATTTTATTGGAATTTTTTTTTTTTAATTATTTTCATTGGATTTTTAAAATTGGAATTATTTTTATTGGGATGGTTTTATTGGAATGATTTTGCTGGGATAATTTCAATGGAATTCTTTTCATTGGAATTATTTTTATTATTTTTATCGGAATTATTTTATCAGAGTTCTTTTTCATTGGGATTATTTTTTATTAGAATTATTTTTGCTGGAGGGATTTAATTTGGATTTTTTCCTCAGAGTTATTTTTACCGGAATTATTTCTATCAGAATTATTTTTATGGGAATTATTATTTTATTGGAATTATTTTTATTGGGATTATTTTACCGGAGTTATTTCAATTTGATTCGGTTTTGGGGTTTATTTGGGGGGTCGGGGGAGGGGCATTTTTATTCTATTTTTTAAAAAACTCGAAAAGACACAAAAAAAAGATGGAAAATTGACCCCCCCCCAGGAAGAAAACAGGGACTAGGGACCCCCCCCAAAAACGGAGGAACCCCCCCAAAAAGGGGAGATCCCCCAAATAAATGGGGTTCCCCCAAAAGCCATTTATTGGGGGGGGGTTGGGGGCTGAGGAATTGGGGGGGGGGAGCAAGCAGAGCCCCAGATTTGGGGTTTTCCCACCCAAAATCTTCCCCATTTTGCACAGGGACCCCCGGGGTCGCCCCCTGCCCCCAAACCCCTTCCCCTGGGGTCCCAGCCCAGAATGGGGGGGGGTCTCCCCGAGCCCCCCCGGAGGTGAAGCAATAACCGGGTGCCCCCTCTGTGGGGGGGTCGGGGAGGTTCCCGTTTTTGGGGGGCGTCCCCACTTCTGACCGTACTGTAGCACTGGGGGGACGCGAGGGGGGCTGGGGGGGGGCTCTGGGGGGAATTTGGGGGATCTGACCCCCCCTCCCCCAAAACCCCCGTCCGAAATTCGGGGGGGGTCGCGCGGGGGGGGTCGTGCAGAGCTTTTATTTTTGTACCGGCGGCGGCGGCGCTGTAAATACTGGGAATAGTGTGTGTGGGGGGGGGGGTCCCCAAAACCCCTCAGCACCCTCGGAAGGGGGGGCCTGGGGGTGACCCCCCACACCCCGGGGGTCTCCCCCCCCCTTTTGGCACCCCCTTCTCCCGCCAGCGGCTCCAATAAAGAGGAGAAGGGACCGAGCCCGGGGGTCTTTCCTGGGGGTCTCTGGGGTCCGGGGGGGGCTGTCAGCGATGGCGGCGGTTTGGGGGGTCCCGGGTGGGTTCTGGGCCTACTCGGGGGGGTCCTGGGGGTGTGTGGGGAGGGTCCTGGGCTCGGGGTGGGGGGTCCGGGAGGGTCCCTGGGGGGGGTCAGGGGTCTCCCTGCCCCCCGGGGGGGTCTCGGTCACCATGACCGGAAACGGCTCCAGTCGGGACGGACCGAGCGGAACCATCGTGGGGGCGGAACCGGCGCGGCGGGAGCGCGGGACGGGAGCGAGACGGACCGGGCGGAACCACTGTAGACGGGGCGCGGGGGAGGGACGAGTCCACGTCGGCGGAGCCGGCGGTGAGCGGGGGGGGCGGGACCGGGGGTCCCGGGACGGTACCGGGAGGGTCCCTGGGGGCGGGGTCGGTACCGGAGGGGTCCTTGGGAGTGGGGTCGGTTGCGGGGATGGCGGGGTCGGTACCGAAGGGGTCCCTGGACAGTACCGGGGGGTCCCTGTGGGGGGGTTGCCTGAGGGGGCCGGTACCGGGGGTCTCCGGACGGTAGCGAGGGTCCCTCACAGCCCGGCGTGTCCCGTCCCGGCAGCGAGAGGCTCCGCCATGGACGAGCCCCGGCCTCACGGTGAGTCCCGTGATACCCCAGGCCCGGTGCCGGTGCCGGTTCCGGTTCCTTCCGTGACCCCCCGGGCCCCCTCAGACTCCCGGGAGGCGCCGGAGCCGCGGTCGGGACCCTCCGTGGCGGTGCCGCTGCCGGAGCCCCCCGAGGACGGGGACGATGCCGACACGGCCGAGGTGAGTTGGGGGTCCCGGTGTCCCGGGGGGGTCCGGGAGGAGCCCGGCACCGACCCCCGGTCTGACCGCACCGGCAGCTCCTGGCGGGGCAGCGGCAGCCGCGGGGCTTCTGGACCTTCGAGTATTACCAGGCGTTTTTCGACGTGGACACGCGGCAGGTACAGAACCGGCACCGGGCACCGGCACCGGGCACCGGGAGCAGCCCCGGCTGAGCCCCGCCCGTGTCCCCGCAGGTGCTGGAGCGCATCAAGGCCTCGGTGCTGCCGGTACCGGGGAAGAACTTTGTGCGTCACCGGCTGCGCAACAACCCCGACCTGTACGGTGAGGGAGGGAGGGACGGGCGGCGCCGGCTCCGCTCCCGCTCCCGGTGCTGGTCCCGGTACCGGTCCCGGTGCCAATGCCCTTTCCCCGGTCCCAGGCCCGTTCTGGATCTGTGCCACCCTGGCTCTGGCTCTGGCCATCAGCGGGGACCTGTCCCAGCTCGGCGCCGCCCGCGGGGGCCCCGAGCACCGGTACCGGCCCCGCTTCCACCACGGTGAGGCCGGGGGGGGGGTTGGGGGGGGGGGGCACGGGGGGGTCCCAAACGGTGCCCGGTCACCTCCGGGATCGGGGTCCAGATCCCTCGGGGCGTGTTTGGGGTGACCCTGACCCCCCCTCAGCCCTTGCCCCGCACCCTGGGCCCGTTCCCGTGACCCCCCCGTGCCCCCCCAGTGCCCGTGGCCGTGACCCTCATCTTCAGCTACGCGGGGCTGGTGCCGCTGGGGCTCTGGGGGGCCCTGAGCTGGGCCCGGGGGGGCTCGGGGGGCTCCTTCAGCCTCCTGGAGACCCTCTGTGCCTACGGCTACTCCCTGGCTGCCCTCGTGCCCGCCGCTGTGAGTCGGGGTCCCCGGGTTCGGGGGGTCCTTGAGGTGTTTGGGGGGGTCCCTGGGGTGTTGGGGGGGAGTCCCTGGGGTATCGGAGGGAGATTTTGGGGGTCCCTGGGGTATCGGAGGGAAATTCTGGGGGTCCCTGGGGTGTTGGGGGGGGGGTCCCTGGGGTATCGGAGGGAGTTTTTGAGGGTCCCTGGGGTGTCTGAGGGGTCCCTGGGGTATTGGAGGGAGTTTTTGGGGGTCCCTGGGGTGTCGGAGGGAGTTTTTGGGGGTCCCTGGGGTGGTTTGGGAGGATCCCTGGGGTGCTGGGGAGTCCTCTAGGTATCTGGGGGGGGGTCCCCAGAGTGTTTGCCAAGGATGTCTGGGAGGGTCCCCGGGGTGCTGGGAGGTCCCAGAGGGTGTTTTGAGGGGTGTTTGGGTTATTTTTGGGGTCCCTGAGGTGCTTTTGGGCTCTCCCCAGGTGCTGTGGGCGCTGCCGGTGCCGTGGCTGCGCTGGGCAGTGCTGGCCGTGCTGGCCGTGCCCTCGGCCGCAGCGCTGGCCGTCACCTTCTGGCCACCCCTGAGGGCTGGTGGCCGCGTGCCCGCGCTGGCCGGGGGGGCCGCGCTGGTAGCCCTGCACACCCTGCTGGCCCTGGGCTGCCAGGTACCCCCTGCCCCGACTGGGGGGGGTCTGAGGGGGGGTCGGGGGCGCTGGGACCCTGAAATGAGCCTGGGGAGGGGTTTAAGACCCCTGAAAACGCAGCTGGGGGGGGGGAACTAAGACCCCAAACTGCCCCTGGAGGGGTCCTGGGGGGGCTTTAGGGACCCCCCAGCCCCAGCCCTGATTCCTCTTTTCCCTCCCAGCTCTACTTCTTCGAGCCCCTCCCCACAGCGGGATCTGGGGGGGCCCCCGTGGGGATCCCCCCCTCCAACGCTTCCCACCCCGCACGGTGAGGGGAGGCTGGGATGGGGGGAGCCCCTGGACCGAGGGGACCCCCCCATCCCCCCCCCCGACCCCCCCTCCTCGGAGCCCGCTCCGCTCCATGAGCCCAAATAAAAGCAGGGATTCTCCAATCTGTGCCCCGCTGATTTTGGGGAGCCCCAGACTCCCCCCTGGGGAGCCCCCAGAGCCCTGAGGGTGGCCCGAGCGTCGAAACCCTCCCGTTTATTCAGACTACAGCCGGAAAAATCCCGCACATCTGCTATTCCTACAGCCGGGGCCCCCCCAGCCCGGCCCCCGCTGCACCCCCCGAGGGCAAAACGGGCCGGGGGGACCCCAAGCCCTCCGGAACGGGGCCGAACCCGGAGCTTTTGGTACATTCACGCCCGTTCCCGGCGGGATTCCCATCCCGGGGGAGGTGGGGGAATTCCCGGTGGGATTCATGCCCCCCCCCCCCCGCCCCATCCCACCAGGGATTATCTGGGAATCGGAGCGTTAAAAAATGAACCTCCCCCCCTTTCCCCCCCTCCCCAAAAGAAAACAACAAAAAAACCCCAGAAAACCCCTCCGGGTCCGGCACGGAGCGAGGGGGGCGGGAGGGGCCCCCCGGGGCTGGGGGGGGGCCCCCGATTTTGGTTTTTTCCTGGATTTTTGGGAGCGGGGGGGGCCTTTAGCTGCCGTAGTGCATCGTGTTGGTGGTGATGGACATGGGGGAGGCCATGGAGATGGGGGGGCCCCCCATGGTGAACTGGCTGTTCAGGGGGTAGTGGGTGCTGGAGCCGGCGCCGCTCTGGCCGCTGGACGAGCCTGGGGGGCAGAGGGGGGGTCAGGGAGAGGATTTGGGGGGGTCCAGAGAGGTATTTTTGGGGGGGGTCGGGGGTACCTTGCACGATTCCCGTGCTCATGATGGAGCCCATCCTGGAGTGGGTGTGGTTGACGATGCCGGTGTTGGCTGCAGGGTGGGGGGGGCACGGTGAGGTTTGGGGGGGGGGGGCTGTGAGACCCCCACGGTCATTACGACACCCCCCAGGCCCGGTTTGAGCCCCCCCCAGACTCACCCAAAGGGATCAGGTTGTTGTGGCCCACGTTGGAGCCGCCGGCGATGACGCTGCTCAGGTCGTAAGCCGCCGGCATCCCTGCGGGGAGAGGGGGGTCAGATCCCCCCAAAAGCGGGGGGTGACCCCCCCTCGGCCCTCCAGGACCCCCCCAGAGCCTCCAGGACCCCCCCAGAGCCCCGGAACCCACCGGCCACAGCCATTCCCGTGCTCATGTTGTAGGTGCTGCCCGTGTTCCACATGTTCTCCGACGGGGACGTGTAGTGGGAGCCGGGGGGGGGCGAGGGGGTCGTGCCCGTGTACCTGGGGGAGGGGGGCGGTTGTGAGGGTTTGGGGGGGGTCCTGGGGGTCCCCCCCGGCCCCGCAACCCCCCCGGCCCTACCTGAAGAAGGGATTTTTCAGGTCGAGGAGGTTGGAGGACTTGGAGCCTGTCTGGTCCACCTGGGCCACGATGCTGATGTCGTAGCTCTGTCTGGGGGGGCACAGCCCGTGAGACACCCCCAGTTGCACCTGGAGGGGGGCTGGGACCCCCAGATGGAGCTGGGGGGGGGGGGGGTTCTGAGACCCCAAAACACCCCTGAGGGGGTTCTGGCCCCCCAGGCCCAGCAGCAGCATCTGGGTCGTGGCTGCCCCCCTCAGCTAAAAATACTCCCCTGAAACTGGGCCAGGCCCCCCCCAGGCCGAACTGGGCCAGGAGCCCCCCCTGCAGCTGCCAGAGGTGCCGAGGGAGCAGCGGATCCGGCACAGCCCGAACCAGGGCACGGCTGGGGGTGGGGCTTAGGGACCCCCCCTGTGACCCCCCAAACCTCCCCAATTCACCCCCACACCCCCCCAAACCTGCCCTAATCGCCCCCAAGTCTCCTGAATCCCCCCAAACTGCCCCATGCCCCACCTCTTGTTGGCGATGAGCAGACAGGTCCCTGAGAGGGTGTCCCCGGCCTTGGCGAAGAGTGGGGACTGGAACAGGCACCTCACCTGGTACCAGTGGGTCAGCGGCTCCGTGGGCGCCGTCGAGAGCCACACAGTCATTCTGGGGGGACACAGGGACACGAGGGGAGGTCAGACACAGCCCTGGCCCCCAAAAAAAAACAGATCCCCTCAGACCTCAACCAGATTCCCCCCCAAAAACCCACCCAGATTCCCCCAAACCCCCTCAAAGCCCACCCAGGTGCTCCAGGGCATCCCCACACGTACATGGAGCCGATGAAGGCCACGTCGAACCAGAAGGCCAGGCCGTGCACCAGCCCCGAGTGCAGCATGTGGAACTTGAAGGGGATTTCTATCCTGGGGGACAATTGGGGTGGTCATGGGGTGGCTGGAGACCCCCCCCTAGGCTCCCCCCTGGGCAGGGGGGGGCTCAGCCAGGCCCCTGCAGGTGTCCCCCACCTGTGCAAGTCGCCCTCCTTGGCTTCCAAGAAGTTCACGGTGTATTTGACGGATTTGGCCATTAAGATCCGGATGTCAAAGGTGTCCTGGGGAAAGGGGGGTGGGCTCGGTGTGGGGGCACTCCTGGCTCGCCCTGAGCCCCCCAAAGCGGCTCCTTGACCCCCCCCCCACCCCGGGGGTCACTCACCACCACGGGCTGCCTGAAGTACTCGTCCACGGCGGCCCCGCGCAGCGCCGAGAGGTCGACGCCGTGGAAGGAGGGCTGGTACCTGCGGGAAACCCCAAATCGGGGACCCCCGGGGCAGGGGACGGGGCCAGGAGCGGGTGTCACCCCCAGGCAGGGGACGGGGACGGGGTTGTGTCCTCCCCGGGGTCAGGAGGAGGCTCTGGGTCGTTGCCCCACTGCCAGGGCAGGGACTGGGGTTGGAATCGTGTCCCCAAGCGAGGCCGGGGAAGGGCTCGGGGTTGTGCCACCCTTGCCAGGTACAAACAGCCCAGTGCTGGCTCTGGGACAGGGCCAGACCCCAAAACGAGGCTCATTTTCCCCAAAACAGGGCAGGTTCCCCAAAACACAAGCCAGACTTTCCCCCAAAACCATCCAGATTGCCCCCAAAAAACAGATTCCCCCCAAACCCAAGCGGATCCCCTCAGATCTCACCCAGATTCCTCACAAAACCCACCCAAATCCCCCCGAAACCCACCCAGCTCCCTCCAAACCCCGCTCAGATCCCTGATCCCGATCGGAACCGTTCCCCCACGGGAATGGGGACTGGGAAAGGGGAACTGGGAGCACGGACTGGGAACCCCCCGTGCCCTCACCAGAAGTTGGCCTTGGTGAACTGCTCCATGTAGAGCTGCTCGTCCGTGAAGGGCGCCAGGTGCACGTCCCCGATGGTGGGGAACATATTCCCTGCGGAAGGGGACGAGCCGGAGCTTGGAGCTGGGAATGGGGGGGGCTCCGGCAGCTCCCGGGGACCCCCCTGCACTCACCACTGGGCTTCAGGTACTTCTTGGCGTGCAGGTAGCTCTCGAGCATGCGCTCGTTGAAGAGCATGTAGCCCATGGGCTCTGAGATGATGATGTCCACCTGCTCCGGCAGCGACACCTCCTCCACCTTGCCCGGGATCACCACGATCCGCTCCGTCAGGTTGTTGCTCTTCACCAGCACCTGGGAAAGGGTGCAACGAGGGGGGGGGGGTCAGGCTCTGGGATGGCCACCCTGGGTGTTTGGGAGCTCTTTGGGAGCCCCTCCCGGCTCACCTCGGCGTGCTGGGCCATGGTGCTGGCTTCCACCGCGTAGATTTTCCGCGCCCCGGCCTGCGCCGCGAAGAAGGAGAGGATCCCGGAGCCGCAGCCCACGTCCAGGACGATCTGGGGAAAGGGGGATGCCAGGGGGATGCCAGGGGGATGCCTGAGCCTCGTGGAGTTTATCCAGCCCGGGGAGCCGCGCGGATGGCGGGGATTAGGGCGGCCCCGGCGCCCAAAGCCGCTCTGATCCTGTGCTTGATCCTATATTTAACGTGGTGTGGGAACGGCGGCTCCCACAGGAGCGGGGCTGTCCCACCCCTCGCCAGGTGTGCTCCCGAAAAATGGGGAAAACAGCCCAATTTCCAGCTCCGGGACCAGGCTGTGCTGCTGGAGCTGCAGGCAGACCCCAAAGCGAGCCTGGTTTGTCCCGAAAGTGAGCCAGGCTTCCCAAAAAATGGGGCAGATTCTCCAAAACATGAGCCAGGGTTCCCACCAGCATCCTGCCCATAATCCCAGCCAAATCCCGCCAAGACCCAGCCACATTCCCACCCCAAACTGAGCCAGGCTTCCCCAAAACCCAAAACTTAGCCAGGTTCCCCCAAACCTCAACCAGATCCCACCAAAAACCAAGGCAGGCTTCCCCCCTAAAACCAGGCCAGTCTTCACAAAACCCGAGCCAGATCCCCCCCAAACCAAGCCAGATTCCCCTAAAAACAGCCAAAATCCCCAAAACAAGCCAGATTCCTCCAAACCGAGCTGAATCCCCCCCGCAACGATCGCGATCCCACAGACCTTGTCCTTGAAGTCGCTGTGGTTCTGCAGGATCGCCCGCTGGTACGTCCCCGTGCGCACGTAGTCCTGCATCATGTTCTGCTGCTGGGACAGGTACCCGTAGAACTGCCGGACACACGGACACGCCGTCACCCCGGGAACGCTGCCAGGCCGGGAACATCCCCCCCCAGGACCGGGAATTCCCACCTGGAAGTACTGCACGGCCGAGGACTCCTCCGTGCGCTCGCTGAACACCGAGCGCTCCGTGTTGTGGCCCCGGCAGTTCTTCAGGATGTTGTAAAAGGAGCAGAAATCTGGGGGGAAAAGGGGGCGGGGAGGGGGTTATTGGGGCATCCCGGGAGAACCCAGTGGGGTCCGGGGGTGTCCGGGGGGGGTTTCGCACCGTTGGGGGTCCCGAACTGCAGCAGGACGCTGTTGCAGCCCAGGGTGATGATGAAGGATTGTTTGCCCACCCGGCTGCACTCGGTCTCGCGGGACACGGAGCACTTGAACACGCAGACGTCCTCATCTGGGAGGAGGGAAAACCGGGAATGGGGGGGGGGGGTGGGGGGAAATGGGAGAGGAGGGTGTGGAGAGGGAAAACGGGGCGGGCACGGAGGGAAAATGGGGTGGGATGGAAGGAAAAAGGGAGGGGACAGAGAGAAAATCGGGGTGAGCACGAGGCCAAGCCCTGAACCCTCTGAACAGAGCATGATAAGGCACAGTTAACCTAATTAACCCCTAATTACAGCGAGGGAGCACCCCTAAAGCACGGCCCGGGGTGAGAAAGGGGGCAGCGGCCGGAATTCCAATCAGAAACGGGGACTGTCCCCGTGGATGTAAGGGAAGAGGCTGCAGGGCCCGGGGCGGCGCTGGGAATTGCCCCAGGAGCCATCCTAGGAGCCGGGAGTAACCCCGGGACTCGGGAATCGCCCCGGGAGCCATCCCGGGAGTCACCCCGGGAGCCGGGAGCGGCCACCGGCAGCGAGCGGGGCAGCGGCCGGGAAAACCAACCGCGCCGCTTCCCCAAAAATCCCGGTGTTTCCGCCGGGATGCGGCTGCCGGAGCCCCCTCCCGTCCCGGCGGAGCGGCCACGCGGCGCGGGAAGTTGGATCGGGATGGACCGGGAGCGCCGGGAGCGAGGCCGAGCCGGGAGCACCTGCCCCGAGCCGGGAGCGCCGGGAGCGGGAATTCCGCCGGCTCCGGCTCTTTGTGGCCGATGAAAGGGCCGCCAGATGTGCCGGCAGATGCTGCACGGGCGGCCCGAGCCCCCCGGAGCCCCGGCCCGGCACACAAAGGCTCCTCTGGAACGGCTTCCGGAGGCTCCGGGAGAAGCTGCGGCGTTCCCGGCGGAGAACGGGCCCGGCCGGCACCGGGAGGAGCCGCGGGCTCGGGCATGAAGCGGCCGCCGTGCCTCAGTTTCCCCCCCCCGCCCCCATCGGTGTCAAAGCCGTGGCCGCGCGTTAATTATTCCCGCTGGTTAATTAACGTAACGGAGCGCCCCCGCTAGCACGGAGGGGGCCGGGGGCTCGTCCCCCACCGCGGATAATCCGCCGGGAGCCGCGGGGATCCCGGCCGGACGCGGAGGATCCCGAGCACAAAGCGCAGGAGACGCCGGGTTTGGGGAAAGAGAGGGAAAAATGCCCCAAAGCTCGGGAAAAGCCGGAATCCTGCGCGCAGACAAAGAGGAGTCGGCGCCGCCGCCGCCCCCCGAGCCCCTGGAACTCGGGGGCGCCACCGGGAGCCCCCCCGGGCGCCGGGAAGGTCACGGAATTGGGGCCGATTCGGGCAAAAGTGGGAAGAAGGGGGGGGGGGGGGGATGGGAACGAACTTTCCGCAGCCTCCGGGAAACGCCGGGGGACGGGGACCCCCCCGAGCTCCCCCCGAGCCCCCTGACCTCGGCCGGGAGGGGCGGGGGCGCTGAGACCCCCCAAAGGCATCGGGCACCCCAAAGTGCCCCCCGAGCCTCTCTCTGGAGCCCCCAGCCTCCCCCCCCGGCAGCCCAGCCCCCCTCGGCCCCGAACCCCCAGCCCCCCCCAGCCCCTAACTCGCCGCCCCAGGCCCGGCCCCCCCCGCGCCCCGGCACCCCCGAACCCTCCAGAGCCCCCCAGGTGCCCCCACCCCGCCGATCTCCCCCCCTCTCAGCCCCCCCATCCCCACAGAGCCCTCCGAGCCCCCCCAGCTCCTCACTGACCCCTCAGGGTCCCTTCCCGACCCCCCCCCCCATCCCCAGAGACCCCTCAGGGCCCCGTTTTAGCCCCTCCCGCCCCCTCTGACCCCTCAGGGCCCCTCCCCCATCCCCACAGACCCCTCAGATCCCCCCCCCCACCCTCACAGACCCCTCGGAGCCACCCCGCAACCCCACTGACCCCTCAGGGCCCCTTCCCATCCCCACAGACCCCTCAGATCCTCCTCCCCCATCCCCACAGACCCCTCAGACCCCCCCCCCCCTCTCCCCACATCCCCCTCCCCCGCCGGGCCCCCCGCCTCTCCCGGGGCCCCCCCCCGCGCACTCACGGCCGTAGAGGGCGATGGCGGCGCTGTCGGGGCCGGTGCGGACCTCGAGGCGCAGCGGTTGCTGCTCCTGGTGCCGCTGGATCTCCCCGTTCGCGTCCCCGACCGTGAGGAGCCGCACGCCGGGGAACACCGACACCGCGGCCATCTTGGACCGCGCCGCGCCCCGCCCACCAGGGGCCCCGCCCCCCGCCCCGGCCCCGCCCCCCGGGGCGCGCGCCCCGCCCCCGCCGAGGCCACGCCCCCCCGCCAGGCCCCGCCCCCCGCGGGCCCGGTGCGCCCCCTGGCGGGCGTGAGGGCACCGGGAATGGGCACCGGGAATGGGAACAGGACAGCGGGAATGGGAACGGGGCACCGGGAATGGGAACGGGGCATTGGGAATGGGAAACCGGGAATGGGAACGGGGTACCGGGAATGGGAACGGGGCACTGGGAATGGGAAACCGGGAATGGGAATGGGGCACCGGGAATGGGAATGGGGTACCGGGAATGGGAACGGGGCATTGGGAATGGGAAACCGGGAATGGGAAACCGGTAATGGGAAACTGGTAATGGGAAACTGGTAATGGGAACGGGGCACTGGGAATGGGAATGGGGCACCGGGAATGGGCACCAGGAATGAGAACAGGACAGTGGGAATGGGAACAGGACACCGGGAATGGGAACGGGGCACCAGGAATGGGCACCGGGAATGGGAACGGGGCACCAGGACACAGGACACCGGGAATGGGAAACCGGTAATGGGAACAGGACACTGGGAATGGGAACGGGGCACCAGTACCGGGACACCAGGAATGGGAACAGGGCAGCGGGTCACGGGGCACCGGGGATGGGAACACGACACCGGTAATGGGAACAGGACACCGGCAATGGGGCACGGGGAATGGGAACGGGGCACCAGGAATGGGACACGGCACTGGGAACTGCCACCGACACCAGGACTGGCACCGGCACCGGGATCGCGGGAATGCGGCGGCGCTGGAGACGAACGCTTTTATTGGCACCGGAGAGTCCGGTGGGCACCTGGCAGCACCGGGGCCACGGCGGAGCTGAGGCAGCAGCGGCGCAACCCCGACCCGTGAGGACACCGGGATGCGCTCAAAGGACCGGGACCGGGACCCAAAGGAGCAGAGGCACAACCGGGATCCTCGGGACCCCCTCACTGGGACGGCGGCGCCGGCGCGGGGGCCATGGGGAAGCTCTGCCGAGACAGGAGCGACACGGGCGTGGATTTTGGGGGGACACGGGTGGGATTGAGGGGCCTGGGGGTGGCTTTGGGGTCACAGCACCGGCATGGGGGTCTGGCCTTACCGGGGCCGGGACCGTGTGGCTCTGCCCACGCCGCCGCCGGACGCCTGTGAGGAACAGAACCGGTGGCACCGGGGCCCAGGACAGCCCTGCAGGGCGGGGTGGGGGTCCCTGGGTGCTGCCCCCCCGGAATTCCGGGTTCTGAGCCCCCTGCCCACCTTGCCAGGCCACGGCCACGGCCGCCAGCAGCAGCAGCAGCCCCAGGACGGCGGCACCGACCGAGACCGGGAGGAGCCAGGAAGGAACTGGAAGGGAGAGAGGGTGGGGGGGATCACCGGGGTGCGGACCGGGATCCGCGGCAGGGATCAGCCCCGGCGTGGTGCCGGTACCTTCCCGCAAGGCGCCGGCGGTGGGGGGGGGTCCCGTGGCCGCGGCATCGCTGGGGTGACACTCGGCATCGCCCAAATCTGGGGAGAAAAACACCAGATTTGGCTCCGCGGCACCCCCCGGGTGCGGGAAGGGGATTCCCCCGGGATGAGCCCCCCTTCCCCCCACCCACCGGAGCTCCCAATCCCGGGACTCAGCTCTGACTCCAGCCAGACGCTGCCGTTGTGGCTCCGGTACCGGCACCGGAAGCACCGGGCGGCTCCGGGCAGGGAGAACTCGGCCCAGTGGTGGTCGGGAGCGGCCGGAACGCTCTGCACCGGGAGCGCCGAGATTCCCTGGAAAAGCTCAAAGGTGCTGCCGGAGAAGCGTCGCGGGGCCAGGCAGCGGATCCGGGGGGGACCCAGGCCCGGGGGCATCCGGAGCACCAACGGCGCCGGGAGCAGCCTTGGCGTGGCCATGGAATGGCGGGAATTGTGGCGGGAATGCTGGCGGGAATCCTGGCGGGAATCCTGGCGGGAACCGTGGCTCATCTGACTCAGGCACGAGGGAAACGCGGCGGCCACGAGGAGCAGAAACTCCAACCTCATCTTCATCATCCTCCTCCTCCTGCGGGAGCTCCCCGGGAACGAGGGATGAGCCGGAATGTGCCGGGAAGAGCCGGGCGGCGCCGGGCCGGGGATTCAGGGCGCAGGAAGGAAGCGGCTGCTCTCGGGCCCAGGAAATGAATTTTTCACCCATTGCGCAAAAATGGGTTTTTTGTACCCAAAGCTCCGAGCTCGGGGGGGGAGGTGGGGGGGGGAAATGCGGATCCTCCAGGCTGGGAACAGATTTCCAGGGCTGGCGCCTCGAGTTGTCGCGATCTTGACATGAAAGGGATGAAAGGAGGGACCCTGGACCCCCACACCTGCCCCAGAGACCCCAAAATCTGCTCCTGGGTCCCAAAATCTACCTCAAGACTCCCCAAATCTGCCCTAAAATCCCTCAAATCTGCCCCACACCCCCAAATCAGACCTGCACTTCCCCAAGTCTGCCCCCAGACCTTCAAATCTGTTCCCATTTTTTGCCCTGGACCTGAAAATCTGCCCCCAAATCCCCAAATTTGCCCCCAAATCCTCCTCGGCTGCCCCGGGCCCCGCGCGGTGCATTGTGGGACTCTTCCTCCGCCAGGCGGCGCCCGCGACCACCGGGGCTACGGAGGGGGCGGGGACAATTTCGCGCTGGCCAATCAGAAGTCAGGACACCGGGGAGGGAACAGCCAATGAGCGCAGAGGACTCAGGGGGAGGCCGGGGGAAGAGAGGACCCCGCGCCGCGGGCGGCCCCGGTGCCGCCTGAAAAACTTCCGGATCAGCGACTGGGACGAGTCACCGGGATCAGTTACCGGGATCAGCCGCCGGGATCAGTTACCGGGATCGCCGCTGGGATTAGTTACCAGGATCGCCGCCGGGATCTGGGATCAGGCGGGGTCCCGGGGTCACCTCCCGCCTCAGGCGGCGCCGCCGGCAGCTCTGGGCGGGGCCTCCCTGAGCGGCGTCGCGCGGCGATGGCGGCGCCCGTGGCCGCGGCTGATCCCGAAGGAATTTTGACCCCGAACTGTCCCGAAATCCCGGATTTTGCACGTGGACCCCTGAGCGGGGTCGGAAGGGGAGACCCCCGGGATTGGGGGTGAATCCCCGCGGGAGCTCGGGTCCGCATCGCGGCGTTCCAGGCCGGAGGGGTGAATCCCGCCGGGACGGGCGGGGCAGAGCCCGCAGCCCCCCCTTCCCGGGCGGACCGACGCAAATAAATTGAACTTCGGGCTGTTTTAACCGTTATCCATGAAATTCTGGGGAGCGGGAGCGGGACAGGGGCGGGTCCCGGTGGGAACGGGGGAAGCTGCGCCCTGAGACCCCCCCGGGAGCCCCCAAATCCCCGATCCCCCCCAAAGGGTGAAGAGCGAAGCTAAACCCCCCCCCAAATCCCACACATCTCACTCGGTTTAGATTTTTTTTCCCTTTATTTGGATTTTTTTGCCGGTTTTTAGTTCATTAATGGGACGCGGAGCGGAGGCACTTCGGGGGGACCCCCGGGGGGGGCCGGAGCCGCCCCCCCAAAACCGCCCCCGGCTCGTTAATGGATTAATTGGCCCCCCCGAGCCGGGGGGTCGTTAAGGCACCGGGGCCGGGGGGGGTTGGAAAAATCCATATTATTGCTGGGCCGGGAAGTTTTGTTTTTGTTTTTGTTTTTTTTTTTTTGTTTGTTTTTTTCTTTTTTTTTTCCTGGTTTTGGTTTTTTTTTGGGTTTTTTGTTTCGTTTTTTTTTTTCCTTTTTTTTTTTTATACAATTAATACAAGTCTGTAAAAATATTTACAACCTCGGCTCCCAGCCGGAGCCGGCGGAGCGGGATTGGGAACACGGGGGGAGAGAAGGGGGAGATGCTTCCAGAGCAAACCCCCCCCTCCTCGCTCCGGGAATTCCCCATGGATACGGATCCCCCCTCCAACTGCCCCGGGACGCTGCGGCTTCCCGGGATAACGGAGCCTGGGGGGTCGCGGCTTCCTCCTCTTCCTCCTCCTCCTCAGGGTTATTCCCGAGAGGAAATTCCTGAGGTTCGCGGACCGACCGGGAATTGAGTTCATTAGTGAATCCCTCTGGGAATTCCAGTATTTTCCCCACCTCTAAAAACCCCGAAGCTCTAAAAAAAAAAACCCCAAACCTGGGCTGCGGCGGGGGAGGAGCCGTGGGCGGGTCTGGGGGAGAATCCCCAAATCCCGCGGCGTTCTGGGGAATATATTCATACAAAACTTGAGGGAGGGGGAGAGGAGGAAGAGGAGGAAGAGGAGGAAGAGGAGGAGGAGGAGGAGGAGGAGGAGGAAGGCAGAGTGGGGATCGGACCGTCACCCCCTCGGGCCATCCCGGCGGGAGCGCCGGGAATTCTGACAAAGTGCAATATTCCCCCCCCAACCCCAAAAATCCGTCACTGTCCCGGCCTGCGCCCCGGACGGGCTGGGGGGGCTCCGGGAGCAGCCTCGGAGCTGCCAGGATCAGCTGCTGGGACCAGCCATGGAGCTGCCACCGGCCGGGATCAGCCCCGGGATCGGCCCCGGGATCCGGGATCAGCCCCGGGATCGGCCCCGGGATCGGCCGGGGGGTTCCGGGAGGGCTGCGAGGGGCTCGGGGTTGTTTTTCCCCCGTTCTCCCCCGTTCCGAGGGCGGCGGCGGCGGCGGCGGGGGCGGATCCCGCGGATCCCCGGCAGCTCCGGGGTTAATCCAGCAGGGACGGCTCGGCCGGGCGGATGATGGTCGGGCGGCTCGGGGCTGCCGGGGGTCTCCTGCGGGGCAGCGGGGGGCTGAGAGCCCGGCAGGTCCCGGTGGGATCCTCGCTGGGACCCCCCTGGAGCAGCCCCCACCCCTCAATCCCAGCCCCCCCGCGCTCGCTCCTCCCGGGATTGTCTCACCTGGGCACTCCCGGTGGGATCCCGGGCGGGATCCGCGCGGGCCGGGCGGGGATCTGGGGCGGGGCCGTGAAGGGGTCGCTGGCGGCGGCGAAGGGGCCGAGGCGGGACGGGATCGGGGGCGCGGTGAAGGCGGGCGGGCCCCCCCCGGGCAGCGGCAGCAGCGGCGGCGGCCCCGGAGCCGGGGCCCGGAGCGAGGGGGGGCGGCCCGGAGGGAGCAGAGCCGAGGGCGGCCGGCGCTGCGGGGGGGGGCTGGACATGGAAGGGGATTGGTCATCCGGGAGGGAATGGACACGGCCCGGGATCCCCGAACCCCCACGGGGAATCCCCGGGAGCCGGGGGAGCGATGGAAATCCCACTGGGAACAAGGGAGATCGCCCCTGGGAACACCCCAACACCCAGGGGAACACGATAAATCATTCTGGGAAGAAGGGAAATCCCACAGGAACACCTCAAATACCACCTCTGGAAACATCCCAGACCCCTGGGAATACCCCAGTCCTGCTGAAAACACCCTCTGGAAACACCCAAAACCCCTCTGGAAACACCCTCAATCCCTCTGGAAACACCCAAAACCCCTCTGGAAACACCCTCACCCTCCCAGGAACACCCTCAATCCCCTGAGGACCCCTTGGAAACACCTCAAACCCCTCTGGAAACACCCCAGGAACACCCCGAACCCCCCCAAATCCGGCAAGAAACACCCTGAACCCCCCGAATCCCGGCGTTCCCACCTGTGTCCGGCGCCGGGCTGCAGCCAGGTGTCATCCACGGGCGGGGGCACGGGCGTGGACACGGTGCTGGTGCTGATGTCGCCGATGATGCCCAGCGCCTCCTTGAGCGCGTGGTACATGCGCAGCATCTCGTCCCGGCGCTGCGCCTGCTCCGCCGACTCCTCCATCAGGCTGTTCTGGTCGGACGAGGAGTACAGGAACGCCAGGAGCTCCGAGAGGATGAAATCCTTGGTCTGGGAAGAGAAGGGAAGGGCTGGGCAAGCGCTTCAGTTTGGGGGAGAGGCCGGGAACGGGAGCGGATCCGTGCGGAAAGCGAAGTGTACGGAATTGTTTGGGGTGGGAAAGACGGGGAGCGCGCGGAGTCCGAGCCTGGAGCCGCCCTGATCCCTGTCCCCACGTGCCACATCGACAGGTCTGAGGCAAGGCCAAGGGATGGAAAACTTCCCGTGGAAGAGTCTTCCCCAAATCCAACCTGAACCCCACCCCGGCTCCCCTCGAGGCCGCTTCCTCTCGTCCCGTCCCTTGGGAGAAGGGATCAACCCCTGCCTGGCTCCATCTCCTTCCAGGGAATCGCTGGGAGCCCCTGGAGCCTCGTTTTTCCAGGCTGAGTCCCTGCAGCTCCCTCAGCTGCTCCCACAGTTCTCCAGATCCTTTTGCCATCCTTCAGCCCCTTCTCCCTGCTCCCAGCCCTTCCCCCTCACATTGTTGATCATGAGGTGCATGATGGTCTTTGGCATGAGGTCCCGGATGGATTTGTTGATGATCGCGACGTAGGAATCCACGAGGTTCCGGATGGTCTCCACCTGCCGCTCCAGCTGCGGATCCATGGAAAAGGTGTTTTCCTGAGCCCCGTCCTCGCTCTCCGTCTGGAAAAGCAGGGAGTGAGTTACCAGCGGGATCGGAGCGACTCGGGGAGAATCCCCCTGTTCCCGGCCTCAGGAATGACTCGGATCCATCCAGCGGCACCCTTGGGAATTCCATCCTCTCCCTGGCATTTCCCAGGGGATCCCAAGACCTGGACACTCCCCCCAGGAGCATCCCAGGCCCAGCCCCGGAGGGATCGGGAAATCCGGTGGGAATTTACTTGGTCTTTCTCGGGATAAACTCCTGCCCGGAGGAAGGAGGCTTTCCAGCTGTCCACGTCTTCCTGGGAGTCACAGGCCAGCTCGATCTGCCGCAGGTCCTTGTACACGTTCCTGCGGGGGAAGGAGCGGAGCCGGGGGTTGGGATCACGGACAGGGCCCCAAATCCCAGCGGAATCCCAGTGTAAGTATCGGATAAGCCGCCGCTTCCCCTGGAGAATTCCCCCTCTGTGGGGTCCCAGCCTCCTCCAGGAGGAGCTGGGAGCGGCGCCGGGGTCTGGAGGAACGATGTCCGAGGGAAGGGAAAATCCATGAAAACCAGGAGCCCGTCAGCAGGGAGCGGCTCCAGAGCGACCCTGGGATTCTGGGAGGATTCCCTACCTCTGCTCCGTGTTGAAGATGGCGAAGACGTGTTTGTTGGACATGAATCCCTTCTCCACATCCCTGATTTTCAGATTATCCAAAGGCAACATGTACTTCTTCTCCTTCTCCTGGAAAAGGGGACCAGAGGGAAGAAGGGATGAGCTTCCTTAAGGCCAAGGAGGGGGAATGAACCCCCGGCTTCGGGAATGCAGATCCCAAACTCCCACTGGAAGAGGTTCACCGGGAGATTCCCAGCCCATCCTGTGGAGCCTGGGATGGGGGAATTGCTCCTGAATCCGCATGGATCCCTGGTGGTGCCGCTCTGCCTTTCCCAGGGATGATTTGGGATTTGGTCCCTCCGGCTCCGTGGGCAGCTCCGGGATGGAGCTGGATCCCCCCCAGAGCCCACCCTGCTCCCAGCATGGATCCCCAGGAATGTGGCTGGAGCCTCGGAGCCGCTTCCAGTGAGGGGCCGCCGGAACGGGAACATCTGGAATTGTTTAGAGCAGCTCCAGCTCCACTTTGTCTCCAGATGGTCCCAAAAAGTGACGTTGGCCTTTGTGGAGAGGCCACGAACCCGGAGCCGGCCCCCCCCCCCCCTCCCCACACGATTTCCTGAAAAACCCACAGCTCTTTTCCAGGCGGGATTCGGTGCCGGCGGCTCTGCCACGTCAGGAGGAGACAAAGCCGCTGCCCCAGGACTGAGATCCCCCCGAAAAATGCCCCCGGAGCGCCCCGAGGAAGCGGCCGGGGAGGGGCACGGGCCGGAGGACGCCGCGGGATGATCCCGAGGGACACGGGAATTCCGGGCCGGCGCTCCCAGTGTTCAGACTACCTGTTCAGCTGGGAAGGGATGTACAGTAGTCTGCACATTGGTTACGCCGGCGCGGGCGGCGCCGCGGGCGGACCCCGCAGGTGAGCGGGAATCGCCCCTTTCCCGGCTGATCCCAAGGGCTTCGCGCGGCTTTTTCCAGGGGAGGGGTCGGAGGGGCTGTGCCCCCCTCCCTCGGTGTGCCTGCAGCGCCGGGGCCACCCCGGTTCTTTAGGGACTGGGGGGATCTGGGAGCGAGGACAGAGCCTCATTCATCCCGCGGCCACTTCCCATTCCAAGGGGCCCCCCTGGAGAGGCCCCGTAGGAAACCGGGATGGCTCCGGGCGGGAACGTGTGGGGGGATCAGTGATTTGGGGGGGGGGGTTTGGGGGGCTCGGGGAGTGCCCAAGAGCTTCGGCTTTGCCTGGAGGAACAAAGGAAAACTGGGCCGGGATCCCGCGCACCGCGCCCAGCCGTTCCCGGGGAATAAACGCTGTGTCCGTGTCTCCTTTTCCTGAGCCTGTGCTGGGCTCCGGCCCCTCCTGAGCCCTTCCCCCCCTGAAATCCCGGGAAGGGCCCCCCCACAGCCTCGGGTGACGTCAGCGGAGGAGCGGGATCAGCGGGATTGGGGGGCGGGAACGCTGGAAAACCCGAAACTTCCACGGAGGAGCTGGAGCTGCCTGGGCCCCTTCCTGGGGGAAGCCCTGAGGAACCACTCTGGGAACGAGGGGGATCTGGGGCACCCCGGAACAGCCGGAGCGGGATGGAGCCATTCCCAGCTGGACCAGCAAGGAATGAACGAGCAGCAGCCACTCCTTCCCAGACTCCCAGCAGGGAAAAGGGGCGAGCTGCTGGCTCCAGCACCCCAAAATCCCGGGAAGTGAGGGAATCAGGGTGCATTGCCGGCTGGAATGTGACTTCAGAGGATGCCGAGGTTTGGGAACGGGGAACTCGGGATCCTCTCTGGTGATAATTAACCCTGAGCACTAATCATGCCCCCATCCCAAGGATCTGCCCCCAGAGCCCTGGGAATGGCAGATTCCTTCCCCACATCCCATTTTTCCGTCCGTACCTCCTCGTCCTTGTACCAGGACAGCGACTCGGCCGTGAGCACGAACCAGTACTCCTTGGACCCACCCTTCATGATGCTGATGTTGTTGATGGTGAGCCAGCCCCTGCGGATCACCTGGAGTGCGCCGGAGCCGGGGGGAAGGAAGGAGAGGTCACGGACGGATTCCAGGGGCAGCCCCCGGAGCGATCCCAAAGCCTGGTGCATCCCGAGCCCCCGGCCCATGGGGAAGCTGGGAGCAGGTGGAGGGGACGCCTGGAGCATTCCCCGCTCCCAAAGCTGGGTGGGAAAAGCTGCCTGGGCCGGCGGGACAATCCCATGGCTCTGACGGATCCAAACCCAAATTCCCGTCGCTGGCAGGGAGGAAAAGCTCCAGCACCCCTTGGATGGATCCCACAGCCCCACAGATCCACGGACGGATCCCAGAGTCCTGGGGAATGCCTGCCCAGTGCCGAGGAACATCCCACTGGGAATTATTCTCCAGGACTCTGGGCAGGAGGGAGCTGGTGGGGATCCACCACGGATTCCAAATCCCAGCACTTCCCCAGCCCAGCTGCTTCCCTGTATCCCAGCATTTCCTTACCCCAGCACATCCCTACCCCAGCACTTCCTCGTTTCCCAGCTGCCCCACCCCAGGGTTATCCCACCACAGGTTAGTGCCAGGGGCTCACGGGGTCAGTGGGAAGCGTGGCCGGAGAGGGAACAACCCTCGGGAAGGGGCAGAGATGGGTCGGACATGGAGCTTGTCGTGGCTCCAACAGGAACACCGGGATCCCTCCGGAGACGAGGGGATTCCGGGTCCCTCCGGTTTTCCAGCACCAGAGCCACGACAAATTCCCAGGGCGAGGAAGGAGCGAAGCTGGAGCTGCGGTGGAGCGCGGACGGAGCGCTCCGGGCGCCAGGAAGGACGGAGAGCCCGGGAATTGCGGGGGGCGGGGGAGGGATTTCACCTCCGAGAGCCCAATTCCCGTTTGGGAAGGATCTTGGGATCGGATCCAAGTGGGTTTTAAAGGAACGTAGGCGGGAAGGGGGAGAGGGAGGAGTGGGGAGGATCAGGGATCAGGAAAGGGATGGGAGTGAAGTGAGGGGGGCCAGGGGGATTACTGGGAAAAGGGATCAGAAGGAAAAGGGGCTTGGAAAGAGGGAGGAAGTTCCTTTAAAACCGATGGATTCCGGTGAAAACTGGGATGGTTTTGGGGCTCCCATCCCGAATTCCCAGCTCTCCCCCCTTCCCGTCGCGATCCCGTCCCACAGCTGGCGAGGGAACGGCCCTGCCCGGAACTCTGGAGGTTCCTGGGGTTTTCCAGGAACGTCTGGATGGTGCTCAGAGGGAATGGAAGGGTCAGAAAAAGACCCTGAGGAGTCGGGAAAAGGCCGGAGCTGCGACAGGGATTCATGGAGCAGGAGCAGGATCCCAGGCAGGTCCAGCAGCCTCATAAAATCCGTATTTTTTGAGGAATAAAGGCATTTCTGTGCCAATCCACGGCTGCTTTCCCATGGCAATGTGGTGACCGAGGCCAAGGAGCTTCACCTGCCACTGGCTCCAACATTCCAGCTTTATCCAGAGGCAGGATCCATGGGATTATCCTGCTTTTCTTGCCCACGGGGAAAACTGGAGAGGAGGGCTGAGGCCACCCCGAGGCTTTAAATCCCAAACTGGGGTTTGGAAACAATTCCCTCTCAGCCACTTCCACGTTCCTGGAATGGCAATGGGCCCTGAGCGGGGAGCAGTGGGACCAGGATCCACCTGGATCCCGGGCAGGGAATCGCTGCCCTCCCTGTCCCAGGAGGAGCTCCGTGGGTGGAATGCCAGGGCTTGGAGCAGCCAGGCTGGAATTCCGGTGTTGGCTCAACCTCAAATCCCAAAAAAAGAGGAAATCTGGGGGAAGTCATGAACTTCAAGCCCTCCCCTCCATGTATTCCCGAAGGAATCAAGGAAATCTCATCCCTCCACAGCCGTTCTGGGCTAAACCAGAAAGATTTTGGATTCCTGCTTCCCAAAGGTTGGGAAAACCAGGCACAGGCTGGGATCACCCCGAATCCCCTTTTTTTCCTGGCTGTGGGAAGAGCCAAGCGGGGACAAAGCCAATTTCCCCCGGCAGATCCCGGCTGCTCCCTCTGGGAATCCTGTCCCCCTTCTCCCACCAGCGTCCTCCATGCCAGGAAGCGAGAGGGCAGCGTTTCTGGGATTGGGAATGCTGCTCCTGGCAGGGCCGCCCTCGCCAGGTGCTGTCCCGGCATCATCCCGCTCCGTGGTACTTACCAGGATCTCCCCCTTTGGGCGCGCAAAATTAAGGGGGAAAACGACAAAAAAAAAAAAAAAGCAGGAAAAGGAGACAGGACAGGAAGGGGGAGGAAGCGGCAGGAAAGGGAGAGAGCGGGAAGCACAAAAAAGGGAGGAAAAAGCAGAAAAACAGCAGAAGAAAACCCGTTACATGCTATTAATGGTCATTCCCAGCGTTAATCCCTCGGAGCGGCTTCCGGAGGGAGCGAGGGCCCGAGGCCGGGGAAGGGGCACGGCCGCTCCTGCTCATCCCGAAATCCCCTCGGGAGCAGGACTGGGGGGACACGGCTGCCGGGACATCCTGGTGCTCTCCTGGGACATCCCAGTGCTCTCCCGGGACATCCTGGTTCCCAATCCCTCACCCCCCACTCCCGGGGCTGCATCTCCCGCCCAGTTTGTCCCAAATCCCGCTGGTTTCAGACAGGAATTCTGCTCCCGCTCTGCCCCGGAGTTCCGGCTTTTCCATGTCCAAGCCCGGCCTTAACTACAAATGTTTAGGGATGGGCTTGGATCCCGCTGTCCGAGCTCCAGATCGGACATCCTGGAAGGCCGGCCCTGCCCGCTGCGGGGAGCGGGAATTCCGGGAGCCTCCGGCCGTACCTGGTTCGGGATCGCTCTCTTCTTGTTGGTCTGCGTGTTCCGCTGCTGCGCGCTGCGAAACGGGGAGAAAAACGGCACTTTTAGGTCGGGAGGAGGAAGGCGAGAGACGGACGCTTCCCGCCCGGAACACCGCGGGGATGAGCCGATCCAAAGGGGGGAAATTCCAGAGCCCTTTCCCGAGGTTTGCCCAGGAGCGAGTGCAGACAGGGGGGACGGGGACACCGGGATCTCCTTCCTCAGGGATGGGCATTCCCAGGACAGAATTCCAGAGGGGGAACGCCGAGCAGTGGCTGCAGATTCCCGAGGGAATTCCCAGCCCGACCACCGAGAACCAGGAGCTTCCAGAAACACCTAATTCCCCCCGGATTGGGATCGAGCATTACCTGCACCAGAGGGAAAGCTACCTGTCTCTCCTGAGCACCGAGGGGGCGGAACCGTTAGTCAGGAGCGGGAACAAAATCCAGGAAATCCGTTAAAATTCCATCGGGACACCCCGGAGCAGCACATGGGGGGACACACCCACCCCCGGGAAAGGGGAGCCACGGGATGGCTTCCCCGACCTGCCAGGATCCGGGGATTTGGGGCTCCCTGCCTGCCCTGATCCCGACAGCTCTGCCCAGATCCCTGGGCATGGATGATCCGAACTGGGAGAAGCTCCAGGCTCCCAGTTGTGCTGGGAGGGGAAACAACCCAGCTCCCAAATCCAGAGGAGTTCTCTGGCTCCCAGAACCAAAGGAAAAGCTCCCTGGTTCCCAATTCCAAAGCTGAACTGGGAGGAGAAGCTCCAGGATCCCAAAACCAAGGCTGAACTGGGAAAAGAAACTCCCCAGCTCCCAACTCCAAAGGAAAAGCTCCACGGTTCCCAATTCCAAAGCTGAACTGGGAGGAGAAGCTCCAGGAGCCCAAATCCAAGGACAAGCTCCCAGCCCCCAGCGGGAGCCTCCCCAGCTCCCGGGGGCAGAGGGGAAGCTCCCGGCTCTCCCAGATCCCGGGGAAAGCTCCCGGGATCCCATGGGAAGGGGGAGCTGCCGCCGGTACCCACCCGGTCGCCACGTGCTGCTCAGTGAAACAGCTGGGGCGGGAGAGGATCGGAAGAGTCCGGAGAGACAGAGAGAGGTGATGGATCCAAGGAAAAACAGCAGAGAGCAGGAGGAGAGCAAGGAATGTGACCGGAGGCGGAAAGGAGAGACAGAGAAAAAAGGGGGAAGAGAGAAAAAAACAGGAGGAGGAGTGTAGGAATTTAAGGAGCAGAAGGGGGGTGTGGGAGTCTGGGAGCTTCCCGGAGGTGTGGGGCTGGAAAACACCGGGAAAAGTCACGGGAATGTGGGACAGAGCACAGGCAGCGATTCCCGCTCTGTGACAGCTCCAGGGTCGTTCCCACAGCCCAAACCATCGGGATTCATCCAAATTCCTGCAGCTGGAGCTTTTCCCAGCCCCTCTGCTGTATCCCAAACCTGAGGGAAGCGGGTGCCAAAGGCACTGGTGTGGATGGGGGTGTGGGAGACTCCGGTTTCCCGCAAGGAAAGCAACCCCCGCAGGCCGGGCATGTGGGAATTCTTCCCCCCAGAACAGGACTCACTTGGCAAATCCGATGAAATCCTCGTGGTTGGTGTTGATGTAGGAGAGCTCGATGTCGATGAGCAGCAGGATCTGAGGGAGTCGGGGGTTAGGGAAGGCGGGAATTCCCGCAGGAGCGGCGTCGGGAACGGGGTGGGAGCTCACCTGGTCCTTGGTCTTGCCCTCCTGCTCACGGATGTGGGTGGTGACGATCCGCTCCGTCTCCTCCCGCAACCTGGGGTAGGAACCGAGCTGAAAAAGAGGGAAAAGGCCCGGGAAGAACCGCTGCGGATGGAGCGAGGCAGCAGCGGCGGCTCCACCCTCGATTCCCCACAAAACCCCACAAGATTCCTGGCCCGGAAGCTGCGGAAGCAATTCCCGTTCCCACTGTTCCCAGAGGAGCTGGGTGGGCTGTGGGGCATTCCCAAAATCCTGGCCCACCCCTCAGGGAACACAAGGAAAAGCCCAGGAATGCCCAGTTTGATCCCAAATTCTACCAGCAGGGGATTTTTGGGTGGAGGGAGTGGGGAAGGGGCTGGAATGGCTCCGGCCAGAGATCCCTCACTGATGTCACTGGGCTGACCAGCCCCTCACTGGTGTCACTGGGCTGACCAGTACCTTACTGGTGCACTGGCGCACGGTGTTGATGAGCTCCTGGATCACCAAATCCACGCATTTCAGGCACGGCTCCTTCAGCTTCACCACCTGCTTCTTCACGATGGCCTCGAACGCCAGGTCCGGCGTGAACAGCCCCGTCCTGCAGCCCATGGAGCGGGAAAAGCGGGATCAGAGTGGGACTGGGATGGGAGGGAGGGATTCCCTGATCCCAGAGAGTGATTCCCTGCTCCTGGAAAACTACTTCAACCTCAGGAGAGCAAATCCCTCTTCCAGGAGAGAAAGCCCTTGCCTGGGACGCTCCAAGCAACCCCTGGATCTGGGAATTGTCTCCAGGGAAGGCTCCGTGCCTGATACTTGCCTCACCCCGTGGATGTTCTTGATGGCGTAGCTGATCTCCCGCCTCAAATCCTTCTCGTCAAATTCCATCTGCCGGGAAAGGGAGCGGGAATCAGGACTGCCCCATGATCCAGCAGCTCCCGGCCACAGAGGGACCATCCCGGAATGACCCATCCCAGGATGGACCATCCCCACCATCCCTGGAGCACCACCAGGCTCCAGTCTCGAGGTTTTGATGGAATCATGGAATGGTTTGGGCTGGAAAAGCCTCCAGAGGGAGGGAGGCCTCTGGGGCTCCGTGGGAGCTTGGCCCATCCCACCCAGACCCACCGGAACAGGATGGCCCCACACTGGCCTCACCTTCACAAGCTCAAAAGGGAACCTCTCATGGAAAATCCGGTTGATCCTGGCGCCCCCAGAGAGCTCCAGGGTGTCCACCTGGTCTCCTGAACCCTCGATCCGCTTCTCAAAGTCCAGCCCAAACTGCTGCACCATCCTGGGCAGGAAAATTGGGAATGAGGGGCTCCCAGAGAAGAAAATTCCCCAAATTCCTCCGGCTGGGGGGGGGAGAACGGAAAATCCGGCTTTTTCTGCGGCGTGGGCGGGTCAGGGATGGGCAGGGCCAGCGCTGCCACTTCCCAAGGCAAGCAGGGAGCACAGGGATGCTCTGTGGGCATTCCCAGCAGAGAGGCTTCCCCCGGCCCTCCCCTCTCCAAGGAGAGCGATTCCCCGAGACAAACAGGAAGGGCGGAATTCCGTGCTGGGGATATTTCCAGCTGGGAAAGGCAAATCCCTTCCAGCTGGAGAGGAACCTACTGCAGCAGGGCTTTGGTTTTCCGCGCAGGGTCGTCGGGGCGGAAGTTCTTGTACTCCTCCACCTCCTTCTCCAGGGAGAGCAGCTGGCTCTGGAGCTTGCTCCGCAGCGAGGGCAGCGTCTCCCGGATGTGGTTGGTGAGTTGCTGCCGAGGGATTGGGGAAAACTGAGCCGGCAGCCCGGAAAAAAAGCGGAAAACTCCGCTTTTGCAGGCAGGAAGGGTGCAGGAAGGGGCTGTCCCACCTGGTTGAGGACCCTCTGGAGGTGTGGGGTGCCCATGCGCTCGGCCATGTGCCGGTAGGCCGGGTGCGACAGGAAGAACTTGCGCTCGGCCGCCAGCGCGGCCCGGATGTCCTTCTTGCCATCGATGTCCTTCTGGCTCCGGTTGACCACCCCGATGTATCCTGGGACAGCCAGGGACATGGGATGGGACACGGGATCGGGATGTGGCCGGAACGGCGCAGCAAGGCCACGTGGTGACATGGTGGGGTGGAAGGGGGACACAGGGACAGGGGCGGACCCAGGGAAGGGCACGGGGCAGGGGTCACACAGAGTGACCGGAGGGGGACGCGGAGGTGACCCAAAGGACACGGGGTGACCCACGCCCGGCCGCACCTCTCCGCAGGGGCAGCAGTTTGTTCTCCAGCACGTCCCGGGCGTCGGTGCCTTCGTCCATCAGGTCCAGCTTGGTGATGACCCCGATGGTCCGCAGGCCTGTGGAGCCAAGGGTTGATCCCAATTAACCCCAGCCTAACAAGGTGGGACACAATGGGCATCCAGCGACTGGAGAGGAACCCCTGGCCCGGCCGGGAGAGGGGACAGGGAGGAAGAGGAGGAGGAGAACAAGGAAAGGGAGGATGAGGAATGCAGAGAAGCCCCTCCAGCCCCAAATCCTGCAGGCCCCTGAGCCACGACAGCCCCCAGCATGTCTTGGAGCGACCCCCATCCCTTTACCCTGCGGATCCACTTCCTTGGCCATCTTGAGCGCGTCCGAGTTGGCCAGGTCCATGTTGGCCGGCGTGACGGCCAGGATGAGGCTGCTCTCCCGGCTGATGAACTGCAGGATCATGTCCCGGATCTGGAACTCGATGTCCTGCGGCTGATCCCCCACCGGCACCTTGGTGATCCCCGGGAGGTCGATCAGCGTCAGGTTCAGCACTGGGGGGACACGGGCAGGGTGAGGGGAGGGATCCCCGCTGCTGGATCCGTGCTCACACCCCTGCTCCGGAGCTGGATTCCCAACGGATTCACTCCGGGACAGCCCCGTAACCCCCAAAGCTGTGTCAGGTTGCACACAAGGAGCAGCCGGTGCTGGCTTTTAGGGTGCCCGAATTTTTCTGGTTTTCCGGGAGTTTTCCCTCACCGTGCGGGGAGTACACGCGCAGGTTGATGGGCACGGGGGAGATGCCCTTGTTGGTGCCCGTCACCCGGTCGGTCTCTGCCTCGATCTCCTGCCGCACCTCATCGAAATCCGTGAATTTCTTGGATTTGCAGTGCAGGAACTCGGCATATTCTGGAAGGGGTGGGGAATGTTGGAAGCAGGGAGTGTTTGGCAGTGCCAGGGCAGGATGGGGACGGATGGATGTCTGGGGAATGTGGAGGAGGGGCTGGAGGACACGGGGAAGGCTCCCTGGATCCCAACCCGCCCCAGGAGAAGGGATTTCAACAGCTCTGGGGCGACGGATGGTGCAACTTCCTTCCTCCTTTCCTCTGTGGGGGGAGAGGGGAAACCTCAGCCCTGCCTCACCCTCCCGCCCCTTCCAGGGCTGGGATCATCCTGACACCTCATCCCTCATCCCACAGCCCTTATCAATCATCCCAGAGCCCTTATCGACCGTCCCATCACTCAAAGTCCGGCTCTTCCCAACCCCCCCTCAGCTCCCGGGAACCACAATGGCTCCAGGAGTTCTCTAGAGGCTTTGGGATTAACCCGGATGCAGGGATTTTTTGGCAAGAGGTTGGTTCAGGGGAAGGGGATGAAGGAATTCTCCCCGGATATCAGGATGGCTGATGTTAGATGAGGAAATCTGGTTGGGAAAATGAGTCACCCCCATGCCCAGCTCAGCATTCCTCGGTTTTCCTTGACGTTCCTCCGGCCTCCCCAGCATTCCCAGGCATTCCCAGAGCTCTCCCCCGCATTCTCCCGTGATAAGCAAGGGAATCTGGGAATGTGGGGGCAGCAGGATGGACCCGAATGTGTCACGTGGGAGGGCTGCTGTGTGCAAACCCCCACGACTCCACCCGGAATGAATTCCCAGTTTTTCAACCCCGTACCCGTCTTGGAGAAGATGAGCTGCAGGATGAGAGGCCGGCGAGTGACAATTCCAGAGCCACGGGGAAGGAAATCCCTGGAAGGGATGAAAAGATGGGTCAATAAATGAATTAATGCTATTGATTCCTCCAGCATTGGAAAGTCCTGGGAAGGGACTGGAAGCACTGGGAAGAGTGGAAAGGGTTTGGGAACACATGGGATCAATCCCTGCTTTCCTGGGGTAGAGAACAGCACACTCCTGCGAGTGCAGATCCCATGGAAACCCGGGGATTTGCAAGGCAAAGGTCCCACAGAATTCCTTCTGGCACTGGTGCCTGGAGCTTTTTTTGGGGAATTCCGCCTGGAAAAGGCGCTGCTCTGATGGGAATTTTGGGCTGGGGCTGTCACCACCCTTTTCCCGAGCCCAGGGCAGCGGGAATGGGACGGGGAAGCGCCTGCTGGGAAACAGGAGCAGTAACTCCCTGGGAGCGGCCGGGGCAGTCCCGCAGGGATTGACGGGACCCTTGGGCGGATTCTCCGCTGGGCACGGAGGTGGCATTGCCCAGGGAGCGGCTCTGACGGGAACTGCCCGGCCTGGACATCACGGCAATGACCATAACGAGATCCCGACTCCGTCATCCTGATCCTGGCAGCGCGCCGGAGCTCTCCAGGAAAACCCCGGGCCCTGTCCCCAGCAGCACTTCCTGCCCAACCGGGAGGACAGGTCCGGCGGGAAGAGCCCCTGGACAGCCCCGGGCAGCTCCCAGGGTGGGAAAAGGTGGAATAAACCTCGGGGAGGCCCCGCTAAGCCTGGGACGGGGAGTGTTCATCCCAGGGGGAATGTGGATCCCAACGGGAATGTCAGCCTCAGGGTGACTCCCACAAGTGCGATCCAACACCTCTGGCTTTGCTGCTCCCTTCTCCCAGCCCTGATCCCAGGGGAAACGAGGTGATCTCCCGCTTCCAGCCCCACTGGCATTCCCAGCTCCGTCAGGAAACGGGAGGACAGTGACGCGTGTCCCACACGGAGCAGGTGCCACCCAGCTCTGGCTGCCCCTGTGTCCGGGGTCGGCAGGATCCGAGCCCTGCAGTGACGTGGGAAGGAGCCGTGGGACGTCACCTCCCCGGATCCTGCCGCCTCCCACCTGCATCCAGGTGTGGCCGGCACAGGGACAAAGGTCTCGGGGTGAAGAAGTGCGGAGGGAACCTCCCAATCCCAGGGAAATCTGTGCAGAAACCCCTGAGCACGGCCCTGGCCCTGCCGGTCCCCACCTTGTCCCTGCCAGATCCCTGCTTGTCCCTACCCGATCCCTGCCCGATCTCCTTCCCATTCCTGCCCGAATTCCCATTCCTCTGGTGACGGCTCCCACCAAACCCCTCTTTCCAAGGTAAATCCCAATGGATTTACCCCCGGACACATCCAGATTCTGTGCAGCTACACCAAATCCCTCGGGATGGGTCACTGCCACCTTCACCTTCCCGTGGGATCCAGTTCTCCCTCCGGCAGCGCTCGCACCGGCCCCAAATCCCATTGATCCTAAATCCTGGGGTTTAGCACCACTTTGGGATCTGCAAGGCATCCCACTGGGAGCAGGGGATGCTCCCAAGGCGGGACGAGGATTCCCGGCCACCTCCAGGCCCCAGCCCGGGGTGAAGCCCGGCTGTCCCTTCGGCACAGCCATCCCGAGGGCTCATAATGCCCCATTGAGGTCAGGATCCGCCAGGATTGTCCCCACCCCCGGGTGACAACGGCTCCATTGTCCCCCAGGCCAGAGACAGCTCCGGGAAGGGCTCGGACGCAGGGATTTGTCAGAGCGGGGTTGGGACAAGGCTCCAAAGAGCAGCTGGGGGATGTTGGAGCCACAGTGAATCCCGCTGACGATCCCAGATCATTCCCTCGGAGTTTTCCCACTTAATCGGGGATTGAGGCGCTCCAGGCTCCTCACCACCAATTCCAATCCCCCTACGGATGTATATATCCCAGCCCAGTTGGGATAATTCATGGATTTAGACCAATTCCAGGGCCCTCCACAGGGATTTTGGGCACCAAAGGCCCCTTGGGATCCTCTTCCTGTGTGTTTTGAGGGTAAAACACCACAGAAACGGGACCATGGCTTCCCAGCACGGATCCAGGGCTTCCTGGGGGCTCGGAAAAAACCGAGACAAAGCTCCAACAGCTGCAAAAATCAAGAGAACCAACCCCCCACGGGTGGTTTTCGATCCCGGCTCGATGGGTCCGTGCAGATCGTTGGGACAATCGGAACAGCCCCGAGGCCTTGGCTCACCCCAGCCACCGGAATTCACGATCCGGAGAAACGCTCAATGCTGCTGGTGTGGGAAAAACCCCCGGTCCCTGCTCAGCCATTCCAGGGTGAGAATCCCAGAATTCCTAAATAGAGAATCCCAGAATTGCTCCTAAAAGCTGGGATAACAACAGCCAGCATTCCTCACTGCCACATTCCCAAGGATACCAACAGGATTTGAGGGAGAATGGTGCTGTGAGGAGGCCGCGGACACCCCTGGGGTGTAATTAACCCTAATTAGCACAAGCTGCACAACGAGGTGGGGAAGGATTCCCGGATGGATCCGGCCTCCGACTGCGACACAAAGGGGTTTAATTACCAGGGATGGTTTTCCAGCTGCGCCATAATTAAAGGCTGCCAGAATTCCCAGGAATTCAGGATGGGGAATAACTCCACCGTTTTCACCCTGACTGCTCCTCTCCCTGCTGGAAGAGCCCAAATCCAGGCTGGGAATCCGGCCTGCACTGGGATAAGAAGGGAAAAGGGCCGGCAGGTGATGGATCCCACCCTGCACTCGGGATCCGCTTGGAGAAAGGCCACAGGAGCAGAAGGATCCAAGCGGGAAAGCCCAGCTGCAGGAAAGCCCCATTGGAGCTTCCAATGGGGCATTTCCATGGAGAAAGGGATGTCAAAACCAGCCTGAAACAGCGGGAAAAGCACGTGGTTGGGTTTTTTGGGAATGGGAAGGTTCAGCGAGGAGCGGGATGGGGTCAGGGTGGAACGATGTCACGGGAAGGAGGCTTTTGTTGGTATCCCAGCATCCGGGACAGGATCCCGCGGATGTGGGATGTGGGGATGTGGCTTCAGGAAGTGACAGCCCCGGCTCAAGGGGCAGGAGAGGACCGGAGCACCCAGCAGGAATCGGCTCCGCATGGATGGAGCGAGTGCCCGAGGGGGCGAAGAGCTGACCCATGGATTGCGGGGGGAGAGACAAAGGCAAAAGGCCGGAGGAGCGGCTCTGGTGCTGGAGTCAAACACCCGTTTCTGCGGGTTTCTGGGATGGTTCCTCTGCCTCGCTGGGAGGGTGGTGAGCTCTGCCCCCCGTTATCAGGGTGGCCCCACTCGGCTCCCGCGCCCATCCCAGTACCGGCCCTATCTCCGGGGCCCAGGGTGACGATGGTGGGGACGAAGGCCCTTCCAGCTCAGCACTCCCAGGACATCCCGGGAGAATCCGGCGGCGCGGGGGGGCCCAGGCACCGTCCCGTGCCGCTGTCCAGGGCACGGTGCCGACTCCAGGGAAGCCCGCAACGTCCACGGAATCCACGGAGCCCCCCGAATCCTTGGAACCCCCCTCAACACCCGCTGCCTTCACCCCGGTCGCGTATTGACCGCCCTGACCCGAACCCTTCACGCCAATTGCGTACGGACCGCCCTGACCCCTTCCCCTCACGCCAACTGCGTACGGGCCGCCCCGCCCCGCCCCGCTGCCGTTCCTCAAAGCGCGTCCGACCCGCCCCGACCCACTCCCGTTCTCCTCAGGGTTCTGGGCGGGCCCGGCCCGGCCCCGTTCGGGCTCCGGCGCGGGCCCCGCTCCGGTCCGGCCGCTGGCGCAGCGCGCGGCCCTTGCGCCGTTTGCGCGGCCCTTGCGCCGTTTGCGCAGCGCGGGGGCCGCTCCGCCGGCCGCGCCCTGACGCCGGCGCTATTCCCCAACGCGCTCTACGCCCGCGCCGCCGCCCGCCGCTCCCGCCGGCCCGGCCCGCCGCCGCCGCCCTCGTCGCTCCCGCCGCTCACCGGCCCACGAAGTTCTCGAGCACCGAGCTCTTGCCGGCGCTTTGCCCGCCCACCACGGCGATCTGCGGCAGGTCGAGGTGGCAGCTCTGCCCGATGGAGCTGAAGGCGTCTTGCAGCTTGTTGACCAGCGGGATGAGCTCCTCCATGCCCCGGTTGCCCATGGCGGCGCGGCGGTGCCGGGACCGCGCTCCCGGCGGCGGCTCCTCCTCACGGGGCCCGCGGCGGCGGCGGCGGCCAAACTTCCCCTCAGAGTCTCCTCATCCGGCACCGCCGGGCCCGCCCCGCTCCCGCAGCGCGCGTCGCCATTGGCCGGCTGGGCTGCCCGTCACGGGAGCCCGCGGAGCGGAGAGGAGCAGGGCGCTGTCAATCATAGAGAGGGCGGGAACGGGAAGCCAGGTCCGCTCTCTATTGGTCTCTCGCGGCGTCACTCATTCCTGCCAACCAATGGGAGCGGGCGCTGAGGCGGCAGTAGCGTAGTCCCGCTCCGGAGCGGCGTCTTTGCCATTTAATTGGTGAACAGAACTTCCAGTCGCTCCCTCCCCGCTCTCCTTTCCATTCGCCGGTGTGCCCGGCACTCCAACCAATGCAACCCAGAAAGGGAACCGTGAGAGAAGAGAAAACCGTCTCGCAATTGATCGGCCAGCTGTCAATCAGCAATTCGTTCTAGCCGATTGGCTGTTATGGTGCTTCGCGCCCCTCCCGTGACCGTCGGGCGTCGTCTGTTCGCTCACGGGGAACGACAGTCCCGAAGCAAAGCCCCGGGGCTGGAACACCCCGGGGACCTTCTGGAGACCCTCTAGGGACCAGAACCAGCAGGAATTGGCTCGGCTCCCTGCCCTTTCTGGGTTTGGAGGGGTCTCTGTTGAGTTTGGGTGATCTCTGGGGGGACTTTGGGCCTCTCCGGGCGTGGGCGTTCCCCAACCCCACAAGGCCCAACATGGCGCCCGCGTTACCCCGGTAACGGTCACTTCTGGCGGGGGCGCCACCACCTTTTCCGGTCACGTGCGCTCAAGATGGCGGCGCCCACAGTGGGGCCCGCCCGGCCGGTCCCGGTCCTGCGGGTCGTGGCCGAGTGCGGGCGGAGCCGCGCCCGGGCTGGGGAGCTGCGGCTGCCGCACGGGAACGTGCCCTGCCCCGTGTTCATGCCCGTGGGCACCCGCGGCACCGCCAAGGGCCTCACGGCCGCGCAGCTCGCGGCGCTCGGCTGCCGCATCTGCCTCGGCAACACCTTCCACCTGGGCACGCGGCCGGTGAGCGGCGCCGGGGGGTCCGGGGGGCTCCGCGGTTCTACCCCGTCCCTTCCCCGGCTTCCCTGCGAGGATTCCCAGTGCCTCCCCTGCCCGACTCCCAGCGAGCTCCTGCTATAAACTCCCTCGGTTCCCGAATTTCCAGTGCGGTTTTCCTGATAAAATACCTCGTTTCCTGGCGGGCTTTGGAATAAAATCCTCGATTCCCGAGTTCCCAGTGAGGTTTGAGCTGAAACCCCTCAACTCGCAGGTTCCCGGCGAGATTCCAGTGTAACCCCCCGTGCCCCATTCCCGTATTCCGTGAGAATTCCCAGGCGATCCCCCTCGGTTCCCGCCTTCCCGGCGGCATTCCCGAGCTCTGTCCTCCCCTCTCCGCAGGGTTCCGAGCTGGTCCGACGTTCCGGAGGCCTCCACGGATTCATGGATTGGCCCCACAACCTCCTAACGGTGAGGGGGGGGGGGGGACGGGACCCCCCAGGACCCCAGATTTGGGATGGTGACCTCCCCAGGACCCAAATTTGGGAGGGTGACACCCCCAGGACTCCCCGAGAACCCCCAATTTACGGGGTGGCACTGCCAGGACCCCCAGTTTGGAGGGGAGCCCCCCCAGCCTCAGAGGGGGTCCTGTCATCCCCCGGTCCCCAATTTTGGGGTGTCCCGGGGTTCCTGTGCCCCCCTCAGTCCCAGTTTTCGGGGTCCCCCAGGACAGTGGAGGGTTTCAGATGGTTTCCCTGCTGGAGCTGTCGGAGGTGTCCGAGGAGGGGGTCCGGTTCCGCCCCCCCCACGGCGGGGAGGAGATCCTGCTCAGCCCGGAGAAATCCATGGAGATCCAGAACGCTCTGGGTGAGCCTGGGATCCCCAAATCCCGGGGGGATGGGGAGGATGGGGGGCGTCCCCGGCCCCCGCTGACCCCCAGCCCCCCCAGGTGCTGATATCGTGATGCAGCTGGACGATGTCGTGAGCAGCACCACGACGGGGCCGCGCGTCGAGGAGGCAATGCACAGGTGGGGACCTCCCTGAGACCCACCTGAGACCCCCGGGGACCCCCTGGGAGCCCCCTGACCCTCGTCCCCCCCAGGTCAGTGCGGTGGCTCGATCGCTGCGTGGCCGCTCACGCCCGGCCGGAGCAGCAGCTGCTCTTTGCTATCATCCAGGGGGGGCTGGACCCCGACCTGCGCCTGCGCTGCATCCAAGGTGGGGCCTTCCTCGCCCTCATCGCCATCCTCACCCTCCTCCCTGCGCCCCCCAGGCCTTCCTCATCCTCCTCCACTTCATCCCTGCTTGGGAGGGGCTCTGGGGGTCCTGGGGGAGCTCTGGTGGTCCCAGGAGGCTCAGGGGTGATTTGGGGGGTCCTGGGGGGGTCTCCCATCCGCATTTCCTGGCCATGGCCCAGCAGGATGCACCCAGTTCTACACTGGGGCTCAAGGAGGTCCAGGGGTGATTTGTTGGATCCAGGGGGGTCCAGGGGTGATTTGGGGGGCCCTGGGGGGGTCTCCCGTCCCCATTTCCCGGCCATGACCCAGCGGGACATGCCCAGTTCCACACTGGGGCTCAAGGAGGTTCAGGGGGGTCTGGGTGGCTCAGGGGAGTCCAGGGGTGATTTGTTGGATCCAGGGGGATCCAGGGGTGATTTGGGGGATCCCAGGGAGTTCAGGGGTGATTTGGGGGTCCCGGGGGGGTCTTCCATCCCCGTTTCCCAGCCATGACCCAGCGGGACGTGCCGGGATTCGCCATCGGGGGCCTGAGCGGGGGCGAGGACAAAGCGCAGTTCTGGCGCACGGTGAAGTTCAGCGCCGAGCACCTGCCCCGGGACAAGCCCCGGTACCTCATGGGTGTGGGGTGAGTCCAGGGGGGTCCCCTCAGCCCCCTCAGAGCCCTCTGGGCTGGGGGAGACCCCCGGAGTCACCCGCAATTCACCCCGCAGCTACGCCACCGACCTGGTGGTTTGTGTCGCGCTGGGCTGTGACATGTTCGACTGCGTGTTCCCCACGCGCACGGCGGTAAGGGGGGGCCTGGGGGGGGGATCTGGGGACCCCCGACCCCTCCCCACGGTTTGGGAGACCCCCCATAACCCACCCTGTGCCCCCCTGCAGCGCTTTGGTTCCGCCTTGGTGCCCTGGGGGTCCCTGCAGCTGAAAAATCACCAATTCGCCAAAGATTTCCGGCCCATTGACGCTGACTGCGGCTGCTCCACGTGCCAGAGGTGGGCGGGGGGCTTTGGGGGGGGCTCAGGGGTCTCCAGGCTGGGGCTGACCCCCCAAATTCTCTCCCCCCAGGTATTCCCGGGCATACCTGCACGCGCTGCTCCGCTCCAACACGGCCGCGCTGCACCTGCTCACCCTGCACAACGTCGCCTACCAGGTGGGGTGGGGGCCTTTGGGGGGAGTCTGGGGGTCTTTAGGGGGTCCCACCACCCCTCTAACCCCTGGGAAACCCCCCCCAGATGAAGCTGATGAGCTCCATGCGGGAGAGCATCCTGCAGCAGCGCTTCCCGGAGTTCGTGCGGGAGTTCATGGACACGATGTATGGGAGCCGGGGGGGGCCCCCTCTCTGGGTAAAGGAGGCTCTGGAGTCTGTGGGAATCACCCTGGATTGAGGGGAGCCCCCCCAGGTTCCTGGGGAGCCCCCAGAACCACCCCTGTTCCCAGGGAACCCCCCCATTCCCCCCAGCTCCCCCCAGTTCCCAGGCCCCACCTTTGTCCCCCCCCCATGTTCCATTTTTATACATTTTTTTTGTGGCTTTTTTTACTACTTTGGGTTTTTTTAAGAGGTGGGAAATAAAAGAGTCTGGAAGGGAAACGGCTCCTGCGGCTCTCAGTGGGGCTGGGGAAGGGGGAACGGGGCTGGGGACACATTCTGGGGGCTCGGGAACAGGGAGGAGCTCTGGAGGATCCTGGCAAAGGGGAGGGGAATTCCCAGCAGTGATGTCCCCGTTGTTCCTGGTCCGGATTGCCCGGCAGTGACCTTCCTTTTCCCATGGGTGATCTTTGTCCCTTTGTGCCCTCCAGCCCAGGGCGCGGCTGAAGGAGACAAGGACAGACCCTGACGGGTGGCACGTTTGCCCTCAGTGTCACGTGTTTCCCAGCGGTGGCATGTGTGTGTCTGTACTGTCACCTGGGTGTCCGTACTGTCACCTGCGTGTCCGTGGTGTCACGTGTGTGTCTGTACTGTCACCTGGGTGTCCGTGGTGCCACCTGCGTGTCCGTGGTGTCACGTGTGTGTCCGTACTGTCACCTGGGTGTCCGTGGTGCCACCTGCGTGTTCGTGGTGTCACGTGTGTGTCCGTACTGTCACCTGGGTGTCCGTGGTGTCACCTGTCTGTGGTGGCCATGCCACCCGTGTGGGGGCACCTCTGTGCCCACGGTGACACCTGTTTGGTGGCATCTGTGTGACCCCGTCACCCCTGTGGCGGCTCCTGTGTGGCCGCAGGAGGAAGTTTGAGGAGGGGCGGGCGTGGCCCCGGGGGGTGTGGCCCGGGCCGGGTGTGGCACTTGCGTCACCTGTCCCTGCTTATTTCTGTCACCGCTGGGCACCGTGGCCACAGAGCCACTGCGGGCAGGGCACTGGGAGCACTGAGAGGGGCTGGGAGCTGCACCTGGAGTTAACTGGCAGTCACTGGGAGCCACTGTGAGTGACTGGGACACACTGGGAGTGACTGGGACACACTGCGAGTTACTGGGAGCATTGGAAAGGGCTGGGACTGGCACTTGGAGTTCACTGGGAGTCACTGGGAGTGATGGGGACACACTGCGAGTTACTGGGAGCATTGGGAAGGGCTGGGACTGGCACTTGGAGTTCACTGGGAGTTGCTGGGAGTCCCTGGGAGCTGCTGGGAAGGGCTGAGAGCCGCCGGGAATGACTGCGACACACTGGGGGTAGCACCTCAAGTTAACTGGGAGCCCGCAAGAGCAACTGGGACACACTGGGACACACTGGGAGCCACTGGGAACAGCTGAGAGCAAGCAGCGCCTGAGGTTAACTGGAAGCCACTGGGAGTTACTGGGAGGGACTGGGAGCCACTGGGAATGACTGCAACACACTGGGAAGAGCTGGGAGCAGCACCTGGGGTTAACTGGGAGTCGCTGGGGCGGCTCTGGGGATCCCCAGGGGTCCCAGTGCAGTGGAGGGGATGGGGCGTTCCCAGTGGTGCTGTTCCCATTCCAGCTCCCCTTTGTCCCTTTGTCCCTCAGAGCCCAGGGTGTGGCCGGACAGACAAACCCAGCTCCCCCCCACAGCGCTGGGGGCACTGGGAGTGACTGGGCAGGGCTGGGAGCAGCAACTGGGAGCCACTGGGGGGGGCTGGGAAAGGCTGAGGGAACTGGGAAGGACTGGGAAAGGCTGAACTCGGCACATGGGCAAACTGGGGGGAACTAGGAATGGTGGCGTGGCAAAGCCAGGGGTGAACTGGGATGAACTGGGAAAGCCCTGGGGTGAACTGGGCAGAGCTGGACTCAGCTCCGGGACCCCCAGGGCTCCCCCAAGACCCCCAAACTGGTCTGACTGGTGGAACTGGCGGGCCCCCGGCGGCGCCTCCCGCCCTTATCGCGTCTGGAGCCTTATCAGGACCCGGAATGGGGGAGGGAGAGGGAGACCTTGGGGAAAACCAGGAATGGGGATGGGGAGAGGGGACCTGGGAATGCGGGGGGGAACCTGGGAATGAGGAGGGGGCACAGGGGGGACCCAGGAATGGGAGGGGGAAAGGGAAGATTCTGGAATGGGAGAGGGAGGGGCAGGGGGACCCTGTAATGGACAGGGGCGGGCAGGGACAGAGCGGGGGCAGCAGGTTGGGTGTCCAGCAAGGGGGGTGGGTGCTGTGGGTGGGGGTCCGAGGGCACGGGGGGGTTTGGGCACCCGGCAAGCCCCAGGTGGACGCCCAGCCATGGGATTTGGGTGCCGGTGGGATCGCGGTGCTGCTGGGATTAGGATGCCCACTCGGCAGGACGTGGCTGCCATCGGGATCGTGGGGCCAGTGGGATTCTGGTGGTGCCAGCCCTCCCCGGTGCCGAGCCCACCCCGATCCCCCTCTCCCACCCCACAGATCAACCATGAAGCTCCCGCCGAGCTCCCGCCTGGTCCTGCTGCCGGTGGCCGTGGGGCTGGCCCTGCTGGCCCTGCACACCCAGCACCCCGTGTCCCCTCCCAGCACCACCGTCCACCCCAGCCCGGCCCCACGCCCCAGCAACGCCACGGTGCCCCCACAGCCACCACGGCACCCGCTGCAGCCGCCGTACCCGTACCCCTACCGCTTCCTGCTGAATCACCCTGAGAAGTGCCGGGAGCGGGCGCCGTTCCTGGTGCTGCTGGTGGTGACGGCCCCGGCCGACCTGGCCGCGCGCGACGCCGTGCGCCGCACCTGGGGCAATGAGAGCGCCGTGCCGGGGCTGAGCGTGCTGCGCCTCTTCCTGCTCGGCGTCCACCCTGCCTTCGGCGCCGAGCTGCGCCCAGTGCTGCAGGAGGAGGACGAGCTGCACGGGGACCTCCTGCAGCAGGACTTCCTGGACACCTACAACAACCTGACGCTCAAGACGCTGATGGGGCTGGAGTGGGTGAGCCGCTTCTGCCCCAACGCCACCTACGTGATGAAGGCTGACCACGACGTCTTCCTCAACCTGGAGTTCCTGGCAGGGCGGCTGCTGCAGCCTCTCAGGACCAACTTCGTGACGGGCTACGTGTACCGCTGGACGGGGCCGCTGCGGAACCCCGCCTACAAGTGGTTTGTGCCCCGTGAGGTGTACCCCAACGACACCTACCCGCCCTACTGTGGCGGGCCCGGCTACGTCCTCTCGGGGGACCTGGCACGGCGCGTGTTTGCCGTGGCGCAGACGCTGCCAGCCATCAACATGGAGGACGCGTTCGTGGGCATCTGCCTGCACGCGCTGGGCGTGGCCGTCACCGACCCGCCGGCCGGCACCTTCACCATGTACCGGCTGGACTACGACAAGTGCCGCTTCTCCCGGCTGGTCATGGTGCACCACTACGGGCCCAAGGAGCTGCTGCGGGTGTGGCCGCACTTCCGTGATGTCCCCGTGGAGTGTCCCTAGGGCGGGGATGGGCCGGTGGCGCTGGGGTCTGCTGCTGTCACCTTCCACTGACCGTGACTGGGATCCTCTGACTGTGATCCACCAGTGTCACTGGGATCCGCCGGTGTCACCTTCCACTGACTGTGACTGGGATCCACCGGTGTCACTGGGATTTGCCGGTGTCACCTTCCACTGACTGTGACTGGGATCCTCTGACTGTCACTGGGATCCACCGGTGTCACCTTCCACTGACTGTGACTGGGATCCACCGGTGTCACTGGGATTTGCCGGTGTCACCTTCCACTGACTGTGACTGGGATCCACCGGTGTCACCTTCCACTGACTGTGACTGGGATCCACTGGTGTCACCTTCCACTGACTGTGACTGGGATCCTCTGACTGTGACTGGGATCTCCCGGTGTCACTGGGATCCGCTGCCCGTGCGTGGTCCTGGCTCCGGAGCAGCCGCTGAACCTCAGGGTCCCCCCGTGGGCGTTCCCGTCCCTTTGAGCCGCCGGATCTGGTACCGGAGCAGCTGCTCCATCCATGGAGTCATTTCGGTATTCAGGATCGATGGGGCCGGGATCTGCTGGGATCTGGGATCCACTGTGTTAAGTTATATCCAATGTTTTTAATAAAAGGGCTGGAGCCTTGTCTGTCCTAGTGCCGCCACAATCCCAATGGATCGGGGTCAGGAAGGGGCCCTGGTGCTGGAATGTGCCTCGCTCTGAGCAGCATTCCCGGTGTTTGCCAGGCCGTGCCCCGCTCCAGGTGCCATTCCCGGTGTTTCCCAGAGTCCAGCTCTGGCATGGAGAGATCCGTAATCACCGGCACAAGGTTCACCCAAAGGAGCCTTGAGGTCAGCCCCAGTTCAGCCCCAGTTCAACCCCAGTATGCTTCCAGTTCAGCCCCAGTTCGGCCCCAGTACTCTGAACTTAAGGGGGCTTAAGGGACAAATGCTGAATTTTGGAGTTTTAAAGGACAAATACTTGGAATTGAGGGGTTTTTATGAGAATCCTACAAATGTGGGGCTTTGGAGGTGCAGAACGACGCGTTGGGAGCCCGAACCATCCCAGATTTTGGGTTTATTCACCTCCTCCACCCCCCCCAACCCCTTCCCCAAAAAAACTGAAACCACCAAAGCCAGAAAATACCGAAAAAAGCTCCTTTTTAACGCACTTCACAAAAGCAGAACAACGAGGGCCCGTCCCCCAGCCGGGGCCTGGGAAAAGGCTCCGGAATTGGATCGACTTCCCCGAAAAAAACCAAAACAAAACAACAAAAAAATAAAACAAAAAAAACCAACAAAAAAACCCCCAAAATAATAATAATAATCCTATTTAGACCAAGTCGTTGTGGCAACTACGACCCATTAAATAGAGGCCCAGGGGCGGCGGGCACGGGGCGGCCGCCGGTGACGGGTCACACAGAGCAACGGGGAGGGGGGAAAACGGGATAAAACCCGGGGAATCCCGGGGGGAGCGCGGTGGGACACGGGGGTTTATCTGTACTGGTAACTCATGCTGTGCTCGTTCCTGCCGTATCCGCCCTGGGACGCCTGGTAGGAGCTGGGGGGGCCGCTGTAGTTCTGGGAACCCGGGGAGTTGTAGTTGGACTGGGAGGAGTATCCGCCTGCGGAGAGCACCGGGAGGAGGAGGAGGAGGAAGGGGATGGAATTAGGGTCGCCGTGGAGCTGGAGCTGGGCCCCAAACCCGGCGGCGCGGGGGGGGTGCCAATACTGACCTGCCTTACCTTGGTACGAGGAGCCCCCGCCCCCGGAGCCCCCGTAGCCCCCGTGGGAGCCGGAGTTGTAGGAGCCGCCCCCGGAGTAGTTGTTGCCGCCGCCGCTGCGGCCGCTGTTGCCGCTGTAACCTGGGAATGGGGGAAAAAGTGGGAATGAGAACGTGGGCAGGGACCCCCGGCACCGTTGGGGCACCCAGTTCAACTGACCGAGCCAAGACCCCCTCAAGATCCCGGAATTCTGGGAGGGTTTGGGTGCGGAGGGGTCTTCATCCAACTCTGCCAAGACATTCTGAGGCAGGGATGATCCCAGGGCTGGGGCACCCACCCCCCTCTGTCCCCTCTCCCTGTCATTGACTCACCCCAGCTCCAGCCCCAAATCCCCCTCTTTTAGCCCAAACATCCCCTTATTCCTAGAGGGGCAGAAAGAACCCCTTGGAGCTCCCTCACAACAGCCCCAGCCCAGCCTCAGGACAGAAGGGTCACCCAGGTCCCCTCCAGGGCCAACCCTGCAACACCTTTGATCCAAAAGCCCTTCAGGATCAAACCCAACCTCACCCCTCAACTCCAAACCTCGTGTTTTCCACCCACAACTCCCTCTCCCACCACTCCCACCCTCTCCACTCACTGTATTTGCTCTCGTAGTTGTAGTCGGAGCCGCCACCGGGCGAGTTGTAGGAGTTGGAGTAGGAGTAGCCGCCCTGGCCATGGCCGTAGCCCTTCTGCTTGCCCTGCCCGGGGCCGTAGCCGCCGTACTGGCCCTGCCCATAGGGCTGCTGGCCCTGGTGGGTGGCATAGCCGGAGCCGTACGAGGCCTTCTGGCCGCCGCCGTGCTGCTGCTTCTTCCCGCCGTGCTTGGGCGGCGCGGGCGCCGTGTACCCATCCCCGCCCTGGTAGTAGGAGCCGTATCCCGAGGAGCCGCCGCCGCCGCCCGAGTTGGAGTGGCCGCCGTTGCTGTAGAACTGGCCTGGACAGAGAGAGGAGGGTCAGCGCTCCGGAGGTGGCAGGAAGGGGTGTTCCTGGTGGGATTTCAGCCCCTCCGGAGCTGTGTGGGCTGGTGGCGGGAAGGGGGATGAGGTCCTGCGAGGCTGAGGGTGATCCGGAGATGATGGAGACCCCTCGTGACTCCGGTGGGACCCCCCATAAATCCCACAGGACCCCCTATCTGGATCCATCCCCGTGATTCCAGCGGGACCCCCCATCTGGGTCCATCCCGTTGGTCGCTCCCCGGCATCCCTCGACCCTACAAAGTCCAAACATCATCCCGGAGTGACAGATGCTCTGGAATGAGGGAGAATCCTGTTCCAGGAATGAGGAACCCACATGACCCCACCGTTCATCTTCCTGGGATTTGGGTGATTCCCTCTGGGATCCGGAGTTCATCTGGGTTTAATTTCATTTATTCAGGGTCCCACAGTCAAACTCTTGAGTGTTTTTTTCCTGCGCGGTTCCTGCTCGGTGGAGCTTGGGAAGTTCCCATTTCATGGAAAACTGGGAGCATCCAAAAACTAAACTTATTTTTGAGGGATAAAAGCCACCTGAATCCAACTAAAACCCTGTGGGATTGGGAGGGATCTGCCAACAACAAAACGGGGAATTTGGTTACAAAGGAGCCAGAGAGTGAAATTCCATGTGCTTCACTTCTGCAATTCTGTGTGGAACGCCCAGACTGATCCCAGGTGAATCCTGGCTCCGTGCCCAAATCCCGTGGCTGTGCTGCCAAGAGCTTCTGGAGGCTTTAAATTCTGGGATCTGTTAATTCTGGGCTCGTTTAATGGATTCTCCTCCACGTCCCCTTTTCCACATGAAGTTTTTATTCCTCTTCCACAGAAAATCCCGGATTCACTCTACAGGAACGAGGCTCTGGAATAAATTTATCTCCAGGGTTGGAGCAAAACTTGTCTCTGCTGGACCAGAGTCACCTCGGGCCATCCCGGTGGGAAAATCCTGGGATTCGGGTCCGGAAAGGAGTGTGGGGATTCAAGCTGCAGAGCTGGAAGTGGAGCTCTCCCACCTCAGTATTCCCGGATTTTCCCCTTTATCTCAGCATTCCAAGTTTAACTTGGAAGCTTTAATGCTTGCCACGGGATTAGCTGCGATTCTCCCCAAATCAAAGGCCAGGGATAAAAGCATCCAGCACCACCTGGTGGCTTGGGAAGGGCAGTTTTCCCACCCGGGAGAGGGACCTTAAGGAACATTTATGGATCATCCAGGATGGGATCTGTCTCCTGAATAAAGAGTCAGGACCTCCAACAGGCTTTTTTTTTTCAAAAAACTGGGACAATTATTATTATCACAAATATTATTTTAAGGATCCACTGAACCCCTCGGAGTCACTCAGTTTAAACCTGGAGCTTCCTTCTCCTTTTTTGGTTAATCATGGAATTAGCTCAAGGGCCTCAAAGATGGGAACAACGGCACCACCAACCCAGCAAAAAAAGACAATTTTAAACCCAAACCACAAGGAATGGAGAACCAAAACGCTCGGAGTTTGATGGACTCTGAGACTCAAGTCAACTCCAAAATTCCCCTCAATTTCTGATTTTGGGGATGTTTCATTCTCCAGGTGATTCCAGCGCTCTGAGGGAGCGCTTGGCTCCAAGAGCCTGTTTCCATGGCAACCAACAACTCCATGGATTTCCCGAGACATCCAAGACATTCCTGCTACTCCCCAACGCCTGGATATTCATTGGATTGGGACGTGGAGCACAATTCCAGTGTGTTACAAAGGATTTGCTTCAGCACACACGATTCCACAGGCAAATCCAAACATTCCAGCAAATCAGGGCATTTCACACCTTTAAAAGGCTGGGCTGGACTAGATCCACGTGGGAAAGTCTTCCCAAGATCCAGAGGAGTCTGACCCAACCTCTGGGATTTATTAAAAGGCTCGGATTTTGTACAAAAAAACCTTGCTGGAAGCCAAGACAAAGTTGATCAAAATGCTTCCGTTTCCTTAAAAACCAAGGAGTGCTTTCTATAAAAAAAAACCCTTCTGCTCCCTTGAGCCATTTTCCCAGGAATTTTTAGTCCCCGGCACGACAACGCTCGTTGGGATTTTGGGTGGAAAAAGGGCACTTACTGTAGCCGGCGGTGGCGGAATTCCCTCCGTAGCCGTAGCTCCCGTACCCAGCCCCTGGAGCAGAAGAAAATGTTGGAATAAACAGAGATTCCAAGGGTGAAACATCCCAAATTTGGAGGGTCACTCCCCCATGGAGGGTTCTGGAATGTCCAGGTGCCATGGATGCGATCCCAGAGGGGAAGGTTGATGCCCAGGGGGGGCCTGGGGGTCTCGGCCCCCTCGGGAGCGCTGCTGGCCCTCACCTGTGTTCATGTAGCCGCCGTGGTTGCCGCCGAAGCCGCCCCGGCCTCTCCCACGGCCCCGGATGTTCCCGCCCCGGCCGCGGCCCCGCATGTTGGGGGGTGGGGGGGCCTCGTTGTGCATGGGGCCCCCCCCCATGCCGAAGCCTGGGTTGTGCTGCTGAGGGGACAAGGAGAGGGGAGAGAGGGGTCACTTGGAGCTGGGATGAGGGATTTCCCAAAAAACCTCCCAAAACAGAGCCCCAGGCACCACTTCCTCAGGACAAGAGCCACCAAGGTGGACCCCAAGTTCAGGCACCTCCAAATCCAGAGGATTTTGCAGCAAAACCTTATGGGTTTTGTGGTTCCAAGCCATTTGTTCTGCTCCCCTTCCCAGGAAAGATCAAACCCCAGAGCCAGTGGTCGGTGAGTTACACCCCGAGTTAGACCCCAGGTCGTTTCCCATTCCAGACCAGCTCCCATTGGTCTTTTCCAATTTCAAACCAGTTCCAATCAGTCTTTTCCCATTCCAGAGCTGTGGGACTGGGGGTTTCACTCACTTTGACTGGGAATTTGGGGCCGCCCCTGGCTGGAACAGGGGCTCTTTTCTTCTTGTTCTGCTCGATGGCAACGGGAGCGTCTGGGAACAGCTTCTCCAGCGCGGCCAGTGCCGCGTAGGCTTTGGCCACCTTCTTGTTTGAGCCAGCACCTTGGAACTTCTGCCCATCCACCTCCACCTTGGAAAGGGACAGAACCACACATTTAAGTGGGAAAGGGCAGGAAAAGATGGGAGACCTACAGGGAGTCCCAGAGCTGGAAGTGTCACAGGCTGTCCCTGCCCATTAACAAGCTTTAAAAGGTTTCTCCCAACCCAAACCACTTGGATTTGACAATTTAAACTCTTGGGAAGGGGATGAGGCAACTTTCCAAGCTCTTTTCCCGCCTGACGAGCTCTGGGTTGGAGCTGCTGGGAAGGGCAGGAGGCCCCGTGTCCCCTCACCTCCATGACGAAGCGCTTGTCGTGGCTGCCACCCGTCTCTGAGATCAGCTCGTATTTGAGCCCGCGACGCTTCTCGTTCAGCTCCATCACCGGGTTCTTCCCGTGCTTTGTCAGGATTGGTCCCTGCTGCTTCACGTTCTGCAGGCGGAGAGAGGCTGGGTGAGCCCCACAAAGTCCCCAGCGCACACGGAGCTGCTTCCCAACCTTTTTGGGAAGGACCCCCACGAAGCCACTTCTGCCTCCTGTTTTAGCCAGGAGCCACCCGGACAAACACCACCAGCACAGCTGCCATGCATCCCACCCCACGTCCCCCATCCCAGAGCCACGTCCCCCCTCCCTGTGTCCCCCCACCCACCTCAGGGGTCTGATCTGAGGGGGGAGAGGCTGCCGTGGGCGTTGACACCGTTTCCACGACAGGCGGAGGAGCCACAACCACCGGCTTCGTCTCCGTCTCCTCCGCCGACTCATCGCCCTTCCCAGAATCTTTGCCTTCCACTCCGGTGGGCAAACCCATGTCCTGCAGCACCTGGAGAGCGGGAGGGAGGTCAGGAGCCGCACTCGAGCACCACCCGCTCGGGAGAACTCTCCAGGAAGCTGCTCTGGGCTGTTTATCGACTCTCTCCGGCGCTCGGCATTCCTGAATCCTGCGGGTGCTCCAGGGACACTCAGGGCTGGGAGCTCCCGGTGCTGCTCCCACCCCGCCCCAGGGGTTCTGGCAGTTTTCCCATTCCCATTCCCACCGAATCCTGCGCTCACCTTCACGGCCACGTGAAGCTTCGCCGTTTTCTTGGATGGCCCCGAGGCCTCGAAGGTGCTGCCATCGATCTCCACGGACATGGTGAAGATGGGAGCATGCACGGGGCCGGTCTGGGACACCAGTTTGTACTGGAGCCCCGGTTTGAGCTGGTTCAGCTTCATCAGCGCGTTCATGGCCTGTGGAGGCTCCAGCTTTTCCTCTGCATGGGGAAAAACCAACACCGAGAGTTTGCGGGTGTTTGGCGGCTCCTTCGAAGAAGCAAAACTGATTCCAGACCAGTATTTTCCGGTTTGGGCCGGTTCCAATTGGTATTTTTTCATTTCAGGCCAGTCCTGATGGGCATTTGCTAATTCCAGACCTGTTCCTATGGGTCTGCTCCCATTCCAGACCAGTTCCCACCAGTATTTTCCAATTGCAGATCAGTTCTGACCAGTTTTTTCCCATTGTAGACCAGTCCTGACCAGTACTTTCCGATCTCAGACCAGTTCCAACTGGTCTTTCTCTTTTTAGACCAGTTCCCATTGGTCTTTTCCCATTCCAGACAGTCCCCATTGGTCTTTTCCCATTCCAGACCAGTCCCCACTGGTCTTTTCCAATTCCAGACCAGTTCTGACTGGTCTTTTCCTATCTCAGACCAGTTCCCATCAGCCTTTTCCAATTCCAGAAAAGTCCTGATCTTTTCCTCCTTGCTTCCAGTTCTACCCAGCACAAATCTCCCAGTTTTAAGTTATTTTACCCATCCCCACACCCTGTATCCCCAATTTCCACCCCATTTCCCCCCCAGGCCGTACCTACCTCTCGTTAACTCAATACCTTTTTTCTGAATCTTCTTTTTCTTTTTGCTGGGGGATTTCTCCTCCCCGTCCTCCTCCATCGGCCGCTTCATGGGGGTCACGGCGTACGTGGTACTGGGTGGGATCTGAACTGTGGGAATGAGCACAGGCACTCCCTAAATCCCCTGTTTTCCACCCAAATCCTTGGGATGGGATGCGGGGCCGTCCCCTCCCAGTACGTACCAGTATAATCGACCGGGTTCTCGTTCTTTGGTTTCTTGGGCATTTTGGAGGGCAGGGGATCCATGCCCAGGACCTTGTGGAGCTGGCCGAAGGCGGCGAGCCGGAGCGCGTGCTGGGGACAGGACCGGGGGTCACTGGGAGCTGCCGGACACCCCCCTGCTCCCAGCCCCCACACAGCCCCCCTGCACCGACCCATCCTCAGCGGGACTCTCCGGATTGAGTTTCTTTTTGGGGGAGTTTCACCCAAAAAGGGGTGTCGGGACCATTCACTACACAACACCTGATTCTTTGCTCTGGGTGGCCAAACTATGGGGCCCACGTGGGTGGCCTGGTGGAGTGACCGTGGCACCGAGTGACCACAGGACCGTGTGACCACGCCACTGAGTGACCACAGCGCCGCGTGACCACGGGTCTAATCTACGCTGGCCGAAGGAGCCGGGAGCGGAGCGAGCCGGGGATTGGGAAGGGCCGGGTGGAGGTCACACTATACCTGAGCACTCTGTGTGATATCTTCCCTTTGTTGTCTGTCTAGATGCCCAATAGCATCAGTGGCTTCTTTTTCACAAGGGTCATAAATACCAGAACCATCTGAAGGCAGGAAACAAGGAAGATATGCAGAGAATTATCCCGGGTTTCTACCCTAAATTCCCTGGGGCAGCTCCGAAGGCGCGGATTGCCGCGGGACTGTGTGGGATCGGCCGCGAGAATCGCGCTCCCGGGAGCCAAATTCCGCTGGTGCCTCTCTCTACGGGGCTGAGGTGGCTCCAGAGGACGGGAGGGCCCACGGGAAACGAGGGGCACCCGACCGCCGGCACCCCCGCGCTCCTCCCGGCTCCGCTCCCGCGGGAACGCCGCGGCCCGAGGCTCACCTGGCATGACGATGCCCGAGGCCAGGCACTCCAGCACCCGGCGCAGCGCCTCGCCCGCGCCCATCGGCCGGTTCGCCGTCCCGATGGATTTCTCACACAGCAGCTCCAGAGGCTGCAAGGGAAGGAGGGAAGTGAGGGCGGGGAGAGGGGAGGTGGAGCGCGGAGAGGGACCTGGGAGAGGATCCCAGGGAAGAGGGACCCTGGAAAAGGGAGCCCAAGAGGGGGACAGCAGGAAGTGGACCCCTGGAAAGGGGGCCTGGAAGAGGGATCCCAGGAGGGATCCTGGGAAAAGGATCTGGGAGAAGGGCCCCAAAAAAGAGATCCTGGCACGGGACTCTGAGAAAATGGACTCCTGGAAAGGGATCCTGGCAGAGGGACCCCAGGAAACACTCTGGGAAAAGGGATCCCTGGAAAGGGATTCCAAGAAAGGGCTCCAGGGAAGGGACCCATCTGAGAGCAGCTTCCAGTTCCCAAAGAAGAGAAGTCAAGCTGTGGAAGTCGTGAATGGATAAAACAGTTCGATAACAATGTCGTGTGGCAATTAATAAAACAATTTGTGTGATATGTGATGTGATTTGATAAGATAAAGCTGTTTGATAACTGATAAAACCATTTGTTAATTGATAAAGAAAACTGATGATGGTATTTGAGGACAGCATGGTTTGGTAACCAATAAATTGATTTGATAATTTATAAAACTATTTGATAACAAGACTTGAAAATTAATAAAAATATTTTAAAATAACATGATTTGATACTTCATAATTGATGATAACTTGATAATTTATAAAAACTCGACAATGATAATGATGTGTTTGATAACTGAGAAAACAACTTGATACTAACAAGACTTGATAGCTGATAACACTGACAATGATGTGATTTGGTAGCTGATAAAACGTTTTGATAATAATGTGATTAAGTAATCGATAAAACAACTCGATAGTAAGGTGAGTTGATAATTGATAAACCAATTCAAAGATAACCTGAGCTGGTAATCGATAAAGCAATTCAATATCAAGGCGAGTTGATAATTCATAACCAGTTTGATAACAACAGGAGCTCATAAGGCACGGCCAGCTGGCAATCGAGACGCCCTTTGCAGCACAGACATTTGATTTGCGTCTCTAAGTGCAGAAAAGTCGTTCATCCATAGAAATCCCCAACTTGGGAAAGGGGCTGTGCCCTGGAACCTTGGGAAAGAGCAGAGCTGAGCTCGGGAGAAACGCCGCCAACCCCCCCGGAACGGGAAAAGGGGGAATTACCCATCCTCTGAGCGGGGCCCAGGTGGGGACGCGAGTGCAGAGGTCCCGCAGCACCCGGATCACGATGACGCACGACTTCAGCCCGTTGGCCCTGGCCTGGAAGCGGAACCAAACCAGACAGGGATTCACCGAGCGCCCGCCCGCGCCGCCGACGCTCCCTCGAGGTGCTGCTTTGCCGAGGGTAAAGCCGGAGCCTGGGCCCGCACCCGGAGCTCGGAGCCGCGCCGGGACAGCCGAGGCTTGGCCGAGGGGTGGCCAAAGTCTTGGCCAAAGTCTTAGCCAAGGTCCTAGCCAAGGGGTTGGCCAAGGCCTTAGCCAAGGAGTTGGCCAAGGAGTTGGCCAAGGTCTTAGCTAAGGGCTTAGCCAAGGGGTTGGCCAAGGGGTCGGCCAAGGTCTTAGCTAAGGTGTTGGCCAAGGGGTTGGCCAAGGTCTTAACCAAGGTCTTGGCCAAGGGGACGTTACTCCTCACACAAAGTAGCAGCTCCGCGGCTGCTCCGTACAAAGGCTCCTAAGTCGCTCCAGCGCCCACAGTCCGGCACCTCCGAGCGGCCAGCGGCCACTTGAAACTCCAACTCCAAAAAAACACTCAGCCCCTTAAAGAGTTTACCAATGTTTCTACTTAAAGATAAATATAAGAACAAAATGCAAACCTGGAACCACTTGGCGTGGCGCAGAGACGCCAAGGCAGCAAGGCATTTCTGCCTGTCCAGAACGTCCGGGGAGTCGGTGACTGAGAGCGTTTCTAGTCGTGGATGGAATAAGAAGACAAGGCACGGTTTGACCAAGGGGCTTCTGTCGGGCCGAGGGGGATGAGGCAGCATCCTAACGGGCAGCTGAGGCTCCCAAAAAATCCTGCTGGGATGTGGGAGCGGGAGGGAAGGGGCTGCGGCACTGCCGCTGCGCGGCCTCGCCTGGACACGGGGGAAGCTCAATTCCCAGGGAGGGATGGCCTGGAATGTGCGCTGGCAGGAGGAAGAGGAGGAGGAAGAGGAGGAGGAAGAGGAGGAGACCGGGCGTGAGGCTCGGTGGAGGGCACAGAAATCCTGGATGGATGGAGAGGCGGCGGCGAGGCCGGTGAGGGGGAAATTTGAGGTGGGTGAAATCCCGGCTCCGCAGCCGGAGCGCAGCGGGTGGGGGGGAGGGAAGGGCGAGGCTCGGCGAGGATCCAGGGAACCCTCCGCCCGGAAGGATGGCTGCCCCGGCCCCGGCCCGCGACAGAGAACGTCCTGTTGGTCAAAGGTCCAGCGTCCCTAAAATCGACAAACTAGAAGGCTCGGAGACGAGGTCAGAGATCAACACCAGAGATCAACAATCAAGAGCACAAAGAGGTCCCGGTTTGTGCTGCAGCAAAACTGAGGAAAGGCCTGAAGTCGCCCAAAATTGCTCGAGATCAGGGTTTTAGATAAGGCTAGTGCGGAGCGGGGGAACCGCCGGCCCTACGGAGCCCATCGGAATTGGAGCGGACAACCAGTGGTTGCTGGAATTTTGATTCCAAAGGGAATTTGGAGAAGCTAACTTTATCCAAAACTCTGCATCGCTTTCCGGAATTCTGAACCTGAGGTGCTGGAAGAGCCACGGGAGGAGCCCTGAGCACCCGGTGTTCTGCTGCAACACACACCGGGGGAACATCCCGGAACATCCCGGTTCATGGACATGCAACTCCTCGGACAAGAAGCCTTCAAGAGGGGTTTTTTTGGGTTTCTTAAACAAATCTGGTTTCTATTTTCATGTCACTGCACTGACATGGCTGGGGACAAACCACGAGTAATACAACGAGATGATGAATTAGTGAACTAAAGGCCCAAGTGGAACCAAAAGAAAGGATAAAATAATAATACTTAAAAAAAAAAAAAAAAAAGAAGAGCAAAATCCCGTGTGAAAGGTGCTCCTCAGCTTCAGAAGCTCGGTCCGGATAAACCACAACCGGGATCTCCGTGGGGTTGGCGCAATGAAGGAATTTGGTTTGGATTTGGCCAGCAAGAGTTGCCACGGCTCCGGCTGAAGCTGAAGAGCACTTTCCCGGTCGTTAGCCGCGGGATGCCGGGTGCCGGCCGGCCGTACCTCCGGCCAGCTGCTTCTCCAGCTCTTCCCTGACCACAGGCGACGTCAGGTGGATGGTCAGGGTCAGCGGGGGCTCCTTCGTGTTCTTGATGATGATGGCGGCGTCTCCCACCGACTGGATGATCTCGTACTTGTCCTCGGTGATCGCCTGCAACATTGGGACAGAGACGGGTTGGAACAAGATGGGTTTGAAGTCCCTTCCAACCCAAACCATTCCATGATCAACAAGGAAAAGTTCATTTAACAATCCCAAAGAACGCCATGCGCCTCTGGAAAGGACTTTTCCAAGCCGGAGCATGGGGACCAGAACCATCCCAAAGGGAATTTTCCTGGTGGCTCAGCTCCACTCACCGCGAGCTGCACTCCCAGGTTATCGGCGACTTTTTCCAGGAGCTTGGCCGTGGGTTTGTCTTTGCACAGCAGGACCAGCTCCAGGTCCAGGTCCCCCTTCAGCAAGAGGCCTTTGGCCACGAGCCCCACGCGCATCACCCCGCGCAGGGTCCTCGTCAGCTGCTCCGTGGCCTTCTGATCCCTGAAAAAACACGGCACAGGGTCACAACGGCGGGATTCACAGCCAGGAGAGTGCCCCACCCAACCGGAGGGATGGATCCGTGAGGATTAACCCGGCACTCAGAACTGTCGCCTCAGCCCTGCCTCAGTTAATTCCCCTCGATTCCACGGCCAGGGAGGACAACGCTGCCACCGCCAGCAAGCGGATTTTTAGGGATCTAAGTGAGTTTTAGGGATCTAAAGGAGGACAGCGCTGTGATCCCAGCAGCGGCTTCGCTCCTCACCCTCCTTCCTTGTTCTCCTCCTCGGCCGCCGTCTCCATGGACTCCGTCTCCGGCTGCTCCCCGCTGACCTTCTCCTGCTCGTCAATCCAGTCGGAGACGGCTTTGAGCGCCCGCTCCGTGTGGGAAACCATGTTCTGCACAGCCTCCAGCTCCTCCTGCGTGGGGTACACGGCCGAGTGCTTGGCCATCACGTGCCGGTCGTCGTTCACGAAGATCCGCATTGGGCGCTGCAGAAAAGGGAGGTCAGGAATGTTTAGGGAGCGCCGGGACACAGATATTCATCCCACACCCGGGAATCCGCCCGGCTCTTACCATTTTTATTTTCTGCTGTCTGCCTGAATGCTCCAAAGGTGTTTATTTGGATTTTTCCGGTGACTGGAGCGTCGCAGCACCGCGGCGTTCCGGGATCTGAAAGCGACAGAGAGCGGGTGAGCCAGGGCAGCCGGAGCCTGGGGCACGCGCTGGAGCAGCGGGAGCTGGAAGCAGGAACAGCAGTGAGACACAGACCAACTCGTTAGCCAAATCCTCCTTCTGCTCCCGAGGATTTACATCTCTGACACCTGCAGACTGACCCTTGGAGCATCCGATCCTTATTCCCTCTTATTCCCAAGAGGTTTTCCCATGAAATGGGACTTTTCCAAACCAGACAGAGCTCCCTGCTCCACGCTGGAGCAGCCGCCCTGGGACAATTATTAATTAATTAAACAAGGGAAGAGCCAGCTGGGCCCCTCTTCCCACTCCTGGCAGACCCCTCTGCCGTATCCATGGGCAGCTCCCAGCACAGATCCCTCTGGGATCCTAACGGGAAGCTCCCAGCACAGATCCCTCTGCCACAGCCCTGGCTTCACCCCAAATCCCTGGCACAGCCCCAAAGTCACCCCGTTGGCTCTGCATTAGGACCAACACCAGTCCAGAGGCTGCACTGAGTCTCCTCCCTGAGTTTATTGGGAGGAAACGGGATAAACCCAGCAAATCCAGGTGGGAAGTCAGTGCTCAAAAGTCCTGGAATTCAACAGATTCAGCCCAACTGACATCAAATTCCTGCCTTTTTGTGGGAACCGCCCCCAGCTGGGGCAGCGGAGCCTTCTGTTCCAACTCCAGTGCTTTGTCCCCCGGAACAGAGGAACGCCTGGATCCCGCGGGACCGCCGGTGTCCCGGGATCACCCTCTGGACACTGCCTTGCACTCGCCAGGATCAGTTCTGGCATCATTCCCACACGGACAGGGGAAGGATCAGCACCTGCTCCAGCCAGGGTCACCAACTGTACCCAGTAAAATTAATTAATTAAAATCCTGGTTTCCCCCACTGCCCCTGACCGGTTCAATCCCGGCCTTGCGACACCCGACAGCTTCCCAATAACTCCAAGGATAACTCCAGTGAAAAGCATTGGAAAACGCTGACCCTCTGCACCTGAGGATGAGGAAGATCATCCTCCTCTGCCTCCACTTCCTTTTACCATCAAAATCTGCCTGGCGACAGCAAATCCCACCTGGAGAGGGTCGATCCCACCTGGATTATCCCAAAGCTCCCAACCAAATGCCACTTCACGGCAGCCCTTCCCCTTTCCATGCATTTCCCAGGCCACCAAACCAGACCGCAGCTCACTTTCACCTCTTCCCACCAGAATCTCCCCAGCTGCAGCCTCGCCATTCCCCGCTCGCGCTGTCCAGCTCACCCAGAGCTGGGGCTCACATTTCTAGGATAAAAACCTTGAGCCGCTGCACAGACACACAGTTCCACTCCAAGGAAAGCCCTCTGATTCCAGTCCTGCCAGTTCACCCACAGGATAACTTAACAGTGCCATAAATCTGGATTTAATTGAAATTAAACCCCGACTGGCACCAGCTGAGCTGGGAGAATCATTCCCAAGGAGCCACATGGCATCTCCTGGTGCCTCCTGCTCCGGGCTGGGCCCTGAAGGCCCCGCATGCTCCGTTATTTTCCTTAAAATTCCCTCAATTTTCTCCAGGCTGGATAAGGAAAGGGTTGAAATCCCATCCAGCTGTTCCTATAGTCAAAATCACAACAGCAGCCAGAGTCTCCCATTATCCCTCTTCTGAGATTTTTGGAGGGAGAAATCTGGGAGCTGATGCTGCAGCACCACCAGATTTGTGTCTTCCGAGGAGAAGAACCACAGGATTGGTTAAACCAGGACCCCAACCCTTGGAAACGGGACAAACTCTGGAATTTCACCTGGTTTTGGCCTCACCCCCTCCTCCACTCCCACCCCCAGCTGGAATTCACCAAACTTCCCGCGCTCGGATTGAGCCTCCCAAGGGGCGTTTTTGGGAGGACGGAGGGAAAAACAACCAAAGGATGCAAAAGGCTGGGATTCCTGCCCTAAACGTGGTAAAGTGTGACACAGGCGAAGCCGCGCTTGGGTTCAAGGCCGTGTTTTTAGAAAGAATTGGTCGCTTTTATCTGTGTTTTGGTGCCTGCTCGGGATGGATGAGGAACCGGGACACCACGGCCCTCACAGGGAGCAATCCGGGAGCCTCGGGAGCGCGGATTCCAGTGGGAACCCCGCACTGAGGGGGCACAAAGCCATCAGTCCCCGCGGAGCAGCCGCCGCGGGAAGGGGTTGCTGGATTTTTGTTCCTCTAAACCCTCCAGAAACGGAGCGGCCACGGATAACGGGGCTGGACCAGCGGGAACCGTGAGGGAGCAGGGAGGGAAAGGCCGGGAAAAGCTCAGGGGAGGAGGAGAGCAGGATCCTGGTCCTGAGGGGGGAGAGGGGCTAAAATCCCCCCAAAGGGGATGATCCCACTGCAATTCCCAGCCTGGGATGGGGTGGGATGGGGAGAGGGAAGAGGGGCTTCAAGCCCCTCCAAGGGGGGTGATCCCACCTCCTCCAAGGCCCCCCCCCCCCAACATCCCACCCAGGGGCGGCTGAGGGGGTCGGGAAAGGACCAGCCCCCCTCAAACCCCCCATCCCCGTCCCCACGCGAGTGCAGGGCCGCGGGGCGAAAATGAGGAGGGGGCGCGGGGACCAGGATTGAGGAGGGGGCGCGGGGGGTGAGGAGGGGGCGCGGGGGCCGCCGGGCGCTGCCGCCATTTGCAAACGCGGCGCGAACAAAGCGGCGGCGGCGAGAAATGAGGGGAGTCGGGGGGAGCCCCGAGCGACGCCCGCGTTCTCTGGGCGGCGGCTCGATCCCCCCCCGGTCCCTCGGGGCGCTGCTGAGGGGGGTCCGTGAGGGAGCCCGGCCACCTCCCCCCACCCTCCCCTCACTCACCGCCGCCATTTTGTCTGCACACAATGGGCCGGGCGGGAGGGAGGGGACACGGGGGGGGCCGGGTCACCGCGTCCCACCGCCCCCCCGGCTCACCCACCCCCCCCACCCCACCCCGGCTCCTCCCGCCCCGGCACCGCCCCCGGCCGGCCCGGTCCGGCTCGGCCCGGCCGGCCCGGCGCGGCTCCCCCCCGCGCGGCGCGGACACGGCTCCTACCGGGGCGCTGCCGGCGGTGCCTCGCGGGGGCGGCCCGGCCCGGCCCGGCCGGCGGGGCCCGGGAGGGGCCGGAGCGGGGCCGGAGCGGCCGCGGCGGGGCCGGAGCGGGGCCGGAACGGGGCCGGAGCGGCGGCGCCGGGACTGCGGCGGGGGCGGGGCCGCCGCCGGCGGGGGGCGCGCGCGCGCCGGGGGGGCGGGGCCATGGGGAGCGCGGCGGGCGCGGGCCAATGGGAGGGCGCGGAGGGAGAGTGACGGACAGGGGGCAGAGCGAATCGGAGAGGGCGGAGGGAGGGTGATGGACAGGGGGCGGAGAGGAGAAGGGGACGGGCTCGGGGGGCGGGGATAAGGGGCGCGGGGGCGGGGGCGGGCCAATGGTTTAGCACGGCACGAGGTGATGGACAAAGCGTGAGGCCAATGGGAGAGGGAGGAGGGAGGGTGGTGCGAAGGGGGCGGGGCCGAGAGCGGTGGCGGGAACGGGCCGGGGGGGCGCGCGCTGAGGGGACCCCTGTGAGGGGAGCGAGGGCCTGAGAGGATCCCCCTGAGGGGACACGTCCGCGCGACCCCCCGAAGCACCTGAACCCAGACTGGGTTCCACCGGGAAGATCCTTCTCTGACAAGGAATGAAAAGGTTTGACCTCAAAGTGCCTTTTTTGGAGGGGTTTGATGTCAAAATCGCCTTTCTACGAGGGGAACATCCTCAAAATCACCTTTTTTGGAGGGGGTTGACCTCAAAACCGCTTTATTTTGAGGGGGTTTGACCTCAAAACCAGCTTTACTGAAGGGGTTTGACCTCAAAAATGGCTTTTTTCCAGTGGCTTGACCTCAAAACCATTAAATTTTTGAGGGGAACAACCTCAAAGATGCATTTTTGGAGGCATTCGACCACAGAAACACCTTTTGCTTTTGATGACCAGGGAAACGACATTAAATAAGTGTCTGAAGGAGCACTTTGCTCCTTAATAATCCCCTCCCAGAGCCTCTGCGGCTCAGGGATTGTTGGAAAATTCCTCATATTCAGCCAAAACTCCCCAAAATCAGTGACCCCCTGAGTTTGAAAACAGCTGAGTGAGCACTGGAAGGGCCGTTTTGGGGTGAAATGCAGCAGAATTGGTGTCAGAGCCCTGTGATGTCAGAGGGAAGGACACGACAGAACGAGGTCCAAACAGGCACTTTTTTATTGTTGGTCACGACGCTGACGCCGACGGAAGCGCACAGAGACTCCGGAGCGTCACAGCACCGTTAATGCCTCAGAAACACATGAAAAACGAGCATTTTTGTGTAAAACATCAGCCCTGCAGGTTTTAGCATTTTTTAGGATTTGGGGTTTTTTCCTTTGCCCACAGAACAATCCGGTTTGTCGGGACAGAAGCCGCAGTTCTAGACAGGGAAAAAAGCGCCGTTATTCCTAAATTCCATAATTTAATGCCTTGAACACGGAGCTTTGCCTGGAAGAAGGAACCCAGTCTTGGAGTGAAGCTTTTCCGGACACCAAATTCCCCCAGACAGCTGCCCTCACTCTGAGTTTTCCCAAAAAAAGCCTAATTTACAGGAATATTTCCCTCACTGCTCCCCATCACAGTCAGTTTTCACCTCTAAAAAGCCGCTTGGGTTTATTGGGAATAAAACCCCTTAATTCTCCTCAAATCCTGTGTTGCTGAGAGGCAGCCAAGCCAGCCCGGCTTCCTCAAGAACACATTTTCCCAAATTTCTTTTCTCCTTCACCACTTTTCCTTCCAGCCTTCCAAATTCCTGCTGTTTTTTGCCTTTTTGAGCAAATAAACCCAGTTCCTGCCAGCCCTCTGCTGCTTTCCCTGGCGTTCCCACACCCAAAGGGTCAGGATTTAGGAGGAAAACAACTGAAAATCGAGGAGTGCAAGGGAATTCGCCCCCAACACAAACATTCTGAGCAGAAATTAAACCAAAACCACCCTGAAACCTGCACAGGGAGGGGGAAAAACTGAATTAATCCAGAACCAGCATCAGGAGCTGCAGGACACGCGCTGGAGGTGCTGGAATGGCTGTAAGTGGAACAGGGTCTGGTCATTATTCCCTGAATTATTCCCACTTATCCCAAATAGAGAGGATTTGCCTCTTTTTAGCTTCATTTGACCTTATCTTTTGAGCTTTACTCTTACTTTTTTAGCTTTGTTTTTACTTTTCCCTTCATTTTTCTCTTTCCCTTCACCTTTCTAGTTTCACCTTTTCCTTCATTTTTATGGCTTCAATTTTCCCTTCCACTCCTCTGTCCACTGATCAGCTGTACTGAAAAACAAGGGGGGAAAGGGAAAATTTAGGGAATTAAAAAAAAAAAAAAATTAGGGAAATGACAGTGTTTGATTCCAGCTAGGGAAGCTCTGCCCGGCGGTGTCAGAGAAACCAAAACCTGCCCCCAAAAATTCACTGTAAAAGCTCCAAATAACAACAACTGAAAACAACCTGGGAAAGCAAAATATACAAAAGCCCCCAAAGCATTGGATAATTCCATAGAAACATCCCCTGGATGATACAAAACCTAAAGGTGGCAGGGGAACAGGGATAAAAAGCAGCCAAAGGGATCCCTCAGCACCAGTTCCCAGAGCCAGGTGACCACTGGGAGGGGGGAAGGTGGGACCCCCCCCCAGCCTCTGGGAGCTGGGAATTGTCCCCCAAAGCCTCAGAGCGTTTCTTTAAGTCCTTTTTTAACAAATGAGCCCCAAAAACGCCCAGCTGCTGGCACTCTGCTCCTGTCGCTCCACTGGGTCTCAGGCGGGGTTAACTCTGTTACATTTTGGGTTTTAAGTTACTCAGTTATATTTTAGAGTTAATTGACCCCCTTTTCAGCTCAAAAAAAAAGCCCTCTTTCCTCTCCTACCTGGAGCTGCGAGGTGTTGGCTGCCACTGGCTTTGCTAAAATCACCTGGAATGAACCCAACCCCCCCCCCCCCAGGCCCATCCTCGCCCCCTCTGCGTGCTCCAGAGGGGGGTGTCCCAAAACCCCTTATGCAGGTGAAGCGTTTGGGAAGCTGGGAAAGGGTTTGCCCTAAACTGACAAGTTCTGGGGACCGGACGCAGATTTTGGGGAGGAATCTGCGGAAGCTGCCAGTCCTCAAGAGGTGCAAGAACTGGACAGAGCCTCAAGCCCCGAATTCTGCTCGTGGCCCCCTCGTTCCCCTCCACCTTCACCCCTGCAGTGGCTACAGAAGCACTAATTAGCTTATTCCTAAAAGAATTCATTAATTAGGGCCCAAAGCAGGGCCCTCGGGTGTCGCCAAAGGGCAGCAAGGGATGGGAAGCGATTCCAGCTCTCCGGGCAGGAATGAACAACCCTAATTCAGTATTTAGGGGGGCCACAGTGAAAACACCCCAGGAGGAGCTGCCTGAACCTCCCGGCTCATTCGCGCGTCCCCTCTGTGCCCACATCCGCCCGGATCCCCCCGGACGCCGAGGAAACGCCGGCCGCAGAAGGATTTACTGGGATCAAACTGGGATCAAACCCAGTTCAACTCACTTTGGAGCCGCTGACCCCCAGGAATTGGGATTTTGGCCCTGCCACAGCCCAGGAGTGGGACTGGCATGGGCCCTGCGGCTCATTAGTGGTGACAAGCTCGTCACCATCACCAACGCGAGGATTTAAGGCCGAATCATCAACAGTCCGCGTTTTACCGGTCCCCCCACGCTGCCGGGGGGGAGGAGGGGTGGTCCAAGGTCCATAGAGGCGAATTCCACAAGGGACAGGCGGTGCCGGGCAGTCTCCGGGCACGGCGCTACGCGTCGGGCTGGCCTTTGTTGGTCTTCTTGAGCAGCTTCCTCAGGTTCTGGGACATGAAGTAGGGCTTTTCCGCAGAGCCGTCGTTGCGCTCCAGGTCTTCCACTGCAAAGAGAAATCCCCAGCCCCGTGGCGGGGGCAGATACAGGGGTCGGTGTGATGGAGGCTCCTGCGACCCTCTAACAAGGATCCCAGATTAAATCAAGTCTCTGCGCTCATCGTGGAACGGGGGTTTCTCCCTCTGTCACAGAATGGCCCACGGGGATTGAGAAGAAAGCAGAAATTTGGGTGTTTTGTTTCTCGGGGGGGGGGGCAGAGGGGGGAAGTTGAACAGAGCTGAGGGCAGGGGGGACCCCTCAGCTCTTCCCAACAGCTCTGGATTCCCCTCAGGATTTGCCCAACACCCTCACCAAGAGGAGCAATCCTGATGTGCCAAGCAGTCGGAAAATCCCAGCCTTCCCAGCTGTGGAAGAACACCACCCCAAAACCAAACAAAGCCACAAAGCCTCAGGCTCGAACCGCCCAGGGGGTGTTTGGAGAGGGATTTGGATCCTTTTGGGATGGAAATGGGAGTGTCAACACCGTGGCTTTGTCCTGGGAGGGTCTGGCTGGGAGCCATGGCTGAGCCACAAGAGCTGGTTTTTTTTAAATCTTGGTCATTTCTGGGCTATCTGGAGGAGAAATTCCAAGCCCGCCGTGCCTGGAGTGAAACCCTCGAGTCCCAGTGGCCACCAGTGACGCCTCCTGCCCTGGAGCATGGCTGGGACAGGAGACAGGGACAAGCTGGGCTAAAGCAGTGGGTGTGAAGCCAAAGCTCTGCAACCTCGCCCGGAATCCTCCAGAATTTTGTGGTTTGCATAGAGACTGGGTGAGGAAAGGGGTGAGGAAATTACCAGGAAAGAGGTGAGAAAAGGACAAGGAAAAAGGCGAGGAAAGGGGCAAGGAAAGTTTCACTGCTCTCAGCTGGAGCAGACTCAGAGGAAATGCCCAGAGACCAGTTTAGGGCGGCGGAACCCACTCGGCCCATCCCACAAACGCTGTCCCTCCACATGGGATCCCTCGTGCCGGCTGTGCCAGCTCTCCCTCCAGAACAAAGATCTCTGCATCAAAACCACGATGATCTCCGTGCTCCTCGCTGGGCACTACCGGGACCCCCAACTGACTCCGGGTGGGTTCTCTCGAAGCAGGAACACAGATTTTTGGGTAGGAAGGTAGACTGGACACCACCGGGCGCTGAGGGTTGGCACCCACCACCCTCGAAGGACTTCCAGGGGACAGAGCGGCACCGTGGGAGTCGCTGCTGGGGTCAGGGGGCCGGGAGGGTCCTGTGGCCTCTGCCCAGCACCGGGCCCTAGCCTTGGCTATCGGCGCTTTTGGAAGGTTCTAGGTGCCCCTTCAGCAGGATCTCGCTGAGCTCAGGGGACATGTAGTAAGGCCTCTCCGGAGATCCATCGTTTCTCTCCAGATCTTCACCTTTTCCAGCCCCGGGAAGAAGCAGCCGTGAAGGGGAAGAGCAAAAAGCAGAGGAAGAGCCGGGGAGAGACAGGGCGGAGGTGGAGGATGGAGAATGTGTGACCAGAGACATGGAAGGGGTAGAAAAGAAGGAAAAGAGGGAGGAAAAAAAAGGGAAATTGAGGTTAGTTGTGGTTAATTCCACCGAGCCCAAAGCACCAAAACAGAGGGAGAGATGCAAGAGCCCACGGACAGGCTGGGGGTCTCCGCTGGAGCAGGCAGGGGAGAGCAGGTGAGAACGCAGGCGAGGAGCCAGGAAAGGAAAAAGCGGCAGAAAGCCACACAGAGGGACCCCGGGATTGGGAGCAAACCCCCAAACTGGACACTCTGGGGGTCAGCCTGATGGGAGAGGGGGTTTTTGCTGATACTCACAGAAGCAGAGGAAGAGGGTGTCCACGCACATGCCGTACACGCTGAAGAACCCGTGGGCAATGAGGTAGGAGCCCACGATCACTGTCTGGAAGAGACACCGCGCACCGATGCCACGGCTGGCAGAAAGCCCAGAGCCCCGGCCAGGAGCAGCAGGAGGAGGAGGAAAGTGCTGAATCCCACATTCCCCAGGGGAGGGAGGAGAAGTGAACAGGGCAGGACTGTTCGGAGCAGCCCGAGCGGGGACAAAAGGCCTCAGGCACTGCTGGACGGAGGCCAAAGTGGGCAGCGCAGGTGGGCACGGCGCCAGCAGCAACCAACAAAGGGCTCATTGCACCAGCAACCGGGAAAACACCCCCGACAAAGAAGGTCCTTGAGGCACCGGGTGTGGGATGGGGTTTGTGTGGGGCAGCTCTGTCCCTCCAAAGTCACCCCAAAGAGAGAGGGCAGCTCACCAGAATCGGGACCCAGTAGTAATTCAGCGACGGCGCCGTGTCCTGGACCAGCTTTATCCGCTGGGTGAAGAAGAAGAAGGCGAGGATTCCTGGGAAAGCAAGGGATGGACATGGCTCTGGGATGGGTGGGCAGATGGAAAAGGGGATGGAAAGGAGCAGCTTCATGGGAGGGGTGACTTGAGCGGAGCTTTTGGTACAGCACAACCAATGGCGGCAGCCGGATGCCCCGAGGAGAAACTTCCAGAACCCAGCACTTACCCACGCTTCCCACAATGAGGAGCTTCCCAAGGAAGAAGAGGAAATCCGTGACTTTATCTAACACGGCCACCCTGGAGACAAGAGAGGGATGAGCCTCCGCATCCGCTCCCCGCCCCAAAGAAGCCAAGGCAAACGGAAGCCCGGGAACGGGGAGCCTGGTCTGGGGTGATTCCCCAAGGATCTCACCGGATTATGTTCCTCATCAGCAGGAAGAACGCGTTCCGGGCCGAGGTGCAGAAGTTGGTGCCATAGACGGCGATCTGGAGCGGAAAAAATGGGCAGAGGAGAGAGAAACAGGGCTGCACTGAGTCCACCACCCAGGGGACGGTGCAAATCCCACCCTGGAAGCGCTTCCTCATCCACTGCCGGGTCAGGCATCACGGGGACCCGGAGCTGAACACCTCCACCCACACAGGGTCCTCCCCAAAGCCACCGGGATATGGCTGAGGGCAAGGTTTTCCAGCTGAACAGCTGGAAAACACCGCAGAGCTCTGTGTTCCCGTGGCATCAGGAGACACAATTCCCAGGGAAATCTCTGAGCCATCCCCATGGCAGCCCCAGCCCTTCGAGAGCATTGGTTTTGGACGACTCTCACCATGATGTAGGCGTTCCTGTTGAGGAACTTGATGAACTTTTCCAGGCACCAGAAGCAGCACTTGAGGCAGCTCAGGAGGAACTTGGCAAACTTGTTCTCGGCAGCTGGAGGGCGCAGGGAGAGGGGTCAGTGCGAAAGCCAGAGGGGCCGGATCTTCCAGCAGCAACTCCAAGGTCCCTGGTGAGACCTTGTTGCCGCAGCGTCCCCCCAGGCCCTGTTCTCAGCCCTGCTGGGGCCCAGACTGCTCTTCCCACGCCCCCACGCGCTGTTGACATTTCCCGATGAACGGCTGCACGGCACAGAAATCCCTGGCACTGGCACGGGCTGGCTGAGCCCGCAGCCACGGCACGTCTCTTGGCTCCTGCCCCGGGAAACACTTCACAGAATCACGGAATGGCTTGAGTTGGAAGGGGCCTCGCAGCTCATCCCATTCCATCCCCCACCACAGGCAGGGGCACCTTCCACTGTCCCAGGTTGCTCCAAGCCCTGTCCAGCCTGGCCTGGACACTCCCAGGGATGGGGTAGCCACAGCTCCACTGGGAATTCCATCCTCACTGCCTCCCAGGGAGGAATTATTTTCTTTCTTGGAGAAAGAGGCAGCTACGGGATTCTAAAAGGAAAATCCTGATTCTCTCCTGAAATACCGGATTGATTCCCCTGGACTTTAGCCCCGAGCTCCGGCACCGAGGGATGCGGCAACAGCCAACCCCACTCATCTCCCCATTCCCACCCCAGCCTGGTACCTTTCAGCCGGTGGTCCAGGTACTCCAGTGTGACCCTGATGACCTGGACGATGGCCAGAACCAGCGAGCCGAAGGCCAGCGAGCCGGTGTGGTACCTAGGGATGGACCGCCCTGGTTAGAAGGGCACAACCTCCCGGAGCTCCCGGCCACTCTCGTGGGGATGGACGCACCGGAGCGCGCGGCCGAAGGCGGAGAAGAGCGGGAAGGCCGGCATGTCGTCGGGCTTCTTGAAGGCCCAGTAGTAGGAGGCGAAGGCGCCCGCCAGCGTCACCTGGCCCAGCGCGATGACAAAGTTGGCGAGCCAGAAGAACATGAAGACGTTGAAGAACTGGAGCACGATGAGGTACTTGTGATAGGCGGTCTCGCCGCCGTAGAACGCGAAGAGGCACTGGGCATCAGGGCACAGCTTGGTGACGTTGCTGGTGTTGAAGGTCTGGAGAGAACACAGGACACCGCCGGTCAAGCCAGAGCGACCCCCATGGTCACAGACCTCATTATCCCATTCAATTGTCCAGAAGCTCGGACCAAACTCTGCTCAGGGCAGCGACAGCTCAAAAGGAATGAACAGTCCAATGCGCCCCAGCTCAGAAAGGTGGAATTCCACTGGGAAGAGGACTCCAGGAATTTCTCAGGCAATAAAGATTCTTGTCTCTGACAGGTTTTGAGTTTCCTGAAGTCCTCACCTCAGGATTGCAGGTCTGCCCAGAGAAGGGGCACGTGGACTCATTGAACACCTTGTAAACAGCCTCGTTGGAGGTAGACAGGAAGCTGCGGGTCACTGTTAAGGAGAGGCCGTTCTCCAAACCCAATCCCAAATCCAAACCAGGCTCTGCTCCACTCTCCCCAGGCTCCCGTCACCGCTCTTCCTCCCCAGGGTTTGCTTTCAGTTAAACCTCAGATATTTAAGGTGGATCTGCAAGCAGATCATATTCCATGCCTGGGGAGACCTTGGACTTCTGGGGAACAGGGATGCAGGGAGGAGAAAGAGGAAGAGGAAAGGATACACTGCAGTGCTGGCCCAGTAGGCGATGCAGAGGCACAGCAGGAAGAAGGTGCACAAGGGGAACAGCAGCGATGACATGACGTGACCGATGGCCCTGCGAGAAGACGGTCAAACCCCAGTTAAACCCTGGTTAAACCCTGGCAAAACCCCAGTTAAACCCCGGAGCGATGGGTGACAGCGGCCGTGGGGACGGGGACAGCCAGACCTGCTGGCCTCCTTGATGAGCGCAATGGCGATGAGGATCCTCTTGCGCAGGAAGATGAGCAGCAGCACGATCACCAGCTCCAGCACGCACAGGATGATCACTGGCAGGGGAAGGGGAGCCCCGGGCAGCGTGAGGGCCACCTTCGCCTTCCCTGGGAATCCCCCACGGCACGGAACGCTCCTCCCGGGAATGTCCGGCACCGCCCCGTGGCTGGGCACCCAGCAAAGTCCCTCCTTCACATGGGAGCTACCCCAAAACCCACTGTGAGACCCCCTTCCCATGCCCTGTCCCAGGTCCCACCCCAATTCCCGAGGAGGACGGGCACTCACGGAACGCCAGCCACGTCTGCCGCAGGTGGAGGTAGACACGGAGGTCGGTCTGGAAGCCCAGGTCCGTCAGGGACACGTCTGACCCCGCTTCCCCTTTCAGCTTGGCATATTCCATGTAACAGTGGAAGATTCCTGTGGCAAAAAGCAGAAAATTGTCCTTTCTGCACAGACGCCAGCCGGGGAGGAGATGCCCAGAAGGATGCGGCGCATGAGCTTCTGCAGGGCAAATCACACTGGAAATAGGGAGAGGGAAATGGGGAAAAGCCAGGGAGAGGCTCCCAGCCCCTGCTCACCATATCCCAGCACCAGGATCACCATCACGATCATCACCCAGACCATGATCCCGGCCAGGAAGCGCAGCAGCACGATGAAGATCAGGCTGGCCACCATAGCGATGACGAGGCCTCTGCAGGAGGAAGACACCCATATGTGACCACCCTCCCAACGCGCCCCGGCATCCCTCAGGTGCGGGAACCACGGCGCAGACGGAGCGCGAGCGGGACGGGAGCGATGTCACTGCTCGTGCTTTGATGATGGAAACTGTGGGAAATCCAGGGCGGGAATGGTAAAATACTGGGAATCCCCGAGTTCTGCCCCGTGCTCACATGATGATCCAGTACCAGGACACCGTGTAATCCTCGAAGATCTTCATGGCCAGCTGCCGGGTCTCCAGCACCACGTTGGCTTTTCTGCAAGGAGACGGGAGACGCCGATGGAGAGGGAGCCGGGGGAGACCCCGAAAACAAGAAAATTCAACAATTGCGCACGGCAAATTCCCTGGAGCTGCCCTCACTGCGCCTCCTTTGCCGCCCTCTGCTCCTGTTCCTGACGTTTTGGTGCAGGATTTCTAAAGCAATGCTAACAAGGCAGCTCTTAATGAGGGGCATTGGTCCGGGACTCACTTGGCCCCTTCCAGCAGCTCGGTGACATTCCTGCGGTGCCCGCGGCCATCGTCGTAGGTGGTCTCGTTGCCCACCATGATGACGCCCTTCTTGGCCTGGATGGCCGGGAAGCATCTTCGTGCCACTGGAGAGACAGAGGAGGGGGCGGCTCAGCCGGGAAAACTGGCCCAAGCCCCTCCGCGGACCCCCAGAACCCCCAAACAGCCTCCGAAAAATCCCAACGGAAGCCAGCAAATCGCTAACGAGCTCCTCGCTAATTGTGGACGTACATGGGGTGCTGGGAATGAGCATGGCCGGACACTCCCTGTCCTTCAGCACCTCGATGGGACCCTGGGTGGGGACAACGAGCCGGACGTCAGCGCTCTGGGCAGGAATCACCCCACGGCACAGGAACGCCGACCCCACAACCCACCTTCTGCGAGTTCCCGAACTCGGGGGTGCAGAAATCCCGGTAATATTGCAGCGAGGTGGGGTTTCCGTAGGCGGTCATGTACGTCATGTACCGGTCAGGGCATTTGCTGACGCAGATCTGGAGGGGAGGGGGACACCGGGGGGCTGCAGGCGACGGCCGGCATTCCATGGGGAAGCCGGGGAACACCGCGGGCCGGAAGGGCCGGGCTGTACCTGCGTGGTCGGGCACTGGAATTCCAGCAGCACCAGCGGGCTCGCGCACTTGACGATGTCAAAGTAAAAAAGGAAAGGTTTTTTCCTGCAAAACAAACCAAAACCGCCCAGTTTGGGGAAACCCCTGCCACACCCCCCCCGAGGAATTCGGGGTCTCTCCGGCAGCGCGTCCGGCACTCACTCGTTGGGGGTCCCCTGCTGCCCGCAGAACTGCCCGCGGCTGTCCGTGGGGTGGATCACCTTCCGGGGGTCCCCGTGGGTCCAGGCTGGGGGGCACAGGATGATGATGCTGCAGTCAGCCCCCCCTGCAGCCCCCAGACCCCACAGGGCCCCGCCCGGCCCCTTCAGACGAGCAGGACCCCCCTGAGCCCTGGGACATACCCACAATGCCGACCACCACGTAGCCCACGATGGCCACCACGAGCAGGACGCAGCAGATGATGTCAGTGCAGCCCCTGCCAGCGGGGATAGGAATTGGGGGACCATGGATTTGGGACAATGGATTTGGGGACCCTGGGGACCCTGGGGGGCTCTGCTCACCTGTCATAGATGGGACCTTTGAAAGTTGGGTCATACTTCTGTGGCGTTCCTGTGGAGAGGAAGAGGAGTGGGAATGGGGAATGGCTGGGATGGGAGGAAGGTACTCCTCATCCTCCTCGCCCCACAGCACGCAGCGAGCAGAGCGGAGGGAGCTGAACGCTTCCAATGAAATCCTTGGGATGAGCGGAATCGGGAGGAAAAAACATCTCCAGATGCCCTTTCCCTGCTGCGGATCCACCTCCCGGGCCTGGGAACAACGACTCCCTTGGAAAACTCCTTTCCACCGGTGGCTCTGCCCAAAAATGTCCCGGAGCAATGCCAGGAAGGACCCGAAATCCCACGGAAGCACCAAAGAGCTGCGGGGGCAGAGCGGGGCTGGGGGCGGCGATACCGGGGTGGGGGGATCACCGGGGGTCACCGGGAGGTCCCGGGGAGCCCCGGAGCAGCCCCGGCCCCCGCCGCGGCCTCTCGGCGCCGTCCCGCTGCTCCGCTTTATTTTTAGGGTGGGAATTGAGCCAGCGTGGGAGCGGCCCAGGGCAGGGGGGGCCGGGGACTTGGGGTGGATTTTGGTGGGGCTCGGAGCAGCCCCGCGGCAGGGACGAGTCCTTTTTGGGGGGACACGTCTGCTTTGGGATATTTTGGGGCGTTCTGGAGTTCTCTCCCCTTCCCGGGCGCCGATCCCTCTTCTCCAAACCCCCCTAAACAGCGGCCGGTGGAGAGGGCGGGTCAGAACCGGGAGCCATCCCGGGACCCCCGGGCAGCCGATCCCGGCGGTGCCGGCGCCGCGGTGACGCCCCAGAACCGCCGGAGCCGGTTTGTCCCGCCGCTGGCTCCGACCGCGGCCGTCGGGCCGGTTCTGCGGCTGCCGGGGAGGGCGGCCCCAAAACCGGGGTCTCCTCAGCCCCCCTCCCCCAAAACCGGGCACCCTTCCCCAGCCCCCCAAAACCGCGGCGCCCTCTCGTCCGGGGCGCGGCCGCTTTTGCTTTCGCTTTGCTTCGCCTTTTACTGCCCCGTTTTCCGCCCATTTCGGGTTTGTTTTTCCGCCTTTCCCTGCGGCCGCTCGACTCCTCCTGCGCCGCACCGCGGGGCCCCGACCCGCAGGAAACCCCCATAAGTGCCCCCAACCTGCGGCGGGCGCTGCCCCCGACTCGCGGGGAGCCCCGGACGGGGCCCCCGAGCCCGGGCGAACCCCAAAGGTCCCCCCCGAGCCCCCGCCGCGCTTCCGAACCGCCAAAGGTGCCCCCGAGCCCCCCAGCCCCGTTACCGTGTTTGCCGTAGTAGTTGTCCCCGTGGCCCCCCATCCCGCCGAGCGCCCGGACCCGACGCCGACGCCGTCCCCGTCCCCGTCCGCACCGGGCCGGGCTGGGCTGGGCTGGGCTGGGCTGGGCTGGGCTGAGATGACCCCGCCTCCCCAAAAATCAAGCCCTTCCCCGAAATCCGCCCTCCGGGGCACGAACGTGGCCCGAACCCCGCCCAGGAGAGCACCGGCTCCGCGGCGCACCGGAGGACACCGCGGGAAACCGGGGGCAGCGGGCTCCGGCACCGGAGGGAACTCGGGGGAACTCCGGTCCCGGGAGGCACCGATGAGCTCCGGCTCCGGTACCGAGAAGCACCGGGGCGCGGTCCGGCCCCGCCAAACCGAGTCCAAAGGTTGGGAACGGGCGGGAAATGTCCTGTTCCAGCCGGGAAAGGGCTCGCGGGCGGTGCCCCTTCCAGCGCCCCCCCCACTGCCGCCCGGTGACGCCGGTGCCATCCCCGCCCCGGTTCCGTTTGGGTAAATAAATCACCGGGAGCAGCGGCGGGATCCCGGCGCCCATAGGCCGCCGGTGATGTCAGGGCTGCGGGTCCCCCCCCCGCGCGAAGGGAACAAAGGCCGGGCCGGGGGGAGCCCCCGCCCGGGGAAAACGGGGGGACGCGGAGGGTCCCGCCCCGGCCCCGCGGCTTGGGGGCTCCGGAGGCCGCGGGTCCCCGGGGAGGGGTCCCGGCGCCCCCTCCCGTGTCCCTCCCTCCCGTGCCGGGGACCGGGGACACCCCCACACCTCCCGGGACCCCCCGGCGGGAGCAGCGGCCCCGGCCCGACCCCGACCCCCCGACACAGCCCGGAGCCTCCCCAGGAGCCCCCCAAAACACGTGAGACCCCCGCCCCTGCAGCCCCCTTGGGAGCGTCCCGGGGCTGGACAGGGGGTCCCCAACGCGGGGGTCCCTGAACCTGGGTGTCCTCAAACCTGGGGGGTTCTCACCCCGGGGGATCCCCAAGCCGGGGGGTCTAAACCCGCTGCGGGTCCCCACACCGGGGGCTCCCCATGCCCATGGGTCCCTAAACCCGCAGGGCCCCGAGCCGAGGGGTCCCCAAAACGCTGAGGGTGCCCAAAATCTGGGAGTTCCCAGCCGCGGGGGTCGCAGCCCCGGGGGCTGCCTGGGAGTGCGGTGCCCGAACGCGGGGGTTTGGGGGAGCCCCGGGCGGGCGCGGGGCGGATGCCCGGTACCGTAATCGCCGTTCGGTTTCCTCCTGCCCGCGGCTCGGTCCATGGCGGCGGCTCTGGGCGGCTCCTCCGCCGCTTCCCCGGTAGCCCCGGACCCGCCGGTACCCCCGGTAACCCCGGGCTGTGGCTGCGGGCGGGGCGGCTCCGGGCCCGGCCCCCGGCACCGACCCGCCCCCAGGGCCGGGCCCGGAGCCGTCCCGCCCCGCCCGGGGCTCCGGCGGGACCGGAGGATGCGGGGGGGGGGCTCCGGGGGTCTGGAGGTGCGGGAATTCTCCAGGGTGGGGAATTTGAGGGTACAGGGACCCCCCCGAGGGGGGATCTGGGGGTCTGGGGGCTTGGGGACCACCAGATTGGGGGATGCTGGGATACAGGGACCCCCCCACGGAGAGGGTCTGGGGATGCGGGGACCCCCCAGAGTGGAGGGCGCGGGGGGTACAAGGACCCCCCGAGGGAGGATCCGGGGGTTTGGGGATGCAGGGGCCACCCGGGGTGGGGATGTGATAGTTGGGGGGTGTGGAGACCCCTCCTGAGGGGAAGTACGGGGGATCTGGGGTGCACTGACCCCCAGCGTGGGGAATCCGGGAGTCAGGGGCTGCGGGGACCCTCCGAGGTGAAGAGACCCCCAGGGTGGGGCACCCAGATACCCAGGGGTCCCACCCCCACCCTCTTTGAACCATCTCGGGGGGTCCCACCCCACGCCCGCCCCCACTCCAAAACTGTGGGGTTGAGCTGGAGGCGGCCGAAGCCCCCGTGGAGTGGCCGAGCCCGGGGGTCCCGCCGAGGGCCGGGGTGGGAGCCCCGCGGGGGGGCCGTGGGGCGGGACCGTCCCCTTTAAGGCCCCGCGCGCCCCTGGGCGCAGCCGCTCACCTGGGCAGGTGACGGTGCCGGAGGTGACGGTGCCGCGCGGGTGCCATGGCCGCCTCCGCCCTCTTCATCCTGGACCTCAAGGGGAAGGTGAGACCCCCGCCACCACCCCAAACCCCCCCTGGGGGACACCCGCCTGTCCCCTCTGGCCTTGGAGGTCAGCCGAGGTTAGTGGCGGTGACCCCCGTGCCCCCGATTTTGGGGGATGGGGGTGTCCCACTTGTGAGCCCCTCCCCCGCCACGACCACCCCAAAGCCTGCTGGGGGTCACCCCGGTGTCCGGGGTGGGGGACACCCGGCTGTCCCCTCTGCCCTTGAAGGTCAGCCAAGGTCAGTGGCGGTGACCCCCGTGACCCCGAGGTGGGGTGAGCGCTTTGGGAGGCGTGTTCCCATTCCTGATCCCTCCCCGTCGCCCCACAGCCGCTGATCAGCCGCAGCTACAAGGGGGATGTGGGGCTGGGGGAGATCGAGCACTTCATGGGGGTCCTGCTGCAGCGGGAGGAGGAGGGGACCCTCACCCCCGTGCTGACCCACGGCCACGTCCACTTCCTCTGGATCAAGCACGCCAACCTTTACCGTATCCTTCGGGACCACCCCCGGATCCCACCCCGGGACCCCCCCAGCCCCGGGGACCCCCCGGCGCCTCCCTTTTTCCTTAACCCCCCATAGTGGTGGCCACCACGAAGAAGAACGGGAACGTCTCCTTGGTTTTCTCCTTCCTCTACAAGGTGGTGGAGGTGAGCTGGGGATCTCAGCGGGGGTCGGGGGGTGAGGGTCACCCCAAGCCGGGGTGTCCCCTCCCGGGCGGGTGACAGAGGCGCTGGGTGCCCCCTCCAGGTGTTCTGTGAGTACTTCAAGGAGCTGGAGGAGGAAAGCATCCGCGACAACTTCGTCGTCATCTACGAGCTGCTGGACGAGCTGATGGACTTCGGGTTCCCACAGACCACGGACAGCAAGATCCTGCAGGAGTGAGTGTGGGGAGGGGCCCGGGGGGCAGCGGGACCCCCCCAGAGCCCCCTCACACCCTCTCCGCCTCAGGTACATCACCCAGGAGGGGAACAAGCTGGACACGGGCAAGTCGCGTGTCCCCACCACGGTGACCAACGCGGTGTCCTGGCGCTCCGAGGGCATCCGGTACAAGAAGAACGAGGTGTTCATCGATGTCATCGAGTCGGTGAACCTGCTGGTGAGGGGGCACGGCAGGGAGTGGGGCTGGGTGGGGAGGGGGAATGGGGTGGGAAAGGGATGGGGATTGGGGTGGGAAAGGGATGGGGATGGGAATGGGGTGGGAAAGGGATGGGGATTGGGGTGGGAAAGGGTTTAGGGTGGGAAAGGGATGGGGATTGGGGTTGGGTAGGGAAGGGGATTGGGGTGGGAAAAGGATGAGGATGGGGATGGTGATCGGGATGTGACAGGGACGAGGATGGTGACAGTGATGGGGCTGGTAATGAGGGCAGGGACGAGGATGGGGCTGACGATGAGGACGGAGCCGGTGCCGGTTCCGAGGCAGGCCATGCCCGCAGGTGAGCGCCAACGGCAGCGTGGTGCTGAGTGAGGTGGTGGGCACCATCAAGCTGAAGGTTTTCCTGTCGGGAATGCCAGAGCTGCGCCTGGGCCTCAACGACCGCGTCCTCTTCGAGCTGACAGGCCGTGAGTGCCGCAGGCGGGGGGCTCAGCCCTGGCCCCGCTGCCCCTCCTGAGCCCCCCGCTCCCTCGCAGGGGGGAAGAACAAGTCGGTGGAGCTGGAGGACGTGAAGTTCCACCAGTGCGTCCGTCTGTCCCGCTTCGACAATGACCGCACCATCTCCTTCATCCCCCCCGACGGCGACTTCGAGCTCATGTCCTACCGCCTGCACACGCAGGTGGGGACGGGGACCCGGGCTGCGACCCCCGTCTGGAGGCTGGAAACCCAGTCTGGGAGTTTGGGGCCACGGTCTGAGGGGTGGGACCCTGCTCTGTGGGGCTGGGACCCCTCTCCATGTGTCCAGCACCACTGTCCATGTGGCCAGGACCCCTCCTGGCGTGGTGGGGACACCCGTGGGACCCCCAGGGGATGCCAGGGGTGACCCCTGTGCCCCCCTCAGGTGAAGCCACTCATCTGGATCGAGTCCATCATCGAGAAGTTCTCCCACAGTCGGGTGGAGATCATGGTCAAGGTGAGCCCGGGGATCCCCCCACCCCTCGGGGACCCCCAACTGGCCCCTGACATCCCCCCTCATGTCCCCTCCAGGCCAAGGGCCAGTTCAAGAAGCAGTCGGTGGCCAACGGAGTGGAGATCGCGGTGCCGGTGCCCAGCGATGCCGACTCCCCCAAATTCAAGACCACGGTGGGGACAGCACGGTACCTCCCAGAGCGGAACGTGGTCATCTGGAGCATCAAGTCCTTCCCAGTGAGCAGCCCGGCCCGGGGGTCCCCCCCTGACCCCCCAGCCCCTGGCCCCCCAGCCCGGGGTGGCCCCCATCCCCTGCCCCCTCTTCCAGGCTCTCCCCCACTCCTTGTCCCCCCCATCCTGGGCTGTCCCCCCGTGTCCCCCCCGTTCGGGGGTGGCTGCGGGGGTCCCCACGTGCCGGTGTGGGGTCGCAGGGGGGGAAGGAGCACCTGATGCGCGCCCACTTCGGGCTGCCCAGCGTGGAGAAGGAGGAGGAGGAGGGGCGGCCGCCCATCGCCGTCCGCTTCGAGATCCCCTACTTCACCGTCTCGGGCATCCAGGTGCCCTGGGGGGACCAGGGGAGGGGGTGCCAGAGGGTTTGGGGACAGGATTGTGGAGGGAAGTGGGGTCTCTGGGGGGTTTGGGGTCCCTGGGAGGGGGGACGGGGGGTTTGGGGAGAGGATGGGGGTCCTGGGGGGTTGTTGGGGTGCCCGGTGGGGGTAACTCCCCACATCCCCCCAGGTGCGGTACATGAAGATCATCGAGAAAAGCGGGTACCAGGCGCTGCCGTGGGTGCGCTACATCACCCAGAGCGGGGGTGAGTCGGGACCCCCGGGACCCCCGCCCCGGGGCCCCAGAATTCCCCAAGTACCCCCAAATCCCCCTGGGACCCCCAGCCCGGGTCCCCCCTTTCCACCTCTTCTCTGTCTCTTGCAGATTACCAGATCCGCACCAGCTGAGGGGGTCTCCCATGGACCCCCAGGCCCCCATGGAGCCCCCCCCGTCTCGGGTTCTCCCCCCCACGCCCACCCCCCTCCTCTGCCCCAATAAAGATGGATCTGAGCCCACCTGTCCCGCTGGCTTTGGGGGAGTGGAAACAGAGTGGGGGGATTCTGGCTCCAGCCTGGGGGTCCCGGGGCGAGAGGGGCGATGTGGGGGGGAATCGAGGGGTTTGGGGGCGCAGAGCGACGCGGTGGGTCCCACCCGCTCCCTTGGGCGCCGTTGCCCTTTTAAGAGGGAGAAGGGGCGGGGCGCTCTTTGTCACGTGGCGGCGGAAGTGCCGGGCGGTCACGTGGGCGGCCATGGCGGAGCCCAAGCTCCGCGTGAACGCGGCGTTCGCGGAGCGCTACGGGCGGTACCGGCGGCGGGAGGAGCTGCAGCGCCGTGAGACACCGGGAACGGGCCCGGGAGCGGGGGGAAACGGGAGGGATCGGGCGGGACCGGCGGCGGGAGGAGCTGCAGCGCCGTGAGACACCGGGAACGGGCCCGGGAGCGGGGGGAAACGGGAGGGATCGGGCGGGACCGGCGGCGGGAGGAGCTGCAGCGCCGTGAGACACCGGGAACGGGGGGAACGGGACCGGGATCGGGGGGAGCCAGCTCCGGGCCGGGGGTGCCGCTGACTCCCCCGGTGCTGAGGGATCCCGGTGCCCCCCGGCAGTGCGGGACCGCTATGGGGACAGCGGCGACAGCGATAGCGACAGCGACAGCTCCGAGTCCAGCGGGGACAACGTGGTGAGTTGGGGGTCCCGGGGGGTCCCGGGGTCCCTCAGCCCTCCCGGACCCCCCTGACCTCCAGCCCCCCCCAGGCCCTGGACCCCCGGGAGGAGCGGGAGTTCTACCGGACCCTGGCGCTGCTGAAGACCCGGGACCCCCGGATTTACCGGGCGGACACCACGTTCTACACCCGGGAAGGTACCGGGGGGGCCGCTCTGAATCACGGGGGTCCCCAAAACCCGGGGGGGGTGCCCAAAACTCATCCCGTCCCTCACCAGAATCCGAGGAGGAGGAGGATGGTGAGGAGGAGGAGGAGGAAGAGCGCCCAGCCAAGCCGATGTTCCTGAAGGATTACGAGAGGAAGGTGGTGCTGGAGAAGGAAGGGTGAGGAGGGGGCGTTCGGGGAGGGGAGTTTGGGGGGTTTTGGGGGTTTCTGAGCCCCCCCGGGGCGCCCTGACCTTCCCCTCCCCACAGCAAATACGTGGACGAGGAGGATGAGGAGGATGAAGAGGCGGCAGCCAAGCGGAGGAAGGTGAGGGTGGGGGGGAGGTGGGACCCCTCTGACCCCCCCCAAACCCCTGTGACCCCCCCCATGACCCCCCAAATCCCTTCCCCCCAGGTCGAAGCCTCCCAGAGTTACGCGGAAGAGCAGCGGGCGCTGAAGGAGAGGTGAGGGGGGGCCCGCGGGGTTTGGGGGGTCCTGGGGGGGCTGTGGGATTTTGGGGGTCCTTGGGGTGACCCCGGACCTCCCCCCGCAGTTTCCGAGCCTTCGTGGCCGACAGCGAGGAGGAGGAGGAGGAGGAGGGAGGGGCCCTGCTCCGGCCTCGAGTCCGATCCCAGGAGGAGAAGGTGAGGGGGGAGCTGGGGGACCCCGGGGGGGGTTTTGGGGTCCTGGGGAGGGTTTTGGGGGTCCCCCACTGACGCCGTTTCCCCCCAGGAGCGGGAGGAGGAGCAGTACCTGCGCTGGCTGCGGGGCCAGGCCGAGGCCCCCCCGGAGCCGCTGCAGGACCTGGTGAGGGGCTGGGCGCTGTGGGGGGGGGGGGGTCCCGGGGGGCGACCCCCGGCTCTGAGCCCCCCCCCGCGCCCCCCAGGAGCCCCTGCAGAAGTTCTGGTCGGACCCGGCGCTGGAGCCGGGCGAGCGATTCCTGCGGGATTATCTCCTGGGCAGCGGCTTCCGCGAGGAGGAGGAGGAGGAGGGGGACGAGGGGTGAGCAGGACCCCAGACCCCTCCCCGTTACACCTGGACCCCCCCAGACCCCCTGTAACCCCCCCGGCCCCCCCAGGGCGTCCCTCCCCTCCCTGGACGACTCCTCGGACGAGGGAGAGCAGTTCCTGCAGCGGCAGCAGGAATTCGAGCGCCGGCACAATTTCCGCTTTGAGGAGCCGGGAGCGGCTCAGGTGGGAAAAACGGGGGAGGGGAGGGAAATTGGGGGGGTGGAGGGCAAGAATTAGGGGTGGGAGACAAAAACGGGGGAGGGGGCAAAACGTTCATGGGGTAGGGAGAGGATTCACAGGGAGGAGTTTGGGGTGGAGTTTGGGGATCCCTGACCCTTTCTCCCCCCATATCCAGATGTTCCCACACCCCATTCCCAGTTTAGGGGTTGGGGGGGCTGATTTTGGGGGCAGTTCTGGGGGTCCCTGACCCATTCTTCACCCCCACCCCAGATCCAGACGTTCCCACGCCACATCCCCACCTCGGTGCGGCGCCGGGACGAGCGGCGCAAGGAGAAGCGGGAGCAGATCCGCGAGAGGAAGAAGAAGGTGAGGAGGATCCTGGGGGGGTTTTAGGGGATCCTGGGCGGCCCCCCGCACCCACCTCACCCCTTTTTTCCCCCCCCCCCCCCCCAGGATCGGGCACGGCGCCGGGAGGAGCTGAAGCAGCTGAAGAACCTGAAACGGCAGGAGCTGGCCGCCCGCATCGCCCGCATCCGCGACGCCTCCGGCTCCGACGCCTTCGGCCTCACCGACTCCCTGCTCCAGGAGGATTTCGACCCCGCCCACCACGACAGCCTCATGGCCGTGGGTGTCCCAATCCCGACCCCCCCGTGCCCCCCAGCTCCCGCTGATCCCCCTTTTCTCCCAGCAGGAATGGTTCGGGGAGGAATACTACGGCCGGGGCGAGGAGGAGAAGCCGCAGTTTGAGGAGGAGGAGGGGCTGGATGGTGAGTGGGGGGTCCCAGGGGGGGCCCCGGTCTGTCCCCCCCCCCCTCCTCCTGGTGTCACCATGTCTCCCATCCTGCAGATGAGTGGAACTGGGACGCCTGGACGGGGCGGGAAGAGGGGGAGCCCCAGGCGGAGCCGCACTGCGAGGACCCCGACTTTGTGGTGAGGGGTCATGAGGAGGAGACCCCCCCCCCCCCTTGGAATGAGACCCCCACCGGAGCTGAGGCCGGGCAGAACTCGGCACAGGGATGGGGGTCCCAGATCGGGGGGTGCAGTCCCCTCCCCACTGACCACCCCCCCCCCAGATGGATGCGGATTACGTCCCCGAGGCCCCCCTGGACCCCGTGGCCCCCCCGGCCCGGGCCCCCCCCGAGGTGTCCTTTGGGAAGAAGCGGCGGAAAACGAAATTCCGGGAGGCTCTGGAGCGGGAGAAGCCCCCGTTCGACCCCGGTGAGCGACGGGACCCCAAATTCCTGAGAACCCCCAAAATCCCGATCCCACCCCAAATCCTTGGGACAGCACCCCCAGGTCCCTGATACCCCCCCAAAATCCTGATCTCCCCCCCAATCCCCATGACCCCCAAACCCCTGAGTCCCCCCGAACCCCCCCAGAGCCCCCCAGACCTCCCCATCCCCCCATCCCACAGCCTCCGGCCCCTTCGAGCAGTACCTGGATGAGTTCTACGCCCTCGACTTCGAGGACATGGTTGGGGACCTCCCCTGTCGCTTCAAGTACCGCCGGGTCCTGCCCTGCGACTTCGGCCTCACCACAGACGAGGTAAAACCCCCCGGGACCCCCCGGACCCCCCCCGGGGGCGCTGGGACCCCCAAAACCTTTCCCCCCTCCTTTCCCCCCAGATCCTGGCAGCCGATGACAAAGAGCTGAACCGCTGGTGCTCCCTGCGCAAGACCTGCATGTACCGGTGAGGGGGGGCCCGGGGGGGCTCGGGGGGGTCCTGGCTGCCCCCCGGGATTGGGGGAGGGGCTCACGGACCCCCCCCCACCCCCAGCTCGGAGCAGGAGGAGCGGCAGGACCAGGCCAATTACAGCCGGCGGGCGCAGAACCTCGGGAGGAAGCACCAGATCCTGAGATCCCTCGTGGCTGAGTACGGGGGGAGTGGGCAGGTTTGGGGGGGTCTCGGGAAGGTTTTTGGGGTGTTCACACCTCCCCCGACCCCCCCTCTCACCATCACACACCCCCCCCCTCCCCAGCCCTGAGGAGCCGGAGGCAGCGCCGGCGAAGCCGAAATTTGGGAAGAAACGCCGGGAGAAGAGGAAGCGTCAGGAGGAGGAGGGAAAAGGGGAGCCCCCTGCGGCCCCCCAAAATCCCGGGGCTCCCCGGCGCCGGGGGGGGGCCCCCCTGGGCGCGGCTGTGCGCTTGGGGGGCCGGGAGTTCAGCGGGAAGAGGCTGGAAGCCTTCGGCCTCAACCCCCGCAGGCTCCGGTTCCGGCAGCTCCGGCGGCAGCGAGGAAAGGAGCGGGGGGAGAAAGCTGGGGAGCCCCCAGAGAAACCCGGGAAAAACTCCGGGAGCAGCGGGAAAAACTCCGGGAGCAGCGGGAAAAACTCCGGGAGCAGCGGGAAAATGGCAGCCGTCAATGGGAAAAAGCAGAAACGCAGGAAAACCGCCCCAAATCCCCAAAAAAACACCTGAAACCCTCGGAAAAACACCGGAACCGCCTCAAAAAACGCCAGAAGTTCTGGAAAAACGCCAGAAACCCCGGGAAAACAATGGGACCTTCCTGGAACCTTCCTGGAAAAGCAGTGGAACCTTCTGGGAAACCACGGGGACGCTGAGCTCGATTCAAGTTCTCTTTATTTGGGGGGGGGGGGGTGTGGCCGGGGGGGTCCTGAGTGGAGCAATAAATAACCCCCTCCCCCCACCCTGAGCAGCCTCTGACAGTGAATTCGGGGGGCCCCGGGAATTTGGGGGGGTCCTGGAGTGTGAGGGTTCCCCAGAGCTGGGGGGTCCCGGGGTGGAGGAGGGGCAGTAGTGACCCAAAGCAGCCCCAGTTTGAGGGGGGGAGGTGCCCGCGGCCCCCCCCGAGCCGCGGCTGCAGCTCCCGGGGCCGATCCAGTGTTCGGGGGGTCCGGGGGGGCTCAGAGGAAAACGAACTCGTCGGAATTGGGTTTTTTGGGGCGTTTCCCCCGGCGGGGCAGGGAAGGGGGCGGCCCCGGGGGGGTGGCCAGGGCCTGGTCCTGAGCGTGACCCTCGGCCAGCGTGAAGATGGGATAACGCTCCGGAGCCGAGGGGGGGGCCAGCACCTGGAAAAGGGGGGGTCAGCACCGGGAAAAGGGGGGGGCACCGCAACCCCTCCCCCCCCAAGGGACTCACCCGGGCCAGGTCCCCCCAGAGCTGCTCCAGCTCCGTCCCGCCGGCATAGAAGCCGAAGGTGCAGCTGGGATCCATCTTCCCGAAGGGCATTTTCCGCGGAAAACAGCAGTGGAAAGACTTGGGGAGGCAGCAAAAGGGTTTTTTTTGGGGGGTCACAAATCACTGAGCCCCCCCCCGACACCCCCAGAGCCCCTTTTTGGGGTGCACCCACCTGGAGCGGGAATTTCTCCCGGGCCGTATCCACGCTGGGCTGGCAGAGGTGCGGGTCCAGGTAGAGCAGGGAATCGCCTGGGCGGGGGCACGGAGGGGTTGAGCACCCCCGGGACCCCCAAGGACCCCCCCGGGACCCCCCCTCCCGCGGGATCGGCACCTTGGAAGCCGAGGAAGAAGAGCGAGTGCCGCGGTTTTCCGCCGATGATGCCGAGGCAGGAGCGGAGCTGGAGCAGCTCCTGCGGGGACGCGGAGGGGGACACGCGGTGGCACCGGGAATGGCGCCGGGACTGACTCCCCGACACCGGGGTCGCCCCCGGTCGCCCCCAGACCCACCTTGACACACTCCACGTACACGGGGTTCAGGCTCTCGCCCCCCAACCGCGCCGGTACCAGCAGGACGAGGCCGCGGCGCTGCCCCGGCGCTCCTGGCGTTCCTGATCCCGGTGTCCCGTGTCCCGAGGCTCCCGGTGTTCCCGGTGTCCCGTGTCCCGGCGCTCCCGGTCCCGCTGTTCCCCCCTCGGGGTCGCCCCGCACCAACCTAGCCACGTCCTCCTTGTAAACTACAAAAAAAAGGGGGGGGGCTGCTCATTCCCGGCCCCCCCAAGCCCCCTGGAACACCCCCAACCCCACAGGAACACCCTAAACCCCCTGAAAACCCCCTCAATCCCCTCCGACACCCCCAATTCGGGGAGGGGTCCCCCCGTACCGGTGCAGTCCTGGGCCACGTAGACGGCGAGCCCGGGGGTCTCCGTGCAGGATTCCACGGCCCCCCTGAGCGGGACGGGAACGGTGGGTCCGGGGGGGTCCCGGCGTGTCCCCCCCACCCCCACGCGGGTCCCCCCGAGCCCCCCCGGCCCCGCTCACCGCAGCAGATGCGCGGCGATGGCGGGGCCGAACCAGTCCCCGGCGCTCTTCCCGAACTCCCGGCCCAGCTCCACGAGCCGGTGGATCCCGAACGGGGCGCGGGGGTGGTCGGAGAACCAGGACACGATGGCGCGGTGCCGCTGCTCCGCGTCCCGGGGGGATCCCGGGGGGGGCCATGTCCGTCCAGGTGGGTCCCGGAGCTTCCCCGGGGGGTCCCGTGCCTGTCCCGAGGGGTCCCGTGTCCCCCCGAGGGACTCCGTGTCCATCCTGGGGCGTCCCGTATCCACCCCAGGCGGTCCCTGTCCATTCTGGGGGGGTCGCATCCGTCCTGGGGGGTCCTGGGTACATCCCAGGGGGTCCCGAGTCCACCCAGGGGATCTGGTGTCCGGCCTGGGGGATCCATGTCCATCCCGGGGAACCCTCGGGCCATCCCGGGGGGGCCGTGTCCGTCCCGAGGGGTCCCGTGTCTGGCCTGGGGGGTCGTGGCTCCTCCGGGTCCCCCCCGGTTCCAGTTCCAGCAGCGCCTCCGGCCACGTCCAGTCTGGAAGGGAGTGGGGGACACTGGGGGGGGGGGGGGGCTCGAGGAGTCCCCTCAAGGTTTTGGGGTCCCATGGAGGTTTTGGGGTCTCCCTCGGGTTTGGGGGTTTCTCCCCGGGTTCGGGGGTCTCCCTCGGGTTCGGGGGTCCCTTACCCCGGCCCAGCAGGTGCAGCACGAGCCCCTGGCCCAGCAGCATCTGGGCGCTGCGCAGGGTGCAGCCCCAGCCGCAGTCCGTGGTCCGAGGGGTCCCGGGCAGCGCGGGGAAGCCGCTGCGGTACGTGAACCACAGGCGGGAGCAGAAATCCCGCCGGAACCGCGCCAGCTCCTCTGGGGGGAGGGAAAAGAGGGTGTGGGAGACCCCCGAGACCACCCTCAGACCCCCTCAAATCCCCTCAAATCCCCCGGGGGGGCCCGGGAATCCGGAGCAGAAATCCCACTGGGACCGCGCCTGACGCTCGGTGCGGGATAAAAAAGGAGTGGGAGACCCCCGAGCCCCCCCGAGCCCCCGCAGCCCCCCGGGGGTCCCGCTCACCCCCGTTCCCCGGCGCGTAGACCCTGCCCAGCAGGTACAGGGGGTCCCGCGGGCTGAAGTGGGGCCGCGGCCGCAGCGTCCAGCCTGGGGGGGCAAAGGGAGGTCACAGAGAACCCCAAATCTCGGCACCCCCAAATCCCCGGGACACCCCCGCCCCATCCCCGCGGTCCCGGGAACCGGCATCCCATCGACCCGAGGACCCCCGGACTCCGTCCCCCTGCCCGGTGTCCCGGTGCCGCCCCCTTCCCGTATCCCGGTGTCCCGTTCCCGTATCCCGGTGTCCCGGTGCCGCCCCCTTCCCGTATCCCGGTGTCCCGTTCCCGTATCCCGGTGTCCCGGTGCCGCCCCCTTCCCGTATCCCGGTGTCCCGTTCCCGTATCCCGGTGTGCCGGTGTCCCTCTGCCGGTGTCCCGCTGCCCTGCCGCTCCCGGTGTCCCGTTCCCACCGTATTTGACGCTGTTCCAGGCCGCGAGGACGCGGCCCCGCACGCGCTGCCCGCCCCGCTCGGCCCCGGGGGGGGGTCCCGGTGCCGATCCCGGTGCCGGTCCCGGGGGGGGTCCCGGTCCCTCGCCCCCCCCGCTCATGGCGGCGGCGGCGCGCGCGGGGGGGCGTGGCCCCGGCGGGGGCGTGGCCTGGGGGCGTGGCCAGAGGGCATGGGCGGGGCAAAGCAGCGCGAGCCCGGTGGGGGCGTGGCCAGAGCGAGGGGGCGGGGCCTGGCGGGGGGACCCCGGGGGCCGGGGGAGGCCCCGGAGACATTTCGGGGTCACTTTGGGGGTCCCGGGGACATCCCAGGTGACACTGGGGGGGTCTCAGGGACATTTTGGGGTCGCAGGAACGCCCCGGGTGGCACTGGCGGGGGGTTGTAGGAGCATTTTGGGGCCACATCGGGAGTCACGGTGAGTGACAGCGGGGGCGGGGGAGGTCTCAGGGACGCTGAGGGGTCACGGGGACCCCCCCAGGGACACCCCCGGTGCCACCACCGCCCCCGGGACTCTTATTGTGGCGAGGGGCGTGGCCATGGGCGTGTCCCTGACGTCACAGGGCGTGTCCGGGCTCTTATCGCGGCGGGGGCTCCGCGCGCTGCTTAGTCACGGCCCCACCCCCGCCCCCCCGGCCCCGGGGCCGCGGCATGGACCGGTGAGACCCCCAAAATATCCCCAAAACACCCCCCGGGACCCCCAAAATACCCCCCGCGACACCCCGGTACCGGCACGGACCGGTGAGATCCCCAAAATGCCCCCGAAATAGCCCCAAAATACGCCCCGGGACCCCCAAAACAACCACCCCGAGCCCCCTAAAATATCCCCAGGACACCCCGGGATCGGTACGAGGCGGTGAGACCCCCAAATACGCCCAAAACAAAGCCCGGGACCCCCCAAAATACCCCCCCCCGCGACAGCACCGGCAGCGGGGCCGCTGCGTGGGGCGTGAGATCCCCCCAAACAGCCCAAAAATGCTGCTCGGGACCCCCAAAATCCACCCTCGGACACCCCAAAATACGCGCGGGACACCCCAGTTGGTGAATTGGGGGGACACTGGGGATCCCCCCGGGCCTCACTTTCCTTCTTGATGCCCCTCCTCAAGCCCCTTTTTCTGTCTCTCCGGACCCCCCACCCCCCAAAAGACCCCCGGACCCCTCCCCAAAGGATCCCTATGATGCGGGGGGGCGGGGCTGTGCCCCCTCCCCACTCTCCGTGCCTCAGTTTCCCCCCCTCTAACCCTACTTTTCTCCCTCCCTAACCCCCCCAACCCCATTCTCGGGAGATCCTGACCCCCACCCGACCTTCCCCGCCTCAGTTTCCCCCGTTCTAACCCTATTTTCTCCCCCCCACAGCCTCTCCATCACCCCATAACCCCCCCCCAACCCGGGGGGTCCCGGCTGCTCTCCCACCATGTCCTGCCCGTCCCCGCCGCCCCCGGAGTGTCCGGCCGAGGTGACGCCGTCCCCGTCCTCGGCGGGTCCGTCCCGGTACACGCTGTCCGAGCACCCGGGGGCTGCGCTGGCCGCCATGAACGAGCTGCGCCTCGAAGGCCACCTGTGCGACGTGACCCTGCGCGTGCGGCACCGGCGGGACGTGCCGGCCACCGAGCTGCGGGCGCACCGCGTGGTGCTGGCGGCCGCCAGCCCCGTGTTCCGCGCCATGTTCACGGCCGGGCTGCGCGAGCGAGGCCTGGCCGAGGTGCCCATCGAGGGCGTCCACCCGCGGGCCATGGAGCGCCTGGTGGAGTTCGCCTACACGGCGGCCGTGGCCGTGGGCGAGCGCTGCGTGCTGCCGCTGCTGCACGGGGCCCTCATGTACCAGGTGGACGCCGTGGTCAGGGCGTGCTGCGCCTTCCTGGGCGGGCAGCTGCACCCCAGCAACGCCATCGGCATCGCCGCGCTGGCCGAGCGCCTGGGCTGCCTGGAGCTGCAGCAGAAGGCCCGCGAGTACATCTACATGAACTTCGCTGAGGTGAGGAGGGGGGGCCGGGGGGCTCGCCAGGAATCTGGGGACCAACGGCGAGCACCTGAGCGGCCTCGAGCTGTGAGCTCCGTGCAGGAGGAGTTCCTGTCCTCGGGGCGTCGGTTTTTAGCTGTTTGCCGGAGTTTCCCTCAGCTTTTCCCCCCTTTTCCCCGCAGGTCTCCAAGCAGGAGGAGTTCCTGTCGCTGTCCCACTGCCAGCTGGCCACGCTGGTCAGCCGGGACGAGCTGAACGTGCGCTGCGAGTCCGAGGTGTTCCAGGCGTGCGTGGCCTGGGTGCAGCAGGACCGGGGGGCGCGGGCGCCGTTCCTGCCGGCGCTGCTGCGCGCCGTGCGCTGCCACGCGCTCACCCCGCGCTTCCTGCGGGCGCAGCTCCGCCGCCGCCACGACCTCGGCCGCGACGCCCTGCGCTACCTGGCCCGCGTCTTCCGCGACCTGGCCCTGCACAAGCCCTCGCGGGACCCCCCCGGCAGGACCCCCAAGGTGCGGCAGCTGATCTACGCGGCCGGCGGGTACCTGCGGCGCTCGCTGAGCACGCTGGAGGCGTTCGACCCCGTGGATGGCTCCTGGGTGCGGCTGGCGGCGCTGGAGACGCCGCGCTCGGGGCTGGGGGGCTGTGCCGTGGGGGGGCTGTTCTACGCCGTGGGGGGCAGGAACAACTCGCCCGAGGGCAACACGGACTCGGCGGCCGTGGACTGCTACAACCCCGTCAGCGGGCGGTGGTCGCCCTGCGCCCCCATGAGCGTCCCCCGCAACCGCATCGGGGTGGGCGTCATCGACGGCCTCATCTACGCCGTGGGGGGGTCCCACGGCTGCACCCACCACTGCTCGGTGGAGAGGTGGGTGAGGGGCGCGGGGGTGGGGCGGGAATGGGGGGCTGGGGGTGTAAAAAGGGGCTGGGGGGTAAATGTGGGGCTGGGGGTGTAAATGGGTCTGGGGAGGAGCCACATGGTGGATCCAACGGGGGGGGAGGGAGGCTGAACCCCTTTGGGGGTCCGTGGGGGTCTGACAGAGGGGTTTGTGTTCCTTTTGGGGGTTCCTGGGGGTCTGACCCCGTTGTGCCCCCCAGGTACGAGCCCGAGCGGGACGAGTGGGCGCTGGTGGCGCCGATGGGGACGCGGCGCATCGGGGTGGGGGTGGCGGTGCTGAACCGGCTCCTTTATGCCGTCGGGGGCTTCGACGGCAGCGCCCGGCTGCGCTCGGCCGAGCGGTACCACCCCGAGAGGGACAGCTGGCAGCCCATCCCCCCCATGGCCACCGTCCGCAGCGGCGCAGGTGGGGCTGGGGGCGGTCAGGGGGTGCCGGAGGGGCTTAGAGGGGTCTCAGAGGGGTTTTTGGGGGGGGGAGGGGGGGGCCTGAACCCACCTGCAGAGGTACTCCTAGAACGCCGTCCCTGCTGTGGTCACCGGCCAGGTGGGGCTGGGGGGATTTAGAGAGGTTTGGGGGAGATCTGGAGGATTTTGGGAGGTCCTGGAGGGGTCCCAGTGGGGTTTGGGGCTGTCTGACCCCCATATTCCCCCCCAGGGGTCTGCGCCCTCAGGCGCTCTCTGTGTCAGGGCAGGGTTTTGGGGGTGCCTCTCTGGTTTTGGGTTATTTTTGGGACTCTCTGGGGGTTTCCAAGGGTGCTCTGTCGGTTTTTGGGGGTCTCTGAGCCCCCCTGTTGCTCCCCCCCAGGGGTCTGCGCCCTCGGGAACTGCCTCTATGCCATGGGGGGCTACGATGGGACGCAGCAGCTCAGCAGCGCCGAGCGCTTCGAGGTGGACACCGAGACCTGGAGCTTCGTGGCTCCCATGGGACACCGCCGGAGCGCCCTGGGGGTCACAGCCTTCCGGGGCAGGATCTACGTCCTGGGTACGGGCAGGGGGCTGGGGGGCCGCTGAGGGGTCCTGGGGGTTTTTTAGGGGACTCCTGGCGTCTCTCTGGGACTCTAGGAAGGGTCCTGGGGTCTGTCTGGGGTTCCTGCTGCTCCTTGGGGTCTTTGGGACTTGGGGGGGGTTTCTGGAAGTCTGAGGGGTCTCTGGGGCTTTCTGGGGGGGTCCAGCCTGACCCGGTTCCCCGCTGGCAGGGGGCTACGATGGCCACTCGTTCCTGGAGTCGGTGGAGTGCTACGACCCCGAGGCCGATGCCTGGACCGAGGTGACCCCGATGCCCTCGGGGCGCAGCGGGCTGGGGGTGGCCGTCACCATGGAGCCCTGTCACCCCGAGCCCCCCCCCGAGGAGCCGCCCCCCGAGGAGCCCCCCCCAGGCGGGCCCTGCTGACCCCGGCGCCGCCGGGGGGGCCGGGGGGGCTCTGGGCGCAGCCCCACGCCCGGAATTCCGGAGTTTGCCCAACCCCCCCAAATCCATCCCCCGCCGGCGGCGGATTGAGGGGCACGAGGGGTGCAGATGTCACCGAGACCCCCCCCAAAACCTCACAGGACTTTTGCTGCGGTGCCCTCCCCGATTCCCCCACCTTCGGCCCAGGTTTTGGGGCCGTTCTGGTGATTCCCAGCTGCCGTTGGAGCGAGAATAAAGCGATTTGTGATTTAATGGGGAGGGAGGCTCTCCGGGGCTCTGCCAGGATTGGTGGGGGCGTTTCAGGGTGACAGGGGCTCCCTGGGGAGCACTGGGGGTCTCCGGGGTCTCCACTCGGTGGGCACGAGGCCCCACAGGTAATCGCTGATGAAGGTCCCCGAGTGCTGCTCCTCATCCATGTCCAGGGGCACGGCGATGTCGGGGCCGTAGTGAACTGTGGGGGGCAAAACCCGGCGGGTCACAGGCTGGGAGGGGGTCCCAGGGGTGTTTTGGGGGTGTTTTAGGGGTCACTCACTGCCCCTGATCCGCCCCGGCTCCGCGCTGCAATCCCAGTCGATCCTGCTGATCTCGTAGTACACCTGCGCCACGTACCTGGGGTCAGGGGAGGCATTTGGGGTCTCAGCGGGGGTTTTAGGGGTCCCAGGGGGTGGGTCTGGGGGTCCCCGTCCCCACTCACGCATCGGGAGGAAGGCTGGGGTCCTCCTTGTCCTCCTTGTGCTGCTCCAGCTGCCTCAGCTGCTCCTGCAGCTCCTCCAGCGCCAGGCGCAGCGCCGTGCGGGGGGTCAAGGGAAACACCGCGCCCAAAAAGCCCCCCAGGACCCCAAATCCTCCCCCAGAGACATTGAATCTCGAGGGATCCCCACGCCCTGCCGCCCCAGGACCCCCTCAGGATATTGGGTTTTGTCCTTGGCGCCACTCAGCGTCCCCCGCGCCCGCTCCAGCTCCATGTCCAGCTCCTGGCTGCGGCCCCGGAGCCGCTGGACATCGGCCTGGACGTCCTGGAGGCGCTGGAACACCTTGGCCTCGGCCTCGGCCAGATCTGGGGGGCAGCGAGGGTCAGCTGGGGGGGGGTCACCTGGGACGAGGGGGCAGCGAGGGGTTTGGGAGGCAGTGAAGATGTGCAGTGGGGAGGGGGTCGGGTGTCACTGGGGGGTGTTCAGGTGTCACTGGGGGGTGTTTGGGTGTTGCTGGGGGGTGTTTTGGGGTGCAATGGGGACGTTTTGGGGTCACCCACCCTTGGCAATGTCCCGGGCCTTGCCCTGTGTCTCCAGCAGCCGTGTTTCCAGGCGCTCCCGGCGCTCGAGGCCGCGGCGCAGCAGCTCCTCGGTGCAGCCCGAGCTCAGCTCCCGCAGCAGCTCCTGGCTCAGCTCCTCCAGCTCCTCCAGCGGGGCGGCGTCCGCGGTGCCCTGGGGACGGGGGAGACGCGGAATGGAGAAAAAACGAGGGATGAGGGCACCGGGATTCGGTGCTGTAAAATCGAAACGGGCCTTTAAAGGATGTTCTCGTAAGGAGACGGGATAACGGGAGGAGAGGTGGGTGCGGCGCTGGGGAATGGGGGGGAAATGGAACGAGGGGGTGACAGGGAAAGGGGAGCACCCGGACTGGGGGGGGTCCCCGAAGTACCGGGGGAGGGGGCGAGGGGCAGCCCCGAGGTTTGGGTGGGGAAAGGCCCCGGTTGGGGGGGGCTCAGCGGCCTGAAGGGGTGGGGGTGGCTCTGCGTGACACGGGGACCCCTGGACTCCGGGATCGCGTTAATCCCCCCCTCCCCACCACCGGGGGGCACCTCCCCTCCCTCCCTCCCCGTTCCCGGGCTCATTTTTTCCCCCTTTACCATTTTTTCCTCTCTTTGTCGCGGGGCTCCGTTCCGCGCGCTGCGTTTGAACCGGGCGGGGCCGCTCCGCGCATGCGCAGCCGCGCTCCCCCGCGCGCCGCGATGGTTCCGCCCGTCCTGCGTGACCCCGTCCGCGTCCCGCCCGCCCCGCAGCCCCGCCGCTTTGGTTCCCCCGCTCCGCTGCGTCCCGGCGCGGAGCCGCCTCCGGTGATGGCGGCGGCGGCGGCGGCGGCGGGCGGGGAGAGCCGCGGACTCTGGGGGCGTCTGGGGGACAGCCGCCTCGGTGAGGGGGGTCCCGCAGGGGCTCAGGGCGACGGGAACCTCGGGGGAGAGGGACCGGGCCCTCGCGGGGGGCGGGTCCGGGGGACTCCGGTTGGGGTTTTCCCGGGGGGGTCCCAACTCCTACCAAAAGAGGGGTCTGGGGGTGCCCCTGGACCCTTAGAGGGGTTTGGGGGGGGGGGGAGGTTGGGGTAACCTACGACCCGAGGGGGTCCCCAAAACCTCTCATTTGGGGCGTCTACCAAAAGGTGGTCTCGGGGGGTCTGGGGGGTCTCGGGGGTCTCCCCAGCCCCTCCCTCTCTCCCGCTGTGTCCCAGCCCAGCCCAAACCGTGCCTTTCCTGTGGATCCCGCACACCCCAAAGGGGACGTTCCCCTTTCCCGGGGGTCTCCCCCCGGCGCTGACCCCCCTCCCCAATTCCCGCAGGCCGCTGGTGCCGGGCGCTGCTCCAGGATTATTCCACCTCTCTCCGCGAAGCCGCGGCCGGAGCCCGGCGCCGTCCCGCGGCCACCGCGGCCGCCCTGGGCGTCTTGGGCGTCTCGGCCGCCTTGGCCAGCTCCGTGCCGGACCTGGAGTCGCTGGAATGCGCGGCGGTGGCGGCGGGGGCGACGCTGGGGCAGCTCCCGCCGGGCTCCCGCAGCCCCCGCGCCGAGCGCCACGTCCTGCGGCTGCTGCGGCTGCGGGAGCGCGGCCGGATCCGCGTCCGCAGCCTGGGGCTGGTGGCCGTGGCCGGGGCGTCCCCGCACGGCAGCGACCCCGCGCTCTACTCGGCGCTGTGCCCGCACCTGCGGCCGCGGCCCCGCGATTTCGGGGCGCTGCTGCTGGACGTGGGGTTCCTGGGGCGCTGGTGGCTGCTGGAGCGGGCGCTGCGCGACTGCGATGTCAACGAGGAGGAATTCCGGCACCTCCCGGAGCCGCTGCGCCGCCTCGACCCCCGCGACCTGCGCTCGGAGCGCAACGAGCGGCTCCACCGGGAGCGGCTGCGGCCCGTGGTGCTGAGCGAGGCGGAGATCGGCGGGGATGGGGTGGGGTGAGCGGCGGGAGGGAGCTCCGGCCGGTGGGGCTCGGGGCTGCGGTGAAAAGGGGCGGCTGTGATCCTCCCCCCCCGCTCCCGGCTCGTCGAACCCATAAAAGCTTGGTTGTGGCTCGGAGTTTTGCTCGGAGGGTTCCTGAAGTCGGCGGGATAATTCCGGGGGGCGTTTGTCCCCCCAAAAAATAAAAAAAAAAACAACCCGGGACGTGGGCGCGAGCGGTGACATCGCAGAGCCACGGGCGGGAGTTTCGGAGGTGGAATTCGGGATGCGCAAATTTGGATGTGGAATTCTGGAGGTGGGATTTCGGGGCTGGAAATTTGGATGTGGAATTCTGGAGGTGGGATTTCGGGGCTGGAAATTTGGATGTGGAATTCTGGAGGTGGGATTTTGGATGTAGGAATTTGGAGGTAGGATCTTTGGAGGTGGAATTTCGGAGGTTTCTGGGATTTCCTTCCCATGCTAAATCCAATCCCTCGTTCCCGTTCCCGTCCAGGAGGCCGCGGCCCGAATTCGGGTCCCGCCCCCACAATTCAATCATTTCCCGGCAAATCCTCTGGATCTTTATTGGCGGGGCTCGGACGGGGTTCGGCCGCAGGTTTTGGGGTCCCCCCGTTAAACCGCGTGCTCGGCGCTGGGGTGCAGCAGCCACCGGTCCTGGGGGTCCCCGTCCCCCGGGGGGGGCTCGGGGCCACCCCCCCCCTCGGAGCTGCTCTTGCGGCGCAGCAGGGACAGGCGGCGGGGGCCGGGGGGGACCCGCGGGGCGGGGTCCGGGGGGGCCCCCAGGGGGTCCCCGATGTCCTCCAGCGGCTGGAACTGCATCTCCTCCTTGGCCAGGCTGCGGGGGGAGGAGGGTTACCCCAAAAATCCCCTAAAAGCCCTCCCCAGGGAACCCCAGAAACCCCCCAGACACCCGGGCTTGCCCCAACCTCCCCAATTCCCAATTTTGGGGTCACCCGGGGGGAGACTCAGAAGGTCTGGGGGGTCCCAGGGTGGGGGATTCCTGGGGGCTTTGGGTTTCCTGGGGTTTGGGAGTTCCCAGGATGTTGAGGTCCCGCGCTGGGGGGATCCCAGAGTGGGCGTTCGAGGGGATCCCGGGATTTTGGGAGGCTCCCGGAGGATGGGGGGAATTTGGGGCGCCACTCACGTCACGTCGAAGGCGGACCCCTGGAAGGTGGGGTGGCGCGGGGGCGCGGCCGCGGCCGTGTAGGGCGCCTGGGGACTGGCGGCGTCCCAGTAACGATCCCGCTCCAGCGCCGGCACCTCCCCGTACAGCTCATCCACCGCCAGCATCGACACCTGCGGCCGGCCACCCGCCTGGTCACCCGGCCACCCTCCGGTCAGCCGGCCACACCCCCGGACAAGCGGTCACCCCTCTCCCCGTCCCCACCTGGAAGTTGCGGTCGATCAGGGTGTTGGTCTCGAAGTCGTCGTCGTCCTCCCCGAAGGGGTTAATGAGCTGCTCCGCCACCTGCGGCGGGGCCACCGTGTCGCCAGCGCTCGCAGGTGTCCCCGAGCCCCCCCCGGTGTCCCCGAGCCCCCCGTTTCTGCCCCTCCCCGCCCACCTTGAGCCACCCCACGTAGAAGAAGAACTGCAGCAGGGTGAACACGGGGACCCCCAGGTCCAGCTCGTGGCCCGCGTAGCCCTGGGCGGGGTCCAGGAACTGCCGCCCGATCAGGCAGGTGAGGAAGAAGGTGTACACGGCGATGGTCACCACCTGCGGGGACACCGGCGGCGCTGGGGACCTTCCGTGTCCCCCCCGCGCCCCTCTGTCCTGTCCCCTCCTGTCCCCCCCGTGCCCCCTCCCACCCTCACGCCCCCGCCTGTGTCACCCTGTGTCCCTTGCAACCCCCCCGTGTCCCCCCAGCCCTGCCCAGTGTCCCCTGCCCCCCATCTCAGCCCTCCCAGAGCCCCCCAGTGCTCCCAGTGCTCCCAGTGCCCACCTGGGTGTAAACCAGCGGGACGCTGATCCAGTCGTAGTGGAACAGGAGGCTGCAGTGAGCCCGGAACCGGTTCAGCTCCTGGGGGGGGGCACCGGGGGGACGTCAAAGAGGGATCCCCAGAAAGTGTCAGGAGGTTTGGGAATGCTCAGTGGGGGCTGGGGGCAGCTCAAGGGGTCCCAGGGCGCGTCGGGGGCATCAGGGGGGTCCCCGGGCGTTGTCGGGGGTCTGGGGGGGGGGCGCTGGAAGGTGGGGGGGTCATGAGGGTCCCGAGATTGGTCCGAGGGGTTTGGGGGGTTCTCAGGGGGTCCTGGGGAGTGGTGGGAGGGTTGGGAGGACTCAGGGGGATCTGGGGGAAAAGTGGGGAGGCTCAGGGGTGTTTAGGGGCACTTGGGGGGTTTAGGGGGCCTCAGCAGTGTCGGGGGCGCTGCCGGGGGGGTTTCGGGGGTACCTCCATGAGCAGTTTGAGGGCACAGTCGTCCCTGACGCGCCCCTCGCGCCGCGCCTGCCCCGCCAGCGCCCCGAACCACGCGCAGGGCACCCAGAACTTGTTGTAGGGCGAGCGCAGCCCCTCGAGCCTGCGCCGCTCCTCGCGCGTCAGGAACCCTGCAGGGACCCCCCGGCGTCACCCCCGGACCCCGGGTGTGACCCCGGACCCAGGGTGTCCCCCCAAGCCCACAATGACACCCCTGAAATAGTGACATCACCCCTCCCCCGCAGCCATTGGGACACCCCTGATTTCACCCCCAAAGCCATGACGTCACCCCCGCCCCGTGACGTCACCCCGCCCCGTGACGTCACCCAGCAGCCCCTCAACACCACCCCCGTGGTGCCCGGTGACATCAGGTGGCCCCGCTGATGTCACAGCGGTCGGGGGAAGGTGATGGCTGAGCCTGTGACATCCTTGTGATGATGTCACACCCCCAGCGACGACATCACCGCTGTGATGTCACCCCCGTGCTGACGTCACTCCCTTAGGTGACATCGCAGCGACATCCTGGTGACATCACTGGTCACTCACTGGCCTGCACCGCGTGGTCAGCGGTGAGCAAGGTGCCAAGGCCACCGTGGCCGCCCCAACCCTCCCAGTGCCCCACCCCAGTGGCATCCTGGTGACGCCAGCGGTCACTCACCGGCCTGCACCAGGTGGTCAGTGGTGGGGAAGCGCTTGTACACGGGGGTGCTGACCGCCCGCAGCACCAGCAGCGCGGCCAGGCTGCCGTAGCGCAGCAGCGTCCGGCGCAGCAGCCGGCCCCGGGCGTCCGCGCCGTGGACGCTGCCGGCCACGGCCACCATCAGCCCGTCTGGCGCCGGCACCGTCCGGAACTGCCCCCACCAGCGCTCCAGCACCAGCGCCACGTAGAACCCTGCAGACGGGGATACTGGGGGCACTGGGTGCACTGGGAGGGGGTGCTGGGGGGGAGTGGGAGGTCGTGGGGGGAGCCTGGGGGTCCCGGGGGGTGCTGGGGGCCGCTCTTGGAGTCCCGGGGTGATTCAGGGGGGTCTCGCCGAGCACAAAGGACACGGGGATGAGGTTGGTGGCTCTGTGGGGACACTGGGGAGTGCTGGGGGTCCCGGGGGGTTTCGGGGGTCTCACCAAGCACGAAGGACACAGGGATGAGGTTGGCCGATTTGTCACAGTACAGCACCAGCTTCTCGAAGAGGCGCCGCTGCGCCTCCGACAGCAGGAACCTGCCAGGGGACACTGGCCTTGTCACTGGCCCCGCGAGGGGACACTGGCTCTGCCATCGGCCCCGGCCCCCGATGGCTCAGGGACCCCCCCGGTGTCACCCCCGTGTCCCTACCATGTACCATCCATGTCCCCCCGTGTCCTCCCGTGTCCCCCCATGTCCCCTCCGTGTCCCCGCACCGGTAGGCCAGGCTGAGCCCCAGGTAGGCGGCGAGGAAGAGCAGCAGCTCTCGGTACAGGAGTTTGTAGATGCTCCCCCGCCACAGCAGCAGCAGCTGCGAGAAGCCCCCGAACCGCGCCGTGGCCACGCGCGACGTGTAGGTCACCGTCATGGCGACAGCCGCGACACCGCGGGGACACCTGCGGGACACCGGGAGGACACCTGCGGACAGCCCCGGCTCCGGGGGAGACGGAAAAAGGCTCTGTGGGGACGGTGGGGACTCAGGGGACACCGTGGGGACACCCAGGGGATCCCCCCCAGCACCCTGGGGACACTGACCCCAAAGGAGGACACCTGGGGCCACCCCCTGGGGACACCCCGGGGACACTGAGCCCAAAGGAGGACACCTGGGGACCCCCGCGGACCCTCCACCCCAGGAATGCGACCCCAAGGGACATCGCAGGGAGGCACCCGGGGGTGTTGGGGACACCGAAATCCTGCGGGGGGACACCAAATCAACCCCCAGGAACCTCCCCCCACCGCTGGGGACTCGCGCCGTGGCACCGCCACCCCCCGGGCCAGGCGCTGTCCCCTCCCCTTATCCCCCCCCTCACCTGCGGGCGAGCGGCCACCGCCGGTCCGGGGTCTGCGGCCACCGCCCCGGCCCGGCCCTTAAATCGCGGCGGGGGCGGGCCAGCCCGCGGGGGGTGACACGCGGGTCCTCGAGGGGACACGGGGGAGGGAGGGGGGTGACAGGCGGGGGGGGGGTCCTGCTGCAGCTCCCCGGGAGTGACCGCGCCGGTCCGGCCGGTCCCGAGCCCCCCGCCCGGGGCATGGGGGAGATTGGCGCCGGGGGGCTTGTTTTGGGGCCGGGGGCGGTGTTTTGGGGCCGGGAGCGGTGTTTTGGGGCCGGGAGCGGTGTTTTGGGGCCGGGGGGGCCCCGCCCGCGCCCCCCCCGCGGCTCTGGCTCCATCGCGGTGGCCTCGGGCCAGCGCCGGGGCCGCGGGGACAGATCCCAGCGGGGCGCGGGGACGGCGCGGGTGGGGACACGGAGGGGGGGTGGCGGCCACGGGGACCCCCCCAAAACGCCGCTGAACCCCGTCTCCACCCCCCCGTGACCCCGATAACCCCCCCCCGGGACCCTAAAATCCTCCCCAGGACCCACCCCCCCGCACCCCCCACCCTTAATCCGGTGCTAATGAGGGTTCCCCACGTCCCCCGGGCTTGGGGCCAGCGGCGCTGACGTCACCGCCCCAAAATCCATCCGGACCCCCCCAATTCCACCTGCCCCCCCCAACTCCATCCGTGCCCCCTCCCCCACAAAAAAAAAAAACAACCCCAAAACCGCCCTTTTGCTTCTCAAATTTATTTACACGCCCTCCCCCCGGGAGGGGTCCCACCTCCGCCTCCCCTGCCCCAAAAACTGGGGTGACAGCGGGGGGGGGCGCACAGCCCCCGGGGGGGGGGGAAGGGAGGGGGAACCGCTCCCCCGTCCCTCCTGGGGGGGATAAATAGGGGCTGTGCCCCCCCCCACCCCTCCTCGGCAATGAGGGGGGCTATTTGGGGCTGGCAGGGACCCCCCAGGCTCTGGGGGGGTTGTTTAGGTCCGGTGGGGTTCGGGGGGGGCTATTTGGGGCTGGGGGGCTGATAGGGGTCCAGCAGGAGGGAGCTGAAGGTGTTGACCTTGTCCCCCCCCCGCACCTCGTGGGGCAGCAGCGGCAGCTTCACGATGTGGAAATCCTCGTAGAGATCCTCCATCTGCAGGGGGACCCAGGGGGTCACAGTGGGACCCCCAAAACCCCTCAGGGCCCCCCCCTGGATCCTCCCACGCCCCTTGGAGTGCCCCCCTCCAAAATCCCCCTCCCAGTCCCAGATTCCCCAAAATGAACCAAATTCCCCTCCCCTCGCCAAATTCCTTCTCTCTCCCCAGTCTGGGTTTTGGCCCCCCCCAGACTCCCCCAATTGCTTTGGGAAGAGTCCCCAGTCCCAATTCCAACCCCGGAGGAATCCTGGACCCACAAACTGCCCCACCCCAAAGCTTTTGGGGAGGGTCCCAGAGCCCCAATCCCACCCCCAGAAGCTCCTTCCCCCTCCTGACCCCGGTGTTTGGCCCCCTCTGGCCCCCCAGGTGAGGGTCAGCTGTCCAGCAACTCGGCCTAAACCCGTCCTGGGCTCCCCAAATCCCATCCCACACCCCCAGGTGAGGGTCAGCTGTCCAGACCCCAACTCGAGCCCCCCAGGCCCAGTGCTGCGCCCCAGCCGAGCGTTACCTGGTCCAGGTACTTGGCCTGGATCTTGTGGCGGGCCTCGCACATGCGGCAGGGCCGCAGCGGGTCGGGGAACACGAGCTGGTTGACCACGATGTTGTGGGTATCAATGCGGCACTTGGCCAGCTCCTGGATCAGCCGCTCCGTCTCGTACAGCGACAGGAACTCGGCGATGCACACGCAGATGAACGTGGTCTGCTCCTGGGGGGACAGCGGGGACGGTGGGGACACGGGGCAGGAACCCGGCCACGCACACGCCGGGCTGCTGCGGGGGACGCAGGGACATCGGGGACACGCTGACACCACGGGCAGGACATGGGGACAGCGGGACATGGGGACAGCGGGGGACAGCAGGACATGAGGACAGCAGGACAAGGGAACAGCGGGACACGGGGACAGCACGGGACAGCAGGACAGGGGGACAGCAGGACAGGGGGACAGCAGGACACAGCAACAGCGGGACACGGGGACACGCTGGCCCAGCACTCAGGGACTCGATCGCCATCCCCCCAGGAGGTCCCTGTCCCCATCCCGGCCCTCAGAGATCCTTATCCCCGTCCCCATCTTTGCTGTCCGTGCCCTGAGGGGTCTCTGTCCCCACCCCTGCCCTGAGGGGTCCCTGTCCCCATCCCTGCCCATCCCCTGGGCTTTATTCCTCTCAGGAATGTGCACAGACTGGCTCAGCCCCGTCCCCATCCCTGCTCCCTCCCCAGTCCCTCCCAGTGCCCCTGGCCTCACCGGGTCCTTGAACTGCTCGCTGACCGAGCGGATGACGGGCAGTGTCTCCTCCAGCTTGGACGCCAGCTGGTCGGCGTTCATGTCCCCCAGCCCCAGCATGTTGCACATCTGCCGAGGGGACACGGCTGTGACAGCTCCCTGTGACCCCCAGACCCCTGCCCGGGCTCCCCCCCGGCCCCACCTGGGAGATGAAGGGGCTGATCTGGTTCTTGATCTGCATCAGGCGCCCCAGCCCGCGCTCCACGATGGTGGGGAAGTTGAGCAGCCGCAGCGTGTGCCCGGTGGGCGCCGTGTCGAAGACCACCACCGAGAAATTCATCCCCTTCACCAACCTGGGGGCACGGGGGGGTCAGCACGGCTGGGATTTCCCCCGCCCAGAGCCCCCTCCCCACCCCCAGCGAGGCAGAGACACCCCCCAAAGCCCCCTCCCCACCCGCAGCGAGGCCAGGCCCCCCTGCAGCCCCCAGCCCAGCCCACCTCATGACCTCGGCGTAGCTCATGGCCTCGTCGATGCCGGGGAAGGCGCTCATGGCCTCCTGCATCATCTTCTTGCCCATGCTCAGCACGTTGTCCTCCTCGAAGAACTCGTCCGGCAGCTCCGCCACGCCCAGGCTGGGGTCGATCTCCTGCGGGGACGGGGAGCGGTCAGCGCGGCCCGAGGGGCTCGGGACCCCCGCGGAACCCCCCCCGGACGCACCATGGCGAAGAGGTTGTCGTAGCCCGTGACCTTGGTGGGCACCTTGGAGAACTTCTGGTCGAAGGCGTCGGAGATGTTGTGAGCGGGGTCGGTGGAGATGATCAGGACGCTCTCGCGCACCCGGGACAGCTGCACGGCCAGGCTGCAGCTGGGGACGGCGGGCACGGGGGGCTCAGGGGGGCTTGGGGGGCTCTGGGGGGGAGGTCCTGGCTCGGGATCGGCCCCCGCTGGTCCCCACGTGGGGTGGTTTGGGTTCCCTCCAGAGCTGGTGCCAGCCCGCCACGACAAAGGGGGGCAGGGGGTGAGCGAGTGACATCCTCAGGCGTGTCTGTCCCCCCTCGGGAGGGAAAAGGTGTCACCTCCCCAGGTGTCTGTGTGTCCCCCCATCTAGGTGTCGGCTCCGGTGTCCCCCCAGCACAGGGGTCCCCTGATCCTCCACTCCATCCCGATTCCTCCACCCCATCCTGATCCCTCCACGTCCCGTTCTTCCCGTCCCATCCCGGTCCCCCCGGCCCCATCCCGTCCCCGCCGCACCTGCAAGTGGTCTTGCCCACGCCGCCCTTGCCGCCCACGAAGATCCACTTGAGGCTGCGCTGCTCGATGATGTTCGCCAGCGTCGGCTCCAGCGGCTCCACGTCGGGCGCGTCCTCGAACTCCTCGGGGGCCTCGGCCGCCCACCCGCCCGCCGCCGCCGCCGCCATCTTCCCCGCGCCGCCGCCCGCCGCGCGCTGATTGGCCGGCGCGCCACCGCGGCTTCCCCGCTTTCGCTTCCCATTGGTGGGCTCGCCCGTCAATCCGCATGGGGGGCGGGGCGAAGCGGCGGGAGCCCCGCGCGTTGCCAGGCAACGCCGCCCCGCCAGCGGGGCTCTGGCTGACGTCAAAAAAAGGCGCCGCCGCCGCCGCGGCGGTCGCGCTGACGTCATCGGGCGGCGCCGGCGGCGGTGGCGGCGGACAAGATGGCGGCGCGCGGCGAGGACCGGGAGGCCCCGGAGGCGCCTTCGCCGCCCCCCCCGGGCCCGGGCGGCGGCGTCAACGTGTTCGCGAACGACGGCAGCTTCCTGGAGCTCTTCAAGCGCAAGATGGAGGCGGAGGAGCAGCAGCGGGAGCGCGAGGCGGCGGCGGCCGCGGAGGCGTCCGGCGGTGGCGGCACCGGGCTCGGCCCGCAGCGCGGGGCCGACGGCGCGAAGAGGAGCGGCGGCGCGCTCAGCTTCGTAAGGATGCGGCGGCCCGCGGGCTCCTCCCGGCTCCGCTCCCGCCGGCCCGGCCCGAACGCGTGAGGGCGGCCGTGGAGGGCCACGACCGGGGCGGCCGCGGGGCCGCTCCCGGGGGCTCCTCGGGGCTGCTCCTGGAGCTCCTCGGTCGCGGCGGTGCCTCCTCCCCGGTGCCGCTGCCGGACTCGTCTGTCCCGCTGCCTTCGCGGTCCCTCTGGGCTCTCTCCCCGTTTCTTTCCCTCCTGAGTTGCTCCAAGTCCCCGTTCCGGGGGGATCCGGGGCGGGTTGGAGCCCCGGGGGTCACCGCGGCCCCCCCGCTCCCGGTAACGGGGCAGGTGTGTCCCTTCCCCAGGTGGGGCGGCGGCGGGGGGGCAACAAACTGGCCCTGAAAACGGGAGTGGTGGCCAAGAAGCAAAAGACGGACGAGGAGGTGGCGTTGGGGGTCCCGGGAAGGGGGATTTGGGATCGGGGGAGAGGATTGGGGGTCCCGGGAAGGGGGATTTGGGATCGGGGAGGGGGATTGGGGGTCCCGGGAAGGGGGTTTGGGATCGGGGGAGAGGATTGGGGGTCCCGGAAGGGGGATTTGGGATCGGGGGAGAGGATTGGGGGTCCCGGAAGGGGGATTTGGGATTGGGGAGGGGGATTGGGGGTCCCGGAAGGGGGATTTGGGATTGGGGGAGAGGATTGGGGGTCCCGGAAGGGGGATTTGGGATCGGGGGAGAGGATTGGGGGTCCCGGAAGGGGGATTTGGGATTGGGGAGGGGGATTGGGGGTCCCGGGAAGGGGGATTTGGGATCGGGGAGGGGGATTGGGGGTCTTGGCGAGGATTTGGTGGCTGTGGGGGGAAATTGGGGGTCGCGGGGATTGGGTGGGATTTGGGGGCTGGGAAAGGGAATTTGGGGTCCCGGGGAGGAACTGGGGGTCCCGGGGGGTGGGGGGAATTTGCAACTCCTGGGGTGGGGTCGGGGCGTCCCGGGGGGTGAACGCCAGAGCCGGGGTGGGGGATCGGAAGTCGGGAGGGAGGAACCGGGGGTGCCAAGGCCCTCCCCCGATTTTTGGGTTGGTTCTGGGGTTTTTTTGGGGGCAGGTGCTGACGAGTAAAGGCGATGCCTGGGCGAAGTACCTGGCGGAGGTGCAGAAGTACAAAGCCCACCAGTGCAGCGACGACGACAAGACGCGGCCGCTGGTCAAATAGCACCGGCCCCCCCCCAAAAAAACTGCTGGGGGGCGGCCCCGAGCCCGGCCCAGACCCCCCCCAAAAATTCCCGGTCAAATAGCGCCGGCCCCGGCCCCGCCCCCCTCCCCAAAATATCCGCTGGGTGGGGGGTCCTGACCCCAGACCCCCCCTCAAAAAATTCCTGATGAAATAGTGCTGACCCCCCCCACCCGTGACCTGTGCCCACCCCCAAGGAGTGGCCACGCCCCCAAACCACCTGGCCACGCCCCTTCCCCAAAAATGCGTTTGAAGCCCCCCCCCCCACCCTTTGAAAGTAACCGGGGGGGGGGTTCCGACCCCACCCCCTCCCCCCAAAAGCCCTGGCCCAGGTGGGGGGTCCGGCCCGTGCCCCCCCTGTAAATACCTATTTAAGGGTGGGGGGCGCCGGCCCCGCCCCTTTTATATCGTCACACCCCCCACCTTGACGTCACAGCGCTGCCCCCCCCGCCCCCTCCCCTAATCCAAGTTTTGGGGGGAAATGGGGAATTTGGGGGGGGGGGGCGGCGCAGCATTAAAGAGCTCAGAGGTTTCGGAGGTGCTGAGGAGTTTTTGGGGGTCGGGGAGGGGCGGTTTTGGCGGCAGGTGTGGGAGGGACCTTGCTTTATTCCCCCCCCTCCCCTTTCCCCTGCACTGAGTTTTTCCTGGTTTGGGGGGGTTTTCACCCAAATAAAGTTTGGGAGGAACACCTTTGGCCTGTGCCCAGTTCCCCCTGAATCCCCCACCACCTCCTCCCAGCTGCCCTGATCCCCATCCCAGTTCCTCCCAGTCCCTTCTGGACCCCTTCCCACTCCCCCCAGTTTCCCCCCAGTTGCCCCCAGTGCCGCCGCTCCCCTTGGCGCTCGCTAAACGGATTGGCGGTGACGTTCCCCCCTTCACCTGCAATGGTTCCGCCCGCGCGCGGTGTGCGCTGGGATTTGTAGTGCCCGCTGTGTTTCGGGGGTTCGGCGCATGCGCGTTGTAACCCCGCCTCTTCCCGCGCGTGGCTCCACCCTTTCCCGCTGAGGCCCCGCCCCCGCTGCGCACGTGACGCGGCCGCGCGGGGCGGACGGTGGCCGGCGGGGGTCACGGGGGGCAGCGGCGAAACCCCCCCGGCCGCGCTCCGACCCCCCCCCCCGAACACCGGGACCCCCCCCCCGCAAAAAACCACCGGGATCGCCCCCAAAACCACACCGGGACCTCCCCCCAAAACTCACCGGGCAGGTACCGGCAGCGCGGGGGGCGGCGGGAGCGGCGCGCGGGGCCTGGTGGAGGGGGGGGTAGCGAAGGGGGCGCTGAGGGGAGAATTGGGGGGTCCCTGGGGGGCGAGAGGGAGACGGAGCGGGGGGAGATTGGGGGGGCCCCGGGGAGGGGTTTGGGGGTCTCGAGGGCTTGAAACGGGGGTTCGGGAGGGAACTGAGGGACGGGGGGGGGGAGGTTGGGGAGCTTGGGGGGGGGGGTGTGAAGGGGGCTGGGGGGGCAGATTGGGGGGCTGGGGGGGCAGTTGGGGTGGGGGGAGGCTTTGAGGGCGCGTGGGGGGCGGGATGGGGGGGGCGAGGGTCTCAAAGCGGGGAGGGGGGGGGGCGGATGGGGCTGGGGGGGCAGCGGAGGTGCCGGAGGTTGGGGGGGGAGGGAGGGGAGGCTTATCCGGGGGCGGGGGCCCGGGGGGGACACCGGACCCTTCCCTCCCCCCCCCCATCGCCGTTCTCCCGCCATTCCCGGCCCCACGTGCGCGGCGCGTGGGTCCGGTCCCGGCTCCTGCGGGGGGATCCCCGCGGTGCCCCCCCCCCCCCACAACGGGGACCGAGTCCATCCCGGGGGAGTCCCCAAATGTCCCCGTCCCCCCCCCCCCGTGCTGCCCCCTCCCCAACCCTGCTTCCCGCTCTCTCCGCTGCCAGCCGGGGTCGCTGCCTCCGGGACGACCCTCCCGGGACTCCCGCGGACCCCTCCGGGCCCCCCCCCGGGCCCCCCGGGCCGGCCATGGACTGGCAGCCGGACGAGCAGGGCCTGCAGCAGGTGCTGCAGCTGCTCAAGGACTCGCAGTCGCCCAACACGGCCACGCAGCGCGTGGTGCAGGATGTATCCTTGGGGGCTGGGACCCCCGGGATGGGGCTGGGAGCACCGGGATGGGGCTGGGAGCACCAGGATTTGGGGAGGACCCCCAGGAGTGAAGCTGAGAGCTCCAGGATTGGGTCTGGGGGGTTTAGATCCTCTCAGGGCAGGGGTCTTGGGACTGGGGGGTTCAGGTCCTCGGGGTGGGGGTGGCTTTAGTGCTGATGGGAAAATTGGGGTGGGCGATGTGGGATGGGCATCCCTGGTCCTGGGTGTCCCTGGCCCTGTGTCCCCTCGTCTCCCTGTGTCCCTTTTTGTCCCTGCCTGCTCCTTGACCTCCCTACAGAAGCTGAAGCAGCTGAACCAGTTCCCGGATTTCAACAATTACCTGATTTTTGTGCTCACGCGCCTCAAGTCCGAAGGTGGGCGGCAATCTGGGGGTCCTTGAGGGGGTCCTAGAGGTTTTTGGGGGGGTGCCAGTGCCCACTGGAGCCATTTTGTGGGCGATCCAACTCCCGGTCCCCCTCCAAACACCCCGTTTCCCCCTCCCCCAGATGAGCCCACGCGCTCCCTGAGCGGGCTGATCCTCAAGAACAACGTCAAGGCGCATTTCCAGAGCTTCCCCCCGCCCGTGGCTGAGTTCATCAAGCAGGAGTGCCTGAACCACCTGGGCGACGCCTCGTCCCTCATCCGTGCCACCATCGGTCAGGGGCGACCCCAAAACCAGCCCCAAAAACCCCCAAAATCCCCCCCAAGCCCCCCAACTCATCTGTCCCCCCCATCCCAGGTATCCTGATCACCACCATCGCCTCCAAGGGGGAGCTGCAGATGTGGCCGGAGCTGCTGCCCCAGCTCTGCAACCTGCTCAACTCTGAGGATTACAACACCTGCGAGGTCTGGGGGGCACCTGGGGTGGGGCTGAACACCCCCAGACCCACCTCAACCCCCAAAACCCATCCTAAAGCATGCCTGAATACCTTGTAAAACCACCTGCACCCCCAAAACACACCTTAAATCCCCCCTGAACATCCCCAGACCCACCTGCACCCCCAAATCCCACCGGCAACTCCCCCCTTTCCCCTCCCAGGGCGCTTTTGGGGCGCTGCAGAAGATCTGCGAGGACTCCTCGGAGCTGCTGGACAGCGACGCCCTGAACCGGCCCCTCAACGTCATGATCCCCAAGTTCCTGCAGTTCTTCAAGCACTGCAGCCCCAAAATCAGGTGTGGGGGACAGGTGGGGACACGCCTGTGACCCCATTGCCTCGGGGGGGGGTAGGGATGTGGGGGGATGTTGTTCTTGGAACTGCTGAAGCGGCCCCAAAAAAATCCTGATTTCCGAAAGCGCCTGGATTCCCAAATTTGTCTCCCACCTGCTCCCCATTTTTTTGGGGGAGGGGTCACACTGGGCAGCCCTCAAACAGTCCCAGGTGTCCCCCAAGTGCAGCGCTGGGGGGGTTTTAGGGTGGGTTTTGGGGTTGCGGGTGGGTCTGGGGGCCTTCAGGTGGGTTTAGGAGGGTTCAGGTGGGTTTCAGGGTGGGTTTTAGGGCTCCAGGTGGGTCTGGGAGTTCCCAGGTGTGTTTTAGGGTGGGTTTTGGGGCTCCAGGTGACCCCCCCGTGCCCTGCAGGTCCCACGCCATCGCCTGCGTCAACCAGTTCATCATGGACCGGGCGCAGGCGCTGATGGAGAACATCGACACTTTCATCGAGGTGGGGACGCCCCTGGGGGTCCTGGGGGGGAGTTTTGGGGTCCCAGGGGAGGGTTTTGGGGTCCCTGGGGAGGGTTTTGGGGTCTCATCTGTGCCCCTCCCCAGCACCTGTTCGCGCTGGCGGTGGACGAGGACCCCGAGGTGCGCAAGAACGTCTGCAGGGCGCTGGTGATGCTGCTGGAGGTGCGCATCGACCGCCTGATCCCGCACATGTACAGCATCATCCAGGTGAGCGTGGGGCCTCGGGTCACCCGGGCACGGGCGAGCGGTTTAAGGGTTACCTGGTGTGGTGAGTGACCCTGAAATCCCTGAAACTCACCCCAAAATACCCCAGAATCCCCCCCCAAAACCCGCTCCAGAGCAGTGAGTGAGCCCAGAATCCCCCCCAGGTGAGGGATTTGAGGGGTTCCCTGTGCCCAGGTGAGGGTTTTTGGGGTCACCTGTGCCAGGTGAGCTCACCTGTGCCCCCACCCCAGTACATGCTGCAGCGGACGCAGGACAGCGACGAGAACGTGGCGCTCGAGGCCTGCGAGTTCTGGCTGACGTTGGCGGAGCAGCCGATCTGCAAGGACGTGCTGACCGCACACCTGGTGCAGTGAGTGACCCCAAAATCCCCTAAACCCACCCCAAAACGCACCCCAGAGCTCACGGCACACCCGGTGCAGTGAGTGACCCCAAAATCCACCCTCAATCCAGGCTGATCCCAATCCTGGTGCACGGCATGAGGTACTCGGAGATCGACATCATCCTGCTCAAGGTGGGCACTGGGGGAGCTCGTACTGGTGTAACTGGGAGCAGTGGGGTGCCCTGGAGATGATGACCAACCTGAACTGACCCCTGTGATGGTCATTTGTGTTCGTACTGTCTGATCCGGGCGCTGTCGCGACATGACGTCACGCCGCGATATGACGTCACGCCGCGATACGATGACGTCACGCCGCGATACGATGACGTCACGCCGCGATACGATGACGTCACGCCACGATTCCCCCCAGGGCGACGTGGAGGAGGACGAGGCGGTCCCCGACAGCGACCAGGACATCAAGCCACGCTTCCACAAGTCGCGCACGGTGACCCTGGCGCACGAGGAGCAGCGGGGCGGGGACGGCGACGGGGACGGCGATGACGAGGACGACGACGATGCCCTGTCCGACTGGAACCTGCGTAGGAACACGGCGTTGGGGTTTGGGGCAGTGAGCGACCCCGAAATCCCTGAAATCTGCCCTAAAGTCCACCCCAAAATCCACCCTGAAATCCCTGAAATCCACCCCAAAATCCACGCTGAAATCTGCCCTAAAATCTACCCTGAAATCCACCCCAAAATCAACCCTGAAATCCGCCCCAAAGTCCACCCCAAAATCCACCCTGAAGTCTGCCCCAAAGTCCACCCCGAAATCCGCCCCAAAATCCACCCTGAAATCCCTGAAATCTGCCCCTAAGTCTACCCCAGGATCCACCCTGAAATTCCTGAAATCTGCCCCAAAGTCCACTCCAGAATCCACCCTGAAATCCCTGAAACCCGCCCCAAAGTCCACCCCAAAATCCCTGAAATCCACCCCAAATCCACCCCAAAATCCCTGAAATCCACCCCGAAATCCACTCTCAAACCCTCTCCTGAGCTCACGGCACACCTGGTGCAGTGAGTGACCCCAAAATCCCTGAAATCCTGTGGGGTTTTGGGTCATCTCTGTGGGTTTTGGGGTGTTCCTCTGGGTTTTGGGGTGTCTGTGCAGGTTTTGGGGTGTCCCCGGTGGTTTTGGGGTGTCCCCAGGGTGTCATTAACCCCTTCAGGGAAGTGCTCGGCGGCGGCGCTGGACGTCCTGGCCAACGTGTTCCGGGAGGAGCTGCTGCCCCACCTGCTGCCCCTGCTCAAGGAGCTGCTCTTCCACCTCGAGTGGGTGGTCAAGGAGTCGGGGATCCTGGTCCTGGGGGCCATCGCCGAAGGTGGGCACCCCAAAATGGCCCTTTGGGGATGGGATCCCCATCCTGGGGGACCCCAAAACACAAGCCCCAACCCAATCCTGATCCAGGGGATCCTGGTTTTGGGGGGTGAAAATCCTGATCATGAGGGATTTCTGACCCAATCCCTGTCCTGGCAAAGCCCCAGACTGACCTTGGGGGGAGATCCTGCTCTTGGGGAGGGATCCCGGTCCTTTGAAGGGGAAAATCCCTGTCCTGGCTGACCCTCAGAGTGACCCTTGGGGGACCAAACCCTGTTCTGGCTGACCCTCAGAGTGACCCTTAGGGGACTAAACCGTGTCCTGGCTGACCCTCAGAGTGACCTTTAGGCGACCAAACTGTGTCCTGGCTGACCCTCAGAGTGACCCTTAGGGGACCAAACCCTGTCCTGGCTGACCCTCAGAGTGACCCTTGGGGGACCAAACTGTGTCCTGGCTGACCCTCAGAGTGACCCTTAGGGGACCAAACCCTGTTCTGGCTGACCCTCAGAGTGACCCTTAGGGGACCAAACCCTGTCCTGGCTGACCCTCAGAGTGACCCTTGGGGGACCAAACCCTGTTCTGGCTGACCCTCAGAGTGACCCTTAGGGGACCAAACCCTGATCTCGCTGGAGGAACCCGTTCTTGGGAGGGAAAACCCCAAGCCCGGGTGTCTCTGACGCCGTGCCCGCCCCACAGGCTGCATGCAGGGCATGGTGCCCTACCTGCCCGAGCTGATCCCACACCTGATCCGGTGCCTGGCTGACCGCAAGGCCCTGGTCCGCTCCATCGCCTGCTGGACGCTGAGCCGCTACGCGCACTGGGTGGTGGCGCAGCCCCCCGAGCTCTACCTGAAGCCCCTCATGACCGAGCTGCTGCAGCGCATCCTGGACAGCAACAAGCGCGTGCAGGAGGCCGCCTGCAGGTGACGCTGGGTGGGGACAGGTGACGCTGCTGGGGGGAGTTTTGGGTGGTTTGGGGACGTTCAGGGTCTGTGGGATGGCTCTGAGCCCTCCCCGGGGGTGATGACACCGTTCCCCCGATCCCTGTGAGGACGCCTTGTGTTCGTACTGCCTGACCCGGTGGGGCTCTCAGCCTAGTTTGGGATGGGGAGGGGGGGGTCCTGTGGGGTTTTCTTGGGGTCTCTGACCCCGTTTTGGGGTGTCCTTGTCCCCAGTGCCTTCGCCACGTTGGAGGAGGAGGCGTGCACGGAGCTGGTGCCGTACCTGAGCTTCATCCTGGACACGCTCGTCTTCGCCTTCGGCAAGTACCAGCACAAGAACCTGCTCATCCTCTACGACGCCATCGGCACCTTGGCTGACTCCGTGGGCCACCACCTCAACCAGCCGGTGTGTCCCCAGCCTCCCTCAGTGTCCCCAGCCTCCCTCAGTGTCCCCAACCCCCCCCAGGCTGTCCCCGTCCCCCTGTCCGAGCCCGGTGATGACCACAGACATTCGAATCCTGAACTCCCCCTGTGGATCTCACTGGTCTGAGGGCCCTCAGGGCACGGCTGCTGCGTGTCCCCAACCCCCTCCCCGCTGTCCCCAAGCCCCCCCGGGGTGTCCCCACCCCGTGTGACACCCCCTGCTCGCAGGAGTACATCCAGAAGCTGATGCCGCCGCTCATCCAGAAGTGGAACGAGCTCAAGGACGAGGACAAGGACCTGTTCCCGCTGCTGGAGGTGGGTCGGGGGTGGCCTGAGCGGGGGTGGCCGTCCCTGAGCCGCCCCTCCACGACGTCCCCTGCTGTCCCCAGTGCCTGTCCTCGGTGGCCACGGCCCTGCAGAGCGGCTTCCTGCCCTACTGCGAGCCCGTCTACCAGCGCTGCGTCACCCTGGTGCAGAAGACGCTGGCCCAGGCCATGGTGAGCCCCTCGCCGGCGCTGGGGGGGGGGTCGGGGAGGTGCCAGCCACCCCCCCGCGGTGACAGCGGCCCCCCCAGATGTACAACCAGCACCCGGAGCAGTACGAGGCCCCCGACAAGGATTTCATGATCGTGGCGCTGGACCTGCTCAGCGGCCTGGCCGAAGGGCTCGGTGGCCACGTGGAGCAGCTGGTGGCCCGCTCCAACATCATGACCCTGCTGTTCCAGTGCATGCAGGTGAGGGGGGGACCCCCGAACCCCCACACCCCTCCCACGCCCACCCGGGCCCTCACCCGTGCCCTCGCTGCCCCAGGACACGATGCCCGAGGTGCGGCAGAGCTCCTTTGCCCTCCTGGGCGACCTCACCAAGGCCTGCTTTGTGCACGTCAAGCCCTGCATCGGTGAGTTTCGGGGTCCCCCGAATTTGGGGTGGGCGGGGGGTTTGTCTGCACTCACCTGTGCTCCCTCCCCCAGCCGAGTTCATGCCCATCCTCGGCACCAACCTGAACCCCGAGTTCATCTCCGTGTGCAACAACGCAACCTGGGCCATCGGGGAGATCTGCATGCAGATGGGTGAGCGGCCCCCCCAGGGCTCCCCTGAGACCCCCAGAGCTCCCTCAACCCCCCCAGAGCTCCCCTGAACCCCCCCTTTGCCCCCCCAGGCGCGGAGATGCAGCCCTACGTCCCCATGGTCCTCAACAACCTCGTGGAGATCATCAACCGCCCCAACACCCCCAAAACGCTCCTGGAGAACACGGGTGAGCCTTTGAGGGGCTCCCCCAACAGTTCCTGCGTGTGAGGGGGGGTCCCCAAAATCCTCAATCCGTGTCCCGCTCTCTCCCCAGCCATCACTATCGGGCGCCTCGGCTTCGTGTGCCCGCAGGAGGTGGCCCCGATGCTGCAGCAGTTCATCCGGCCCTGGTGAGTTCTGCGGTGGCTTTTGGGGGTCCCCAGAACTTTTGGGGTGGGGGTTGGAGGGCGCTGAACCCCGATTTCTCCCCCTTTTGCCCCCACCAGGTGCACGTCGCTGCGGAACATCCGCGACAATGAGGAGAAGGACTCGGCCTTCCGGGGCATCTGCGTCATGATCGGGGTCAACCCCGGGGGGGTCGTGCAGGTGCGGGGGGGTCCCAGGTTTTGGGGGGGTCTCCAGGGTATTTTTTTTGGGGGGGGGGGGAGCACCTTGTTCTGGAGCCAAGTGCTCCTTGTTTTGGGGTGAGTGAAGAGCGTGAGGGGTGGGGGTTACCCTTGGGGGGATCCCAGCCCTTGATGGGGTGGTTTTGGGGGGGGGGGGATTTTTGGTCTCCGGCCAAAACTGGGGGTCCCTGGCTTGTTCCCCTCCCCATTGCCCCATTTTTGGGATGTTTCCCCCAGGATTTCATCTTCTTCTGCGACGCCGTCGCGTCCTGGGTGAGCCCCAAGGACGACCTGCGGGACATGTTCTACAAGGTAACCGCAGGCCGGGGGGCTCGGGGACCCCGCAGTTCTTTGGGGGGGGCCCTGCAGGGCTCCCAGGTTTTGATTTTTCGCCCCCTCCCCGCAGATCCTGCACGGCTTCAAGGCCCAGGTGGGTGAGGAGAACTGGCAGCAGTTCTCGGAGCAGTTCCCCCCCCTGCTCAAGGACCGGCTGGCGGCGTTTTACGGGGTCTAAGCCAGGTGCAAACACCTCAAACAGGTGCGGGGGGGGCGCAGCACCCCAAAAACCCCCGGGGGGCGGGGGCACAGGTGATCCCCTCCCCCCTCCAACCATCGCTGCTGCTGTTCCCCCTCAGGTCGGCGCCGGGAGCCCGTCGGGGACGGCGGCCGGGAGGGACCCCGCGGTGCCCGGGGGGGGTCGGGGGGGCCGGGGCGCGGTGCCCCGGTCCCGGGGGGGGCCCCGAGAGCAGTTGCACCCCCGGGGAACGAATAAAGGGGGGGGGGCTGGGGGTGGGGGCCGCGGGAGGGGGGGACCCGCGGCGGGGGCTCCAAACCCTGGGGGAGGGGCCCAAATCCCTGGTGGGGGAGGGCGAAAATCGGGGCTGGAGGGGCCAAAAAAGGGTGGGGGGGGCCCGTTCCCGTGTGTCTCCCCGGTGTCCCCGTGTCCCCCCCGCATGAAGCCTCCGCCCCTCCCCCACACACGTCCACAGGAACGCGTCGAGCCCCGGGCGGGGGGGGGCGCGGGGGGGCTGGGGGCCGGGGGGGGCCGAGCCACCGCCGTTGTGCTTCGTCGTGAGCGAGTCGGTGCCACGTTCCGCGTGTTTGATTTGCCCGTTTTTGTTCCGTTTTTTTACCGTTTACAGGGCGGGGATCGGGGGGAGGGTGTGGCGAGGGAGGGGGCGGGGACCCGGTTGTGTCGCGCCGGGCGGCACAAGAAAGGCCGTTGTGGACCGTGCGCTGTGTCCGTGTCGTTTGTTACCGGGGGGACAACGGGGAGGGTTTCTGGGGGGGTCCGGGGGGATTTTGGGGTCGCTCCGCGCTCCCGGAGCTGCCGCGACGCCTCCATGGCCACACGTGGCTCACTTCCGGTGCCGCCTGATGACGTCATGGCGATGCTTGCAATGCCATTGGCTGGTTCGCGGGTCGCGCCGGAAGTGGCTCCCGCCGTGGCCGTGGCGACGGGACGCGGCGGGGCCGGGCTGGGCCGGGACCCGGTACCGGGGGGGGGGGCGAGGGGAGGGTCGGGGGCTCTGATTTGAGGGGGGAGGGCGGTGTTGGGGTGCGTCCCGGTACCGGGGGAACGGAGTGAGGACTTCGCGATACCGGGCAACCGGGGAGGGTGGTTCCGCTTTGGGGCGGATCCCGGTGTCCCGGAGGGACGGGGAGCAGTGCCGGGGCCGCGCTCGGTGCTGACCCCGTTCCCCCTCCCCAGCCATGGATGGGCCCCCCGCGCCCACCGCCGCCTCTCCCGCGGAGCCCGACGGGCCGGCGGCGGGCGCGGGGGTCCCGGGGGGGCTCCTGGCGCTGCCGCCGGAGCTGCTGCTGCGGATCTGCGGCTTCCTGCGGGCGCGGGAGGTGCGGCGGGTGCTGCCGTGCGTCTGCCGGGCCCTGCGGGACGTGGCCCGGGACGCCGTGGCCTGGCGGCTCCGGCTGCAGCGCCGCGCCCGCCGCCCCCTCCCCGCGCTGCCAGGTGGGTCTGGGGGCGCCCGGGACCCTCCCGGGGGGCGGGGGGATGTCCCCGGTCCCGCCGCGTTCGCTGGGGGCACCTCGGGGGGAGATGTGGGGAGTTGGGACCCCTCCGAAGCCCCATTTCCCCCTCCCCAGCGCCTCATTGCCCCCCCCGGAAAGGACCCCGAGGTGTCTCTGGGGGACCCCCCGAGGGGTCACCCCGGACTTGGGGGACCCTCCTGGCCGCCCCAAACCTCGGCGTTGGGTGGGATCCCCACCTGCACAGCCGCCATCCTCTGAAGGGTCTGTGGGACAGGCTCGGGGACCACCCACGATTTTGGGGCCCCCCCAGAGGATGGCTTCGACTGGGCGGCCGCGTGCGAGGACCTGGAGGAGCACCTGGAGCGCTGGGGGGCCGGGGGGGCCCCCATGGAGCACTTCTCCCTGGACGAAGGGCACTTCGCCTCCGTCGACTCCGTCCTGCTGCTGCAGGTGGGACCCGCCGGGCCCTGGGCGGGGGCGGGGAGGTCTCCTGGAGCTCCAGGAGGGTCCCCAGCTCACCGGCGGCCCCTTCCCGTTTCCAGGGGGGGTCCCTGTGCGTCTCGGGGGGCCGCGACCGCAACGTGAACCTGTGGGACCTGCGGGAGCTGGGCCGGGGCCCCCCCGGGAAGGTGCTGGTGAAGGCGCTGGGCTCGGGGCGCAGCGGGACCCACAAGGTGCGGCTCAGACCCCACAACCCCCTCCCTCGGGGGGTCCCGGGGCGGGTTTGGGGTCCGGCAGCGCCTGTGGGTCCCCCCCCACCCCCCAGGGCTGGGTCTGGTGCTTGGCTGCGCGGGACACCCGGGTCTGCTCCGGCTCCTGGGACAGCACCGTGAAGCTCTGGGACCTGGCGGCCGAGGGGCAGCAGTTCGGGGAGATCAGGTACGGCCCGGGGGGGGCCGGGGGGGGCTGGGGGCGGCCGCGGGGGTCCCGCTGACCCCCCCCCACTCCCCCAGGGAGAAGGCGGCCGTGCTGTGCCTCTCGTACCGCCCCGACGTCCTCGTCACCGGCACCTACGACAAGACGGTGACCGTGTACGACCCGCGAGGTACTGGGGGGGTGTTGGGCGGGGTGGGGGCTCTGGGGGTGTCCCACCGACCCCCCTGACCACCCCCCCCCCCCTCCTCCCAGCCGGGCAGGCCCAGGTGAGCAGCTACAAGCCCCACGCCAGCGCTGTCCTGTCGCTGGCAGCCGACGAGCGGCTCATCGTGTCGGGCAGCGAGGACCGGACCCTCGTGGTGTTCGACCGCCGCGCCGGCGCCGTCCTGCAGCGGCTGCAGGTGGGGGCTGTGCCCCACGTCCTCCCCCGGAGGGTCCCCTGTGCCCTCCGCGGTGACCCTCAGGGCGTGTCCTCCACAGCTGGACAATTACCTGCTGTCCATGTCCTACCGGGGCTCACAGCTCTGGGCTGGGGACAACCAGGGCCGTGTGTACCTGTTCGGCAGCGGCGGCGGCGGCTTCCAGCCCGCCCGGGTAGGGACTTTGGGGGGTCACGGGGGGTTGTGGGGGTCAGGTCCCCTCTCCCGAGCCTCACGAGGGGTTTCTGTCCCCCTGCAGTACTTCGACGTGGGGCACCGGCTGCAGATCACGGGGCTCTGGCACTCACTGGGCTCGCTCTACACCACGTCCACGGACAGGACGCTGCGGGTGGGGGTCCCCACGGCTCGGCCCCGCGGGGCTGGGCTGGGGGGGCCCTGAGAGGGCTGGGGGGCTCCTCGCTGGGCTGAGGGCGCTGCTGACCTCCGGCTTTGCCTTTCCTTTCCTGCAGATCCACGTCCCCACAGATCCCCCCCGCACCATCTGCTCCTGGACACACGACGACGTCCTCAACGGGGTGAGGAGCTGTCCCCAGCCCTTGCACACGCGTGTGCACACGCAGCCCCTCCCGGGATGCCCCCCAAGCTCCCCCGGAGTGTCCCCAGCTCCCCTGAAGCTCTTCTGGCCTCCCCCAGATCAGTGTGGACGGGGACGTGGTAGCCGCGGCCTCGGGGGGACTCTCGGTGGAGGTGTGGAGGCTCCGGACCTGATGCTGGCGGGAGGGCTCAGACCGCGCCCCGCGGGCTCCCCGGTGCGCTCCCCACTGTGGCGGGGCAGGGCCCGGATCCGGGACGTCGGTGGGGCTGGACGCTGCCGCCTATTCATGGGTATTAAAGGATTGGACTGGAGCGGAGCTTGTGCGCCCCCGCGGGTTTGGGGTGAATTTGGGCGGGTTTGGGGCGTTTGCGGCCGTGCCGGGACTCCCTCGGTGCAGCGCCGGCCTCGGCACCGGCGCCTTTTCGCGTCTGCGAGATTCCCGTCCCTCCACGGCCGCCGTCCCGCCAAGATGGCGGCGCGCGGCTGTACGGAAAAGGCGAGCGGGGAGGCTGAGCAAAGATGGCGGCGCGCAGGCGCACGGCGGAGGGATCGCGCAGGCGCACGGCGGGGGGCGGGGGGGGCGCGGCCTAAGATGGCGGCGCCCTGAGCAGCCTGGCCGAGCCATGGCGGCCCCGGGAGAGGCGCCGGGAGAGGCGCTCCGGGCCGTGCTGCGGCCCAGCGGGGCCCTCCCGGCCGAGGCCCTCCCGGTGCGCGGCTACGACTTCTCGGGCGGCGCCGACCACGCGGCGCTGCTCCGCTCCTTCCGTACCACCGGCTTCCAGGCCACGAGCTTCGCGCAGGCGGTGGCCGAGATCGAGCGGATGGTGCGGCCCGGGGGGGATCGCACCGGGAGGGCGAGGCGGGGCCCGGGCTCGGTGTGACGCCCCCGGTGTCCTCCCCGCAGATCGCGGCCAAGCTGGAGCCGCTGAGCGCGGAGCAGCGGGAGCGAGCGGCCATGGCCGGGCCTCGGCCGCCCTCGGGCTGCACCATTTTCCTGGGCTTCACCTCCAACCTCGTCAGCTCCGGCGTCAGGGAGAGCATCCGCTACCTCGTGCAGCACGGCATGGTGACAGGGGGACAGGGGACAGGGGGACAGGGACAGGGAGAGCATCCGCTACCTCGTGCAGCGGGGGACAGGGGACACCTGAGAATGGCGTGGGGACACTTGGTAATAATGTGGGGACAGTGAGAAGGGCGTGGGGACATTGGGCACCGCAGGCAGTCACGGGGTCCGCTGTCCCACTTGCCCCATGGCCAGGAGCCCTCAAGGCCTTGGGGTGTCCCGAGGGGGTCCCTGTGAGGTTCCAGGGGGTGGGGGTGGTCGCACACGGGTGTCCCCGAGGCGCTGACCCTGCCCTGGGCAGGTGGACGTGCTGGTGACCACGGCCGGGGGGATTGAGGAGGACCTGATCAAGTGCCTGGCGCCCACCTACATCGGGGACTTCAGCCTGCGGGGCCGGGACCTGCGGGAGAACGGCATTAACAGGTCTGGAGGATAACCATGGGGGGCTGGGGCCACGGCTGGGGCCACCTCAGGGTCACCTCGGGGTTGCCTTGGGGTCCCTCAGGATCGGGAACCTGCTGGTGCCCAACGACAACTACTGCAAGTTCGAGGACTGGCTGATGCCCATCCTGGAGCGGATGGTGGACGAGCAGGACACGCAGGTGAGGGTGGGGGACTCCAACCTGGGACCCCTCAGCGCTGGGAGGGAGCTTGGGGGTCCCTGGACACCCTGCGGCGCCCCTGGCCAAGGTTCCTGAGCTGGGTCCCTGCAGGGCGTGCGGTGGACGCCATCCCGGATGATCGCCCGGCTGGGCAAGGAGATCAACAACCCCGAGTCCATCTGTTACTGGGCCCAGAAGGTACTGGGGGGGCACTGGGGGGCTCCGGGGGGTGTCACCGTGGGTGCCAGCGGCTGTCACCACATCCCCCCATCCCCCCACAGAACAACATCCCGGTGCTGAGCCCGGCGCTCACCGACGGCTCCCTGGGGGACATGATCTTCTTCCACTCCTACAAGCGCCCAGGGCTGGTACTGGACATCGTGGAGGGTGAGTGTCCCCTTGGGGACTCCCCAGGGTGCCCCAGGGGATTTGGGGGTGCCCTGAGGGCGCCCTGACCAGCGCTGTGTCCGCAGACCTGCGCCTCATCAACACCCAGGCCATCTTCGCCCACAAGACCGGCATGATCATCCTGGGCGGGGGCCTGGTCAAGCACCACATAGCCAACGCCAACCTCATGGTGAGGGGACCCCTGGGGCGGGGAGGGGGCTTGGGGCCCCCCGCGGTGGGGAGGGGCCGGGGGGCTCACCCAGATGTCACCCTCGGCAGCGGAACGGCGCCGACTTCTCCGTCTACGTCAACACGGCGCAGGAGTTCGACGGCTCCGACTCGGGCGCGCGGCCGGATGAGGCCGTGTCCTGGGGCAAGATCCGCGTGGACGCCACCCCCGTCAAGGTGGGGGGGGCCTGGGGGGTCGAGGGGGGAATTTGGGGGGCACAGGGTGGGGGTTTTCCCCCCTGACCCCCTGCCCTGGGCCAGGTCTACGCCGACGCCTCGCTCGTGTTCCCGCTGCTCGTGGCCGAGACATTCGCCCGGAGCGCCGACGCCTTCCCGGTGCCCGCAGGGACCTCCGAGGTCTGAGGGACCCCCCTGGCTCAGCTTTGGGGGTGCTGAGCCCCCCCACCTCTGCAGGGGCTCCCGGCTCAGTGCTTCCCACGGCGTGGGGGACAGTGGGGCGAGTCCCCCTGGGGGGGGACAGGGGCCCCCCACACCTGCACCCCCCTGTCCGAGTGTCCCCCCTGTCCCCAGCGCCCCTCCCTGCCCGTTCCCCTCCCCCCAGCGCTCGTATTTATTTATTTCAGCTCCCAATAAAGCACGGCAGGGTCTCCACTCGGGGTTTATTCTTTGTCACCGGGGTCCCCCCAGGCCCCGTCAGGTGTCGGGGTCCCCCTCGGGCTGGAAGGTGTCCTCACGCCACAGCGTCACCTGGCCCTGGGTGGCCACCAGCAGGCAGGGCAGGCGTGGGTGGAAGGCCAGCGACTGCACCACGCCCTGGCCCACGGGCAGGCTGAGCGCCAGTGAACCCTGGGGGGACACCGGGGGTCAGGGGGGGTCGGGGGTGTCCCCAAACCCCCCCCCCCGGATCCTCCCTCACCTCCACCAGGTTCCAGAAGTAGACGTGGCCGTCCTCAGAGGCGCAGCCCACGTGTGTGTCCTGCTCATTCAGGACGCAGTCCAGCCTGTACGTTGTGCTACGGTGACCTGTGTATCTGGGGAGGGGGACACGGGGTGAGCTGGGGGTCCCCCAAACCCCCCGGAGAGCACAGGGTTTCGGGGGGGGCCGTACTCGCCCAGCAGCTCCCCCGTGTCCTTGTCCAGCAGCCGCAGCGTGGAGTCCAGGCTGGCGGCCAGCACGCACTGCCCGTCCTTGCTGAAGCACACGCTGGTGATGGGGCCTGGGGGCACACGGGGAGTTTGGGGGGTCCCGCGGAGCGCCCCCAGCTTTGGGAGTCCCCCCAGGGCCCCCCCACGGGCCCCACTCACTGCCGATGTAGTCGGAGCAGAGCTGCCCCGTGCGGAGGTCGTAGCGCCGCACCCGCCCGTCCACGGAGCTGCGGGGAGGGGGGAGGTTTAGGGGGTCCCCAGTCCAGGGGGTGCCCCGATGCCGGGGGGCTCGTTCCTCACCCCGTCAGGATTTCGTGGGATGAGAGCTTCACGCTGGAGATGCCGTCCTTGGCCTCATCCAGCACCTGGATGGGGTCGGGGCGGCGGGAGCGGCAGTCCCAGCACCGCACCGTGGAGTCTATGGAGCCTGGGGGAAAAGAGGGGTTCGGGCGAAAAAAAAGGGGGATCAGGGTGGGAAAACGGGGTGCAGGGTCTCCCCCAAACCACTCCCTCACCAGACACGATGACAGTGGCTTCCTCGTTGAACTGGACACAGTTCACCTTCTGTGGGAGAAGCGGGGAATCAGTGCCTCGCCCCCCACGCAGGATCCCAAATCCCCCTCCCCAAACCGCCCCCCGTTCCCTCCTCACCCCGGCGTGTCCCCGGTACTTGCGGACCACCTGCCCCGTGGTCACGTCCCAGAGCGCCACGGCCTTGTCGGCGCCGCCGGAGCAGATCTGGCTGTTGTCGAAGGACCTGGCGGGGCGCGGGGGGGGGTCCCGTGAGCGCGGTGGGGGCTCCCCGCGGCGGGCAGGGGTCCCCAAAGCCCCTCCTTACCCCGCGGCGTCCAGCACCTCGTAGCCGTGGCCCTGGTAGGTGCGCAGGGCTGTGCCCTTGTGCGGGTTCCAGAGCTTCAGCGTCTTGTCACTGCCGCACGTCAGGCAGTAATTCCCATCCGCTGCACGGGGGTGAAGGGACGTGACCCCCAGGACCCCGAAACCGGCACCCCCTGCCCGGTTCCCCCTCTCCACCTCCGCGTCCTGATCTCTTCCCCCGTTCCCTGTTTCCCGTCGGTACCCCCGGTCCCTCCGTTCTCCGCGGTCTCACCGTTGAACCGGGCGGCCCGCACCGCGCCCTGCCCGCACTGCAGGGTCCGCACCCGCTGCCGGGGCAGCTCGGCCTGGGCGGGCCGCGGCCTCGGGAACGCCATGAGGGGACCGGGACTGGCACCGAGGCCGAGGATGGGGCCGGAGGCGGGACCGGGGCTGGCACCGGGGGCCGGGGATGGGGCCGGAGGCGGGACCGGGGCTGGCACCGGGGGCCGGGCCCCTTCCGGCGGCGGCGGAAGAGGCGGTGGCGGCGGGGCGATGGCGGACCCGCGGAGACCCGGCAAAGTGGCCAGGTGGGACCGGGAGAGGGAGAGGGGAGGACCGGAGAGGGGCCGGCAGAACCGGGCAGAGATCAGCGGCATCCGCGGGGGTCCCGGCTGACGGAGCCCCCTTCCCCCGCCAGGTACAAGCCCCCGGCCACCGAGACCAACCCGGCGCTGGAGGACCCGACCCCCGACTACATGAACCTGCTGGGGATGGTGTTCAGCATGTGCGGGCTCATGCTCAAGGTGCGGCGCGGGCGGCACCGGGAGCTGCCGGGGGGTACCGGTACCGGGATCGGTTCTGAGGGCAATTCGGGGGAAGGGAGGCACAGAGAGAGCCCCTGGCGGGGCTCAGGGCCATTCCCGGCGGATCTCAGGGCTCTCCGGAGGTCTCCTGCCCATGCCGGGGGTCTCCAGGGGATCTTGGGAGTCTCAGGCCCCATCGCCGTGGGTCCCCCGGGGGTCTCACGGCGGTGTCCGGGGGTCCCCAGCTCAAGTGGTGCGCCTGGATCGCCGTTTACTGCTCCTTCATCAGCTTCGCCAACTCCCGCAGCTCCGAGGACACCAAGCAGATGATGAGCAGCTTCATGTGAGTGCCGGGGGATCCTGGGGGGTCCCGGGCCGGGTTTGGGGGGGTCTCTGACATCTGTGTCCCTCCCCCCCCCCCAGGCTCTCCATCTCGGCCGTGGTCATGTCCTACCTGCAGAACCCCCAGCCCATGTCCCCGCCATGGTGACGGGGGCTGGGGGTCCCCGCGGGGGCAATAAAAGGGGGTCCTGGCACTGGTGTGGTCTGTCTGTACCTGAACGGGGGTGACGGAGCCCCCCAGGAGAGGGAGGAACTGGGAGGGGGAGTCCTGGGGGGCTTTCAGGGGGAGTCGGGGGGATCTGAGGAGGGTCAAAGAGGTGTTGGGGGGGTCTGAGTGGGATCAAAGTTATCTCGGGGGCATCTGAGGGGTGTCCCAGGGGAGTCGGGGGGCCTGAGGGGGCTCTGAGAGCCGAGCGGGGACTGAGGGGGGCTCTGAGGGGGGCTCGTCGTGGGCGGGGCCTCGGGAGCCGCCACCGTTCATTGGCCACTGGTCGTTTCCCGCCGTTGCCAACGCCCTCCCCGAGAGCTGTCAATCACGGCCGCTGCTTCTCCTCATTGGCTCCCGTCCGTTGTCGCTTCCGGCGCCCGCCCGGCGCGGTCTCCTTACGCCCCGCCCCCACGGGCAGCAGCGGCGAATCAGAGCGCGCGGCGTGCAGCAGCGCCTTTTCCCGGCCGCCCATTGGCTGGAGCTAGGGACGGGGCGGGGCGAGCTCGCGGGTCATGTGAGCGTGCGGTCACGTGACCATGGGTGTCATGGCGGTGCCCGGGGCGGCGGCGCTGCCGCTGCTGCTGCTCCTGATCGGGGCGGCCGCGGGCTGCGGGTACCAGGTGGGACCGAGGGGCCGGCGAGAGAGAGACTGGGGGGGCCGGGATAGCCTGGGGACATCGGGAGGGACGGGGGGCACCGGCGTGTCCTGGGATAACGGGAACTTGAATGGACTTGGGGTCACCGGGACGGGCTGAGGGGACACCGGATCGCCCTCAAGAAAGGGGAACTGGAAGAGCTGGGGGCACTGGGATGCACTGGGCACTCTGAGAAAACGGGAACTGGGGCCATTGGTTTTGCCAACCGCTTCCGGAGCCCAACGGCCCTCCCGGGGCAGCGGCGGGGGGATCCCGGGGCTGTTCCGGGGGGTCCCGCGGGCCCAGCCCGGTCCGAGCCCCCCCCGACCCCCCCAGTCGTGCCCCCCGACCCGGCCGGACATGCTGAACGTGCACCTGGTGCCGCACTCGCACGACGACGTCGGGTGGCTCAAGACGGTGGACCAATACTACTATGGGGGTGCGTGGGGACAGCGGGGACACGGCGGGGACAGGGGGGACACGGCGGGGGGACAGCGGGGACACGGCAGGGACACAGGGAGGACACGGCGGGGACAGGGAGGACACGGCGGGGACAGTGGGGACACGAGTGGGACAGGCCACCTGCGGGGAGGTGACGTCCCCAAGGCCGCTGTGCGGGCGGGGGTGGTGTCACCTGAGGGGGGGACACGTCCCCCGTGCTGCGGGGGGGCTGGAGGTGACGTGGGGGGGGGTCCAAGGGTCGCTGAGTGACACCGTGTCCCCCCCGTGCTGTGACCTCCCCCATCCCGAGGGTTTTGGGGTGACCCGGTGCCCCCCCGTGCCCCCAGTGCGGAACCGGGACCAGCACGCAGGGGTCCAGTACATCCTGGACTCGGTGGTGGCCCAGCTGGTGGCCGTCCCCTCCCGGCGCTTCGTCTATGCCGAGGTGGCGTTCCTGGCGCGCTGGTGGCAGCAGCAGGACGAGGCCACGCGGAGTTTGGTCAGGGAGCTGGTGCAGGAGGGTACGGAGCGACTGGGGGGGACTGAAAGGGACATGGGGGGCACTGGGAGGGACTGGGGGGGGACAGAAAGGGATGGGGGGGACTGGGAGGATCGTGGGTGTCACTGGGGTGGGGGTCTGGGGTCTCTGTGTGACCGTGGGGGACTTGCCCAGGGCTGCACCTCTGAGAGGTCCCCAAGACCTGTCCCCTGAGGGGTTTTGGGGTGCTGTCCCCCCCCCAGGCCGGCTGGAGTTCGTGGGGGGGGGCTGGTGCATGAGCGACGAGGCCACGACGCACTACGGGGGGGCCCTGGAGCAGCTGGCCCTGGGCCGGCGCTTCCTGCGCCGCGAGTTCGGGGCCTGCGGCACCCCCAGGGTGGCCTGGCAGATCGACCCCTTCGGCCACGCCCGCGACCTGGCGGCCTCCTTCGCACAGGTGGGTCAGCCCAAAACCCCCCCGGCACCCCCGAATCGCCCTCGGTATCCCCAAGCCTTTCCTGGCACCCCCAAACCCCCCCTGGCACCCCCGAATCGCCCTCGGTATCCCCAAGCCTTTCCTGGCACCCCCAAACCCCCCCTGGCACCCCCGAATCACCCTCGGTATCCCCAAGCCTTTCCTGGCACCCCCAAACCCCCCCTGGCACCCCCGAATCGCCCTCGGTATCCCCAAGCCTTTCCTGGCACCCCCAAACCCCCCCTGGCACCCCCGAATCGCCCTCGGTATCCCCAAGCCTTTCCTGGCACCCCCAAACCCCCCCTGGCACCCCCGAATCGCCCTCGGTATCCCCAAGCCTTCCCCTGCACCCCCAAACCCTCCCCTGCACTCCCAAATCACCCCAGCACACCCAAATCCTCCCTGCCCCCCAAAACCTTCCCTGGCACTCCCAACCTCCTCAGCCCCCCCAAACCCCCCCTCCGTATCCCCAATCACCCCCCCCAAACCTATTTAGGGACCCCCGCAGTGACACCCCTGCAGATGGGGTACAACAGGCTGTTTGTGGGGCTGTGGGGGCCTCCAGTGACCCCCATGACCTGGTGCCCCCCCAGATGGGGTACGACGGGCTGTTCGTGGGGCGCGTGGACCACCAGGACAAGTGGGCACGGCTGCAGCGCCGGGAGCTGGAGCTGCTCTGGAGGGGCAGCGCGAGCCTGGCCCCCCCCCACGCCGACATCTTCACTGGTGACCCCCCGGGCCCCCCAAACTGCCCCCTGTACCCCCCTCCTGCCAGTGACCCCCCGGGACCCCCAAACTGTCTCCTGCCTGCCCCTCCCTATCCTGTCCCTGCCATCCCTTCCCAAGGCTTTGTCCTTTGTCCCCATCCCTGTCACCTCCCGTGTCCCCCACCCCTCTCCCCTGGCCCCATCCTGTCCCCAGGGGTGTCCCCTTCCCATTTCTCCCTCTCTGTCCTGTCCCAGCCGTGTCCTCAGCCCCATCCCCTGTCCCCCTGGCCGTGGTGGCCGGGGAGGTGACAGCGCTGTCCCCAGGGATCCTGCCCAACGTGTACAACCCCCCTCCCGGGCTGTGCTGGGACCAGCTCTGCACTGACCCCCCCGTGGTGGACGGCGACGGCCCCGAGCGCAACGTGGACTCTGTGGTCACCTCCTTCCTGGAGGCTGCGGCCACCCAGGTCCTGTCAGGGGGTTAAAGGGGGGCTGGGACCCCTGAGCGGGGAAAATTCGGGGAGCCCTGAGGGAGTGGGGGTCCCTGTCCTCCAGGATGAGGTTCCCAAGGGTCCTTGTACCTCCTGGGATAGGGGGAATGGGGGTCCCTGTCCCCTGGGGTGGGGTTCCTGGCTGTCCCTCGGTGTCCGAGCTGCGTCCTTTCTGTCCCCAGGCCCGGCAGTACCGCACCAACCACATCCTGATGACCATGGGCTCCGACTTCCACTACGAGAATGCCCACCTGTGGTTCAAGAACCTGGACAAGCTCATCGCCCACACCAACGCCCGGGTGAGGGGCTGTCCCCAAAGCCCCCCTCGGTGTCCCCAAGCCCCCGCTGACCCCCCCTTTGTCCCCAGCAAGCCAACGGCAGCCGCGTCCACGCCCTGTACTCGACGCCCTCGTGTTACCTGCAGGAGCTGCACCGGGCCAACCTCACCTGGTGAGGGGGGACTGAGGGGCTGGGGAGGGGCCGAGGGCTGGGCGGGCTGGACAGACGGACGGACAGCTGGGATGTCCCCCAGGCCCCTGAAGACGGATGATTTCTTCCCCTACTCGGATGGGCCCCACCAGTTCTGGACCGGTTACTTCAGCAGCCGCCCGGCACTCAAGGGCTACGAGCGGCTCAGCAGTGGCTTTCTGCAGGTGGGGGGCACCTGGGGACTCCCCGAGGGCGTGGGGACCACCCCAGGGCTTGGGGATCCCCTCGTGGGCACCCCCTCAGATCCTGATCTCCCCCCCAGATCTGCAGCCAGCTGGAAGCGCTGGCCGGACCCTCCTCACGGGACGGTCCCTACGGCCCTGGGGACAGCTCCGTGCTCCGTGAGTGCCTGGGGGACACCTGGGAGGGACCTGGGCACCCCCAACCCCCCCCCCAACACCCCCTTTTTCCCTCCCCGAGGCGAGGCCGTGGCTGTGGCCCAGCACCACGATGCTGTGTCCGGCACCGAGAGGCAGCACGTGGCCAACGACTACGCCCGGCAGCTGGCCAAGGGCTGGGACAGCTGCCAGGTGAGCCCCTGGGGGGCAGGGGAGGGTTCTGGGGACAAGGGCAGGGCTGGGTGTGACCCCAAATTCCTGCGGCCCCCGCAGGTGCTGGTGGCCAACTCCCTGTCCCTCCTGGGGGGCACCAAGGGCCCCTTCGTGTTCTGCAACGCCCTCAATGTCAGCGTGTGCCCCCTCAGCGAGACCACCGCCCACGTGAGCACCCAGGGGGGTTTGGGGGGGTTCTGGTGGTCCCCAGGGACTGACACCCCCTCTGTGTGACCTTCCCCCCCCCAGTTCACTGTGATCCTCTACAACCCCCTGGCCTGGGGCGTGGCCTGGCCCGTGCGGCTGCCGGTCAGCGGCACCTCCTACGCCGTGAGTGACCCTCAGGGCCAGCCTGTGGCCAGCCAGGTGAGCCTTGACGCCCCAAACCTCCCAGTATCGCCCCCCCAAACCCCCTCTGTGACCCCTCACCTGTCCCCCCCAGGTGGTCCCGGTGTCCAGCGTGACGCAGAGGCTGCGGGGCGGTGCCGGGGGGGCCCCGGGGGAGCTCCTGTTCCAGGCCTGGGCCCCCCCCCTGGGGTTCAGCACCTTTGTGGTGAAGCAGCTGAGCCCACGGTCCCTCCCCAAGTGGCCCTCGGGGGACCCGGAGCCACAGATCCAGAACGAGGTGAGGGGACATCAAGGGGGACACAGATTTGGGGGGGGTCTGGGGGCTCCCTAGATGGAGGGGATGAGCCCCAGCTCCCAGTTAAACCAGTTGGGGGGTGACTGGGTGGCCTGGGGGGGGGGCTGACCTGCCGCTGTCCCCCCGCTGACCGCAGCACCTGCGGGTCCTGTTCGACCCCGTCACGGGGCACCTGCGCGAGATCCAGAACTTGGCCAAGGGCTTCTCGCTGCCCGTGTTCCAGAGCTTCTACTGGTGAGGCTGGGGACACTCCTGGGGGTTTTGGGGGGGTCCTGGCTGCAGGGAGGACCCCCCTGACCTGCCCTGACCCCCCCCCCCCCAGGTACAACGCCAGCGCCGGGGACGCGCTGAGCCCCCAGGCCTCAGGCGCCTACATCTTCCGGCCCAACGCCTCCGCGCCCATCCCCGTGGCCAAGCGCGCAGCCACGCGCCTGCTCAAGGTGGGCAGGGGGTCCCGGGGGGGGTCCCTCGGGTTTGGGGGGGGGGGGGGGGTTTCCCGATGTAGCTGAACGTCCCCGTGTCCCTCCCAGACTGCGCTGGTGCAGGAGCTGCACCAGAATTTCTCGGCGTGGTGCTCGCAAGTGCTGCGGCTGCGCCCGGGGCAGCCCTACCTGGAGCTGGAGTGGACCGTGGGGCCAATCCCCGTGGGGTGAGTGTGGGCAGGGGTCCCGGGACCCCTGAACTCCCCCGGGGACCCCCTGGTGACACCGCTCCCCCCTCCCCAGGGACGGGCTGGGCAAGGAGGTCATCAGCCGCTTCGAGACCCCCCTACACACGGCCGGGCGCTTCTACACCGACTCCAACGGGCGCCAGGTGCTGCAGCGCAGGTGAGGGGGCTCAGGGGATCCCCGGGACCCCCCCAGGGGCTGAGCGGGACCCCCGTGACGCCCCCTGGGCCCCCCCAGGCGTGACCACCGGCCCACCTGGAACCTGAGCCAGAGCGAGCCCGTGGCTGGAAATTATTACCCCGTGAACACACGGATCTTCATCAGGGTAACGAGCTGGACACAGCTGGGCACAGCTGGGGCTGGACATAGCAGGACACAGCTGGGCCACACCCCTCACTCCTGTTCCCCCCGGGCAGGACCAGAAGGTGCAGCTGACGGTGCTGACCGATCGCTCCCAGGGCGGCAGCAGCATCCTGGACGGGTCCCTGGAGCTCATGGTGAGCTGGGGACGCCGGGGGGGGGACACCCCGCGGGAGGGGACACCTGTGACACCGCCCGCGTCCCCTCCAGGTGCACCGACGGCTCCTGAACGACGACAACCGGGGAGTGGGGGAGCCGCTGGACGAGCCCGGCGAGGACGGGCGGGGCCTGGTGGTGCGGGGCCGGCACCGGCTGCTGCTGGACACGGCGGCAGCCGCAGCTGACCAGCACCGGCCGCAGGCACAGGAGATGGTGACGTCCCCGTACGTGGTGCTGGCACCCGGCTCGGGGCCTCACCTGCGCCAGGTGAGCGGGGAGGGGGTCACCGGGACGGGTGAGGCGGGCAGGGGTCTCCCTGCTCACCGCCCCCTCTCCGCAGTTCTCGGGGCTGCGCCGGGCACTGCCCCCCAACCTGCACCTGCTGTCGCTGGAGCCGAGGGGCGCCGGGAGCCTCCTGCTGCGCCTCGAGCACCTCTTCGAGCGCGGGGAGAGCCAGAACGGCTCCCAGCCCGTCACCGTGGACCTGACGGTCAGCAACGGGGACAGGGCTGGGGGTCCTGGGGGTCCGAGTCCCGTTTTGGGGGTCCTGAGGCTGCCCTGGGGGGTCTGGGACAGCTTCCAGGGTGCCCCTCCCTCACTCGGCCTGCCTGGGGTGGGGTTGGGGAGGGTCTGTGCCAGCTCCCCCCACCCCGGGCTGGGCTCTGGGGTTTTTGGGGTGGCTCTGGGGGGTCTCTGACACCCCCCCCCCCCCCGTCCCCAGACCCTTTTCTCGGCCTTCACCATCACCTCGGTGCGGGAGATGGCCCTGGGTGGAGACGTCCCCCTGCAGAGCGTGTCCCGCCTGCTCTGGACCACGGCCACAGGTACCAGGGGGCTCAGGGGGCTGGCAGGGGGGTCCTGGAGGTCCCAGCCCCTCCTCACACCCCTCATGCCCCCCCAGGCACCCCCAAGCCCCCCCCAGTGCGCAGGCTGGACCCGCGGCGGGTGCGGCTGGAGCCGATGGAGATCCGGACCTTCCTGGCCTCGGTGCGGTACTGAGGGCCTGGGGAGGGGCCGGGGGGGCCCTGAGCCACCCCCCCCAACCCCAAAAAAAGTGCATTAAAAACCCCCCGAGTTTGGTCAGACCTGGTTTAATGGGGGGCAGCCGGGGGGGGCTCGTGGGAGTAGCAGCACTGGTCACCTCGGGGACAGCTGCCCTGTGGGCGAGGGACAACATGGGGGGGGCTGGCACCTGCCCCGAGACCCCCGATCTGCCTTCACAGCCCCCTCCCATATTCCCAGCCATCCCCCCCTTATCCCAACCCCACTTTTATTCCCAAATCCTCCCCCCTTTTCTTTTTTCTCCCAGACCCCTCTCTGTTTCCCGACTCCCCCCATGCTCCTGGACACCCCCTTTATTCCCAGATGGACCCCCCCCAATATTTTGGGGCCCCTTCCCACCTCCTTGAAGCGTTTGCAGGGGAATTGTTTCAGCCCAGCCCCATCCGGGCGCTGCCTCCGCTTGTTCTGGAGCCGCTCCCGCTTCTCCTGCAGGGACGGGGAGAGGCCCCCCCTGGGAAGGCCGGGAATGAGCTGGGGACCCCTGGAAAGGGGAGAGGGACAGGGGCATCTCCCCCCAGAAAGAACCAGAGCAAGGGATTCATCCCTTCTCCTATTTTAGGGGGGTTTGGGGGAGAATTTTGGGGGTCCTGAGGGAGTTTGAGGTGGTTGTGGGGTCTTGGGGGGGGTTTTCCCCACTCCGAGCACAAAAAAGGGGGGAATGTCCCCCTTGGGAAGGGTGGGGGGCACCTGAACCCCTAAAGCAGCCCCCCAGAACTCACCCTGCCTTGGCCCTGGCCTTGGGACCCCAAAAGGCCTCGGGGTTCTCGGGGAATCGCTTCAGGCCGCGCTTGCGGGAGCCGGGGTTGGCGTCCTCGTGGAGGGCGAAGGAAGCCTGGAGCCTGGGAGGGGGAAAAGGGGTGATCAGGGGGGCCTGGGGGGTATCAGGGGGGTTTGGGGGGGTCTGGGGTCCTACGTGGGCTCCACTGCGAGGATCCGGGCAGCCGGGCTGGAGTCCTGGAGCCGCTCGCGCTTCACTGGGTGGAGCTTGGCCTGGGAAAAGTGGGGAAAAGTGAGGAAAAGTGGGAAAAGGGGGGTGGGAAAGGGGGAGTCCCCGAGCCCCCTTCTCACCCAGCAGCGCATGATGTCCCAGAGCACGGCCGGCGGCGCGTCCGTCTTGACGGCGTTGCGGCAGGCGTGGGACAGCGAGACCCGGAACCCCGCGTGCAGCAGGGCTGACCTGTGGGACAGCGGGGACCCCAAAATCGCCAGGGGGTTTGGAGGGACAGGGTGGGGCTGGGGGGGGGCCAGAGGGGGTTGGAGGGGGGCAGGAGGGGGTTTGGGGAGGTCTCAGCCTTAGGAGATTTGGGGTTCCCTGCAGGGGGTGGGTTCCCAGAGAGGACTTAGGGTCTCTGAAGGGATTTGGGTTTCCCTGAAGGGGTTTGGGGTCCCTACCTGAGCTGCAGCAGGGACGGGGTGTTGCTGCGGATGGTGCTGCTCAGCCCGTCCAGGGTGTAGTACAGGGGGACATCGCTCAGCTCCTGCCCCACAGGCAGCCCCACGGTCACCGCCAGCCCCGCATTTGGGATCTGGGGTGTCCCCCCACACCGTGTCCCCCCGTTGTCACCTCGGCGATGACGCTGAGCATCCCCCGCAGCCGCGGCTCCGTCGAGAAGCGCCCGGGGCTCCGCTCCAGCGCCGCCAACACCCCCTCCACAAATGCGGGGTCGTGCAGGGGCTCGGCCCACACCGGGCCCCCCACCTTGAGAGGGGAAAAAAAGGGGGTTCAGGTCCTGAATTTGGGGTGCCGGGCTGGGGGGGGGGTGGCACCGCACGCACCTGGTGGCGCTGGTGGCAGAACTCACAGGTGGGACCCACAGGTGGCCCCGTGGCCGCGCTGTACTTGAACCTGGAGGGGGGAGATGCAGGGTCACAGTCCCACAAAGGGTCTTGCGGACCCCCAAAGGGTCTCAGGAACCCCCAAATCCCTTGGGGGGGCCGTACCCGCTGCCGTGGCTCGTGGCCCTGCCCAGGCGCTGCAGGTGGTGGGAGCCGCAGCCCACGCAGTGGAACACCAGCGCCTGCTTGCTGCGGGGAAACGGAGTCAGGGCGGGTCTGGGGGGGTCAGAAACCCCCAAAACCCCTCCCCCCAACCCTCACCTGGCCGAAGCCTTGACCTTGGCCTGGCCCGTGAAGACCCTGACGAAGACACGCACGTAGAAGTCGGCGCTGACCGACAGCAGCGGCACCACGAAGCGCTGGTAGCAGTTGGCGCGGAGGTCGAGGCTGTGCAGGATGATCCGTAGGGCCTGGCAGGGGACAGCGGGGACACGGGGCATGTGGGACACCCCCTCGTGCCCCCCCTGGACAGGGGGACCCCCCAGCACTGACCATCTCGTGGCAGAACTTGCCCTTGAGGGACACGGCGCCGTATTTGCTGTAGCAGGTCTCCGCGCTGTTGCCGGCCATCACCGCCATGTCCGTGCAGGTCACGCAGAGCAGCCCTGGGGAGTCGGGGTTCAGGGGGGTCCGGGGGGTCGTGGGGGGTCCCCAAAAGCCCCCCCAAACTCACCCCCCTCGCTCACGGCCTGCACGGCCGCGTCCAGGAAGGGCGCAGGGCTCCCGTAGGGGTCCAGGTCGATGACGTCGAACGGCTCCCGCTCGGCCTTGCTCTGGTACATCAACATCCTGGGGGGGACACGGGGGTGTCACGGCATCCCCACAGCCTCCACGGGGACTCTCAGCACCCCCGTGGGGACCCTGGAGCCCCTAGGACACCCCCAGCCCTCATGACCCCCCTGGCTGCCTCTGCCCTGCTTGGGGGACAGGATGGTCCCTGACACCCCTCAGGGACAGCAGGACTGGTTCTGGGAGGCAAAAGGGTCACGGGGACCCCCCTAAACCCCCCCAGAGGTCCCAAATCTGGGCAGGAGGTGCTCCTTAACCCCCCTCCCACAGGGACACTTCGGGGACACTCCCAGCTCAGCCCCGAACTCCCGGACGCTGCTGGGGGGGGTTCCCTCCCCGTTCCCAGCGGGATTTGGGGTTACCTGGCATCGGCCAGGCGGGGCGTGACGAGGTCCCCGACGCCGTTGCGAGCCACGTTGCGGGCCATGAGCGCGGCCGCCCGCGCAGAGCAGTCACTGGCCACGATGGCCCCGAGCCCCGGCACCTCCCGGGCGAAGCGGACTGAGCGGAGCCCTGAGGCCGCCAGGGCCTCCAGCACTCGCAGGCCCCCCTGGGGGGCACAGGGGGGGTTTCAGGGGGGTTTGGGGGGAATTTGGAGCTCCCCACCGGGCCCCTGAACCCCCTGCACACCTCACAGGCCTCTCCCGGCCGCGCTGTCCGTGGGGTCTCGGGGGTTGTCTGGGGGTCCCCGGCCTCGGGGGGGTCCGGGGGGCTCCCCCCCAGCTCCTCCTCGCCTGGAAGGATGACTGGAAAAGAGGAGGGGGCTGAGGGAGAGCCCTGGGGACCCCAAAAATGGGGTCTGGGGGGGAAGGAGGGGGACAGAAGCCGCTGTACCCCGAATTCCTTTGGGGCGCAGCTGCAGCCGCGCGAATTCCGTCAGGACGGCACAGCTGGGGGGGGAAAGGGGGGTGTCAGGGATCCCCTGGGGGGGGGAGTGACACCCCAAAACCTCCCCCAGACCCTCCAGGGCAGCCCAGAGCCCCCAGAATCCTCCTGGGATAACACGAGGGTATTCCCAGGACACTCCAGAGCCCCTCGAGATTCTCCAAGGACCCCCCATAACCTTCTCAGGACACCTCCAAGGCCCCCCAAATTCTCCCGTGACAACACCGAGACCTCCCCAGAGTGCCCCAAGACTCCCCGGGGCTCCCCAGGACCCTCCCGAGCACCCCCCCCGGCTCACGTGAGGTCGCGGTTGAAGCCCTGCACGGGGTTATAGAACACCTCGTTGGCGCTGGGGAAGACGATGGTGGCGCGGCCCTCGGTGATCAGCGTCTCGCCGGTGCCGGGGGTGCCCCCCTCGCCTTGAGGGGGTCCCGCCGACCCCTCCGGGGACGCCCCCGAGCCCGGCGGGGTCGCGAAGCCGTTGGGGGAAGCGCCGTCCATGGTGGGGGGGAGCAGGAGGCCTCTGCGGAGGGTCCTGAGGGCGGCAGCTGCTGGGGGAGGGGGGTCACGGGAGGGGTGCGGCCGCACCGGAGCGGTTTTGGGGAGAAAAACGGGGCGGTTTGGGCTCGCCCCGAGAGGGCGGGAAAAGGGGAGGAAACCCCCCAGGAAAAGGGAAGGAAGAGGCGGGGAACGGGAGGGGACGAGCCCCCCGCGGGCAGGGGGGAAACACGGGACCCCCGTGAGGAGGGGGAGACCCCCAAAACGGGACCGGGGGGGTGACACCGCGCCCCTCCTCCCCCCCCAGCACGTGGCGCGGGGCAAGGCCGGGGGATTAAACCCCGCCCCCTCCGGGTCCCGCCCCGGTGTCGTCCCCCGAGCCCTCCGGCCCTCCCCGTGCCCCCCGCCTTGTCCCCCGTTGTCCCCGTGTCCCCCCCCCCCCCCCCGCTCACCCGCGCGCGCCGCCCCGCGCATCCCCCGCACCGCCCCTCACATGGGCGCCGCCATGTTGCACCGGTCACGTGACGCCGGCGGCCGCACCGGGCCTGAAAACCTCCGCCCGCGCCGCTAAAACGCGATCTTCCGGGGGTGCCTCCCGGCAGCGCGGGGAGGAGCCGATCCCGCCGGACCCCGCCCGCGGGGCGCGGTGGGTCAGGAACCCGCGCGTTTCCTGCGCGTTCCCCGCGAGTTTCTGCGTCCCCCACCCGCCAACTCCGTGTGGGCACCGGGGGGTGGATGATTCGGCGCTCGGCTGGTCGCGCAGGCGCGGGCGGCGCGCTCGGCACTCGGCTGGTCGCGCCTGCCGCACAATGAATGGCCGCTGAGCGCGGCGGCACCGGGAGCGGCTCCGGGAGCGGCCGCGGCCCCAGCGCAGCCCCCCCGGCCCCCGGTAAGGCGGGGACCCCCCGGCCCCGCCCCAAGCCCGCCCCCCGCCCCCCCGCACCGGTTCCCCGGCCCCACTTCCTTCCCGCCCGGGCCCGGTGCACCACCCCCCCCCCCCCCCCGCCGCCTGTTCCCCCGGGCCTGCGGCACCTCCCGCCCCCCCCGCGCTGGGGATCCCCCGGTTCGCCCGGGATGCCGCCCCTTCCGCCCCCGGTAGCGGGGGGGCTGCTGTGTCTGTACCCCCCCTGCGGGGTTTGGGGTCCCCCTGTTGCAGCCCTCCCTCGACTGGGGACTTAACGACGCCCCCCACAAAACTTGGGCCCCCCCCCCCGTTGTCACCTCTGAGGGTTCGGGGGTCATCTCCCCTCCCCCGCTGGAGCCTGGGGGTCTCCTCTGTCCCCAGGCCCGGGAGCGGGGTCCCCTTTGATGACCCCCCCCGTGTTTTGGGATTCCTCTGCTCCTCCCCCCCACCAACTGGGGGATTTATCGACCCCCCCCCCCCGGAATTTGGGGCTCCCGGGACTGGAGGATCCCGCCCGTTCCCCCTCGGAGGGCTTGAAGGTCCCCCCAGTCCCCAGGCCAGGCTTGGGGCCCCCTTTCTTCTCCAAATGGGGGGGCTCCTTGTGTCCCCCCCCGCGAATTTTCGGGCCCCCTTTGTCCTTCGTGCCCCGGGGGGTCCCAGGCCTGGCCTGCCCCCCCATGTCCCAGAACTGGGGACCCCTCAGAGCCCCCCCGGCCTTGACAGAGACATCCCCCCCGTTCTGAGAGGGGTTGGGGGGAGGATTTGGGGTGACCCTGGGTTGGGGGCTTTGTTTGACCCCTGTTCTTCCTCTGTCCCCGTCCCTCCCGGTGTCCCCCCGTGTTCTGTCCCCTTTTTTCTGTCCTGTGCCTCGCTCTGTCCCTGCTTTGCTCTGTCCCCTCTGTACCCCACCTGTCCCTGCCCCATTCCTGGTGTCCCTGTCCCCACATGTTCCACCCCGTTCCCTGTGTCCATCTCACTCCCCGTGTCCCTGTCCCCACGTCCCTGTCCCCACATGTCCACCCCGTTCCCTGTCCCACATCCCAACGTCCCCTCCCTGCCCCGTGTCCCGGCCCCGCAGGCCCCCCCCGGCCCCCGCCATGGCGCAGACGCTGCAGATGGAGATCCCCAACTTCGGGAACAGCATCCTGGAGTGCCTGAACGAGCAGCGGCTGCAGGGACTCTTCTGCGACGTGTCCGTGGTGGTCAAGGGCCACGCCTTCAAGGCCCACCGGGCCGTGCTGGCCGCCAGCAGCTCCTACTTCCGAGACCTGTTCCACAGCTCCAAGAGCGCCGTGGTGGAGCTGCCGGCAGCCGTGCAGCCCCAGTCCTTCCAGCAAATCCTCAGCTTCTGCTACACCGGCCGCCTCAGCATGAACGTGGGCGACCAGTTCCTGCTCATGTACACGGCCGGCTTTCTGCAGATCCAGGAGATCATGGAGAAGGGCACCGAGTTCTTCCTCAAGGTCAGCTCGCCCAGCTGCGACTCGCAGGGGCTGCACGGCGACGACACGCCGGGCTCGGAGCCGCAGAGCCCAGTGGCCCAGACCTCGGCGGCGCAGGGCTGGGCGGCCGCGCTGCCGCTGGTGTCGCGGGTCAAGACGGAGCAGGGTGAGCCCGACGGCGTCCAGTGCACCTTCGTGGTCAAGCGCCTCTGGGACGGGGCCCCCAAGGATGCCGGTGGCAACGGCAGCCGCAAAATGGCCAAATTCTCCGAGGCGGCACCGCGCCCGCCGCAGCCGCCCGGCACCGCTGCCGCCCCGGCCCCCGCACCTGCCCCGGCGCCCGGCGCGGCCGCTGACCAGACCAGCCCCGGGGGCACGTCCAGCGCCTACACGAGCGACAGCCCTGGCTCGTTCCACAACGAGGAGGATGAGGAGGAGGACGCGGGTGAGGAAGGCTCGGACGAGCAGTACCGGCAGATCTGCAACATGTACACCATGTACAGCATGATGAACGTGGGGCCCGCAGGTGAGGAGGCCCTGCCCGCTTTTGGGGGGTGGATGTGAGTTTGGGGGACAGGTGGGGACACGTGCAGGGGTGTGGTCAGATGAGACCCCGCCCCATTTGGGGAGTGGCCAAAAGGTGGGCAAGGCCTGTTGGGGCTCCGTCTCCCCCCCTCCCCCCCTTGTCACCCCCGAGGGCACATCCAGAGACCTTCCAAGGTTCAGGGTGGGACCCCCTCACTGTCGCAGTCTCCGTGTCCCACTCACACCCTTCTTGTCCCCCGTGACCCCCCGGGGTGGCTCCAGTGACCCCCCAAAGGAGGTGACCCTCCACAAGCAGCCCCTCCACACCCACATGTGGCAGGACCGGGGCCCATCCCCCGGGTCCGTGGCCCCCCCTGTGACCCCCCGTGCCCCCCCAGCTGCAGAGAAGGTGGAGGCCCTGCCCGAGCAGCCCCCCCCCGAGCCCCGGGCCCGCGCCCGCCTGCGCCAGGACCTGGCGTCGCTGCCGGCCGAGCTCGTCACCCAGATTGGCAACCGCTGCCACCCCAAGCTCTACGACGAAGGCGACCCCGCCGAGAAGCTGGAGCTCGTCACCGGTACTGGGGCGGGCAGGGGGGAGGGTCCCGCGGTGTTCTGGGGCCCCGCTGACCCCCCCTGTGCCCCCTCCCCAGGCACCAACGTGTACATCACGCGGGCGCAGCTGATGAACTGCCACGTCAGCGCGGGCACGCGGCACAAGGTGCTGCTGCGCCGCCTCCTTGCCTCCTTCTTTGACCGGTGAGCAGCCCCGGGGGTCCCCCCTGCCCCGAATTGGGGTCTGGAAGGGTTTTGGGGGGCTGGGGGGGTTCAGCCTGGATTTTGTTCCCTTCCAGGAACACGCTGGCCAACAGCTGTGGGACCGGCATCCGCTCATCCACCAACGATCCCAGCCGGAAGCCGCTGGACAGCCGGGTGCTGCACGCGGTCAAGTGTGAGTGGGGGGCACGGGGGGACCCCTGGGGGCTGGGGGGGCAGAGGAAGGGGGGCTCTGACTGGGAACAAGGGGCTCGATGTTGGGGGACACACTGGGGGGAGCAGGGAAGAGGGGAAATGGGGCCAAAGGGGGGACCCCAGAGAGGGGACAAGGTGGGACAGGAGTGACCTCAGGGAGGGCATGGGGGGGACACAGAAGGGCACAGGAGGTGACCCCAGCGAGGCACCAACACCACCAACCCCCCCACCCCCACATTTCCCACCCAAACCTCTCCCCGTGCCCCCCTTGGTGGGCACTGCCACACTCGGGGTGCCCCGGGCCACCCCACGATCTTGTCCCCACGTGTCCCCCCCGCCAGTTTACTGCCAGAACTTCGCACCCAACTTCAAGGAGAGCGAGATGAACGCCATCGCGGCCGACATGTGCACCAACGCGCGGCGCGTGGTGCGCAAGAGCTGGATCCCCAAGCTGAAGCTGCTCATGGCCGAGGGCGACTCCTACACCTCCTTCATCAACGACACCGGCAAGCTGGAGCCCGACATCATGGGCCCCGAGCCGCCCTTTGAGGCGGGGGGCCCCGAGCCCGAGGGGGGGCCCGCAGGGGAGGGGCTGCAGTGACCCCCGGGGACTCCCCCGGTGGGGAGGGGAGGCTGCGCTGGGGAGGGGGTGGGGACTCGGCCCTAAACTGGGGGACCCCCCCCCAGGTGCAGCCCCCGCCCCCAGGAGTAGGGAACCCCCCCAGAGCCACCAGTGAGGGCGTAGGGACCCCCCCAGGGGCAGGGAACCCCCCCCATGGGGAGGGTCCCTCCAGCGAGGACCCCATGAGGATAAAGGGGGACCCCCCACAAGGGGCAGGGTCCCACCAGCAAGGGACCCATGTGGTTTAGGGACCCCCCCATGGGGCAGGGACCCCCCCAAACGGACCCCTCAGGGGCAGGGACCCCACAGCGGGGCCCCGGTGGGTCCTGTCCCCCCCCCGCGGCCCCCGCAGCATTTGGGGTTTGGGGGAGGGCGGCAGCGTCTCGGCACAAGCGCGGCTGCCCCCCCCCAGCATTCGGGGGGGTCTCAGCTTGGGGTCTCCCCAGGGCCCCCCCCGTGCGCCCCCGTTCCCCTCCAGGGCCACTCTGTCTCTGCATGTGTGTCCCCCCCGTGTCCCCCCCTGTCCCACGTCCCCCCCACCCCGGGGACCCCCATCGCTCTGGGCAGCCCCTACAGCCCCCCCCCATGTCCCCCCTGTCCCGTGTCCTCCCCCCATCGCTCTGGGCAGCCCCGCTGGCCCCCCCAGCATGTGTCCCCCTGTGTCCCCCCCCCCGGGGCCAGAGTGTCCCCAGGTGACCTGCAGCCCCCCCGCCAGGTCACTTGTCCGTGTGCGTCCCCAGGTGTGCGTGTCCCCCCCCTGCACAAAGGGGAGTGTCACTTGTCTGTGTCCCCCCCCCCCGAAAGGAGCCGGGACTGCCAAATTGGGGGGGTTCCCCCCTTGTTGGCCCCCCCTACACTGGAGTCTTTACTCGGGGGAGGGGGAATGCCCGTGTGTGACCCGGGGCGGGACAGGGACACCCAGGGTGGGGGTGACACCTCTGGGCAGGGGTGGGGGACGCGGCCCCCCCCTCCCCAGGGCTTCGCTCCGGCTTCGCTCCACAGGGGAAACTGAGGCACAGTTTGGTGACAACCTCCCCGTCCCATTCCGGCTGGGGGGGTCTGGGAGGGTCCCCAGGTGTCCCCACTGCCCCCCCAGGTCTCCTGACGTTCGGTCAAGTGCCTTACCCGCCCCTCCCCCGGGCTCCCTCCGCGTCTCCACTGCCCCCCCGGCCCCCCTCGGCCCCCCCGGGGCACAGGGACCTCCCCCAACCCCCCCGCCTGGGTTCCCCCTTCTCCTCCCCTCTCTCCATGCCTCAGTTTCCTCTTTTTCCAACGAGTTCTGCCGGTCTCAGCCCGCCGGGGGGGGGGGAGGGAGGAAGGGGGGGAGTGTCCCTGCTGTCCCCCTTTCCGATCCCACCCTCCCCAAAATCGGGGTCCCGCTCTTTGTTCGCCCCTTTAGCTGTACAGAAGGGGGGGGGGCGCGGCGGCGGCTCGGCAGCATGGACCCCCCCCCCCCGTGCTTGCGCTTCCCCCGCCCCCCGGGGACCCCCCCCAGTGTCTGTCCTGTGTAATGAAGTGCCAAGACCACCCCCCCCTCCTCCCGGACACCCCCCAGGGGCCCTTCTGGAGCCCCCCTAGACCCACCAGGACCCCCCGGGACCCCCCCCCCCCCCGAGCCCCCCGACGCTGGAGGTTGCACATGAACTGCTGTTGGGCGCGAGGGAGCGTGTGAATAGTGAAAATAAACACAGAGTTTGTAACAGCCGCGGCCTGGGACCCCAAAAACGCCCCCGGAGAGGGGGTGGGAAATGACCGGGGGGGGGGAGGGGTCGTGCAGGGCTGGCCCCGCCCCTTCCTGCCCTTATATGGGCATACGGGGGCGGCTCCTCCCACCGGCGCGCGCGGCCCCGCCCCCTTCCCGCGGCGTCACCGTTCCCTTATATGGGCATGGAAGCGGCGCGCGGGGGCGGGGCCGGCGGTCCCCGGGTGACCTGGGGGGGGACACGGGGGGGGCACAGGGACCCCCCCAGCACATAGAGGGGGGCACAGGGACCCCTCAGTTCATGGTGGGCACTGGGACATTCCCCCAGCACATGGGGGGGGGGGCACAGGAACCCCTCAAGCCGTGGGGGGGGGGGACCGGGATATCCCCAATCCACAAGGGACCCCCCCCGCCTCGGGGGGGTTGGGGGGGAGACACGGGAACCCCCTCACTCAGGGGGGGCACAGGACCCCTCCCCAGCACATGCCGGGAGCGCATGGACCCCCTCAAACCATGGGGAGGCCACAGGGACCCCCACTCGGAGGAGGGGGACAGAGAGAACCCCCCCCAGTCGGGGAAGGGGCATAGGGAGCCCCAGTCCATGGGGGTGTACGGACTCCCCCCACACTCCACAGGGAATTCCAGATCCCCCGCCTTTGGGCACGGCCCCCCCGACCCATTTCCGTTCCCGGCGCCACCGAGACGCGCGGAGCCGCCCCGGGGCCGGATGCGGTGGCGGGGGGGGAACGGGGGGGCCGGGGCGGTCCGGGAGCGGCCGCGGGGCCGGATGCGGTGGCGGGCGGGGGGAACGGGGGGGCCGGGGCGGTACAAGAAGCGCGGCGGAGCCGTCCCGGCGCACTCGGCGCGGGGCCGCCATGGAGGAGGCGCAGCGGCTGCTGACGGTGTCGGTGTGGAAGCTGTACCGGTGCCGGTTGCGGCGGGGCGGCCTCCGCCTGCACCGGAGCCTGCAGCTCTCGCTGCTCGTCCGCGCCGCCCGCCACCGCTACCTGAGCGCCCGCGCCGCCGCCGAGACCCTCCCGGGGCCGGCGCTGCCCGGGGACGGGGCGTGCAGAGCGACCTCCGACCGGGGGGACCTCTCGCGGGACCCGACCGGGGACCCCCGCAACGCCTGGTGCCCGAACCGACCGAGCGGAGACCACCCGAACCGACAGACCGGGGACCCCGGGACCGACCAGAAACGGGGGGACCCCTCAGAGAATCCGACCGGAGACCCCCGCAACGCCTGGTGCCCGAACCGACCGAGCGCGGACCTCCCGAACCGACCGACCCCCCGAACCGAACCTCGGACCGACCAGAAATGGGGGAATCCCCTGAGGGACTGGACCGGGGACCCCCCGAACCTACCGACCGGAGCCCCCCGCAGTGAATGGGACCGGGGATGCCCCCCCAGCCGACCGACAGAGGAACCCCCGAGCGCCCCACCCGGGGACAGCCCGGCCACACGGACCGCGGACCCCGCGAACCGGGACGGCGACCCCGCGACCGCTGCCCCCGCCCCTCCCCGGTCCGCCGGAGCCCCCCGGGCCGGGCAGAAGCGGCGCAGCAGCGGTTCCGCGGGGCCGGGGCGGGGGCCGGTACCGAGCAAACGGGCGCGGCTGGAGGAGGAGGCGCCGCCGCTGCCCCCGGGGCCGCCGGGGCGCTGCTCGGGGCCGCCCGCAGCCGCCTTCGGCTTCCTGGTCCGCGCCGTCGGGGCGTGCTGAGCCCTCGGGGGACCCCCCCGGATGCACGGAACTTAACGGGGACCCCCCTCGGACACGCGGAACCGGTTCTGGAACCCCCCGGGACACACGGAACTGGAACGGGGACTCCCCAAACTGGTGCGGGGCCCCCCCGATGGAACTGAACGGGCACACGCGGACTCTCGGGGCTCCCGGTGGGGCACTCTCCCCCTCCCGGTGACCACCGCGCTTGGGGGGGCTCCAGGCTGGCCCTGCCCCCCCGATCCCTTTAATTGTGCTTAATTATTATTTTGTTAATCAAATAAAAGTGGGTTTTGTGCAGCCGCTGCCTCGGGGGAGTCGCTGTATCGCTGTGACCTCTCCTCAATTTGGGGGGGGACCAGATGTTTGGGGGGGTTCGGTGGATCCTCTGATAGTCGGGAGGCTCGGTCCAAAGCGGGGGGGAGAATTCGGACCGCTGGAGCCCCACCTCCCCCGCCTCTTCCTGCTTCAGTTCCCCCCCGACCGGGACCGGGGGCGGGAAGGGAGGGGAATATCCGGCACCTGCCGCGGGGGTGGGGGCACCACCCGGGAAACCCCCCGGTTCCGGGAAGCTCCACGCGCTGCCCACGCGGTTACCGGGGTGCCACGGGGGATCTTCGAACCCGTGTGGGTGCGGTGCCCCCCCCCCTCCCTGCGGCGCGTCCCCCACCCCGGTGCCCCCCACCCGGGAAGGAGCGAGACGGGCTCGATCCAAAATTCCTTTTTTTTTTAATGGTTCTGGTTTGGGACTTTTCGGGTTTGGGTTCTTTTTTTTTTTTTTTTTTTTTTTTTTTTTTTTTTTTTTTTTCCTTTTCTTTTTTTGTCTTTGATCTTTTATTTCTGGTTTCGGTAACTCGGTTCATGCAATGGCGGCGGCCCCGGTTCCGCCGCCTCCGTGCCTCGGGCGGGGGGGCCGGTGCCCGTTCCCGGTGCCCGTTCCCGCCGTTCCCGGTGGCGGTGCTCGGTGCCCGGGGCCCGTCCTGGAGCCTCCCGGGCTCCGCTCCCGGCCCGGCGGCTCCTCCTGGCCGGGGACTCCCCCCGGGCGTGGGGAGGTTCGGGGGTCCCGGGGAGGTTCGGGGGTCCCGGGGAGGTTCGGGGGTCCCCGGGGCCGCCCCCCCGCGGCGGCGGCGGCTCCTCCAGATGATAAAACTCATCCATAGCCCCGGGAGCGAGCGGGGGGGGGTGCGGTGTGGGTGGCGACGTCCACCCCCCTGGCCGCGACACGTCGCGGTGCGTGTGCGCCCTGTCGCGATATGTCGGGTACGTGCGCGCCCTGTCGCGACACGTCGTGGGAGGCGCCGCTAGCAGCAGTCATCGTCCGTCTCGCTGTAGGGGTCGCGGAGGCCGGGCCGCCCCTTCCCGGCGCCGTGGCCCGGGTAGTACCCGTTCGGCAGCCGCCGGGCGGGCCGGGGGGGCGACGGGCCCGCCCCGCCGGGGGTGCCGGTGCCGCGGGGGGCGCGGGGGGCGCGTCCGTCGAGCGGCGGCGGCTCCGCGTCGCGGGGGGGCCCGCGGGGGGGCTCGGGCCAGCGGGCGGCGGGGCGGGCGGCGGGGCGGGGGTCGGCGGGCGGCGGTGGGCGGCGGGGGCCGCGGGCGGGGGGCGGCGCGGCGGGCGGGGGGCGGCGGGCGGCGGGCGAGTACGAGACGTGGGGCCGCGGCGTGGCGGGGGTCGGCGGGAGCTGGCGGCGGGCGCGGCGGGGGGTGCTGGTCCCGGACGTGGAGAGCACCGGGCTGCCGCTGACCGAGCTGCTGCCCTGCAGCGACAGCGACACGGGGTGGCGGCGGGGGGGGCACGGGCGGCGGGGGAGGGACGCGGGAGGGGGGGAGGGACACGGGGGGACGCGGCGGGGGCGCGGGGAAGGACAGGGGAGCGACGGTGCGGGGACACCCGGACACCGGGAAGGCGTGGGAGGGCGCGTGGGGACGCGGACACGGACATGGGGGCCGGGGAATGGGAAATGGGGACCCGGGGGTGTCGCAGCCACGGGGGGGGGGAACACAGCCACGGGCCATGCAGCCACGGGAGGGGACAAACGGGAGAGCAGAAGGGACAGAAGTGACACGGGGGTCGCGGGCGGGGGGAGGCGGCGGCGTGGGGGGAAGCGGGGGCGCCGGGTCCCCCCAAAGCACTCGCAAGGCAAAGCTCGGGGTCGGGGAGTCGGGGGGGGGGGGGGCGGCCGGGGGGGGATGGGGGAAGCGGGGGCTGGAGAAGTTTGGAAGAGTCAGCCCGGGGGGGAACCCTGTACCCCAAATCTGGGGGTCCTGGGGAGCGTTATCCCCCCGTCCATCTGGAGGGGAGGGGGGCTGGGGATGAACCCCAATTGTTCCGTGCGGGGACCCGCGTTTGGGGGGATCTGTGTGCCCCCGGTGGGGACCCCCCTGCACGGGACCCCCCGATGCCAGGCTGCCCCCCAATTCAGACCTCTGGGGGAGGAGGGGTCCGTGCTCTCTGAATGGAGGTGCTGAGGACCCCAGACCCATCTCAGGGTGCGGGCGGAGCCATGTATCCCACTATTGTCAGGGCCGGAGGGGGCCTGTGCACCCCCAAACCGCAGCACAGGCTCTGTGCCCCCCCCCGGGACTATGGGAGCGCCCCCAAATCCAATTGGAGGGGTTGAGACCCCCGATTCAGGGGGCACCCCAAAACAGGGGTGGGGGGGTCCCAATGCAAGCCTAGGAGGGTCCCTGCACCCCAATTTTGGTCTGGGGGAGTTCCGGGGTCCTTCTCCGGGGAGGGAGGTTCCCTTGGGACATAAAGGGGGAGATGTAGGGGTCCCCCAAAGCACCCCAGGGTGGCAAAGTGGCTCCTCCTGGGGTCGCAGCAGGGTTTGGGGGCGGGGGGGCGTGTCCGGGAGGGGGGGGGGGAGGCAGCTTCATTCCAAACTTTCCAGGGTGGCCGGAGCCTGGGGGGGCCGGAGCAGATGTTGGGGGGCCCCGAGCCGCTTACCTGGGCCACCCCTCGCCGTGACAGCGCAGCCAAAGCACAGCGATGGGGAAACAGAGAGGTGAATCAAGGCAGGGCCCCCCCAAGCAGCCGGGGGGGCCGGGGGGGCCAAGCGAGGGGGGCTCTGTGCGGGCAGGGGGCGCGGGGGAGGGGCCGAGAGCAGGGAGGGGAGGGGGCGCATCCGGAGGGGTCGAAGCGTCGCCGCCGCCCCCCCCCCGCCACCCCCAGGTCCCTGCGGGGGGTTCCCCCCCCATCGCCCTCCCACTGGGTGCTGCCCCTCCTGGGGGGGGAGGGGGGCTGGATCCCCAAAGTGAGGGCTGGACCCCCAAAGTGAGGGGGGGGCTGGATCCCCAAAGTCGGGGCTGGACCCCCAAGGTGGGCACTGGACCCCCCAGGTGGAGCGCTGAGGGGGCTCTGCTGGTGTAACTGGGATGCCACCAGTACCGAACTGGGGCAGGCAGAACGGGCGGGGCGGGGGGCGCTGGGACTCCCCCCTCACCCAGGCAGACCCTCGGAGTGGGGAGGTCCCGCAGCCCCCCCCCAGCCTGAGCAGCACCCAAGGGCGGGGGCGCCCCGGGGGACGGGGGGGGGGGGCGGGGGTCTTTGGTTGAAGACACCGGGGGTGCAGCCCTTGTCCCCCCCCACAGCGGGGGGGGGGTCCTAGAGGCGGAGGGGGGGCGAGCGGAGGGGGGCACCCACCTGGCGGGGGGCCGCGTGTTCCCGGCCCTCGCTGGGGGAGCGGGACCAGCGGCGGTCCCGGGAGCGGGGCCGCCCGTAGTCGTGGCGCTCGGGGGGGGGCACGCAGCGGTCGCGGTCCCCCCCGGCGCCCCCCCCGTGGTGGTGGTGGTGGTGGTGGTGGTGGTGGTGCCGGTGCCGGCGGTCCTTGGGCCGCCCCCGCTCGGGGTCCCGCTCCTTGGGGGGGGCGTCCCCCGACTGCGTGGTGACACTCAGGTCCGTGCCCAGCCCTGGTGGGGACACGGCGGGGTCAGGACGGGGCGCGGGGGGCGGCCCGCGGGACATTGAGGGACCCGGGGGATGTGGGGAGCAGGACGGGGGATGACCCCGGGGTGGGGGGCAGGAGGTGGGGGGACCCGGGGGACATGGGTCGCCCCGCGAATATGGGAGACAGGAGAAGGGGTGACCCAGGGGACATCAGTGGCCGGAGAAGAGCCGGTGGCCTCGGGGCACAACTCGGCCAGGAGACAAAGTCGCCCCGCCATCAGGCCTTGGGGACACCCAGGACGGGGTGGGGACACGCCGAGACCCACACGCGGGGGCCGGAGGGTCGCACCTGTGTCGCCGTCGGTGTAGCGGCTGAGGGAGCGCTCGGAGGCGCGGTGGCCGCGGTGGCCGCGGCGGGGGTGGTGGCGCTGGCCGTCCTCGGCGGGGGGGACCCGCTCCAGCGAGAAATCGTCCAGGCGGACGCCACGGGCGCGGGAGTGGCCCAGCAGCGACGCCGAGCGCTTCATGGGGCTCGAGTCCGTGATGGTCTGCGGGACACGGGCCGGGGGCGTCACCGGGGCGGGGGTCGGGGGCTCCGGGAGGGACATCTGAGCCGGGGGGCTCGGGGGTCACCTGGGCGGGGGGACTGGGGGGCTCCAGAGGGGGGGATCTGGAGGGAGAGTTTTGGCCGGGGGGCTCTGAGTGGGGGTCCAGGGGCGGTTACCTCAGGGGGGCGGGGCCGGTGAGCTCCAGGGCGGGGTCACCGGTGTGCCCTGAGCCCTCGGGAGCTTCGGCCGCTCCAGATCCCTCCCGTCCGTCCATCCATCCATCCATCCATCCATCCATCCATCCATCCATCCATCCATCCATCCATCCATCCATCCATCCCTCCCTCCCTCCCTCCGTCCTCCCACTCCTTTCCCCATCCCTGCTCCGGACACGGGGTCTGACCGCTGTCCCCTCCAGAGCTGTCCCCACGGCCACCGGATCCGTCCCCACGCCCCCCGCCCCGGGTGGGTGCCGACTCCGTGTGCCACCGCTGGGCTGGGAGGGACGCTGTGTTCCCCGTTGTCACCGTGTCCCTATTGCCACCGTGTCCCCGTTGTCACCGTGTCCCCACTGTCACCGTGTCCCCACGGACCTGGGGCAGGTCCCCCCTCCCGCTGCTCTAAGCATTGAGCTGCTGCTGCCGGGGACCCCTGAGCGGGATCGGGGGGCACAGGGGGACAACGGGACAGGGACAGGGGGACAGGGACAGGGGGACAGGGACAGGGGGACAGGGGCGCTGCTCCTCGCTGACCAGGGTCCAGGTGTCCGGAGGTGGTGCAGGGGGTGAGACACAGAGGGGACGAGGTGTGGGGGGGGACACAGGGACAGGGACTGGGGACACTCGGGGGGGCCGTGGGGGTCCAGGGGGGTCAGTTGGGTGGGGGGCTTTGAGGGGGGTGCCAGGAAGAGGGGCTCTGGAGAGAAATGGGGGGATCCAGGGAGGTCTGTGGGATGGGGGGCTCTGGGAGTGGCTGTGGGGGTTCCGGGGGGTCCGAGGGAGGCTGTGAGGGCCGGGGGGAGGGGTCCGAGGGGTGGGAGGCTCTGGCGGGGGGGCTCGGGGGCCCCGCGGTACCTACACTGAGGTTATTGCCTCGGGGTCGGACCTTCCTCCGCTGCCAGAGCCGGCCCAGGCGGTGCCCGCGGAGCCGGAGGAGAGACAGAGACCGCTGTGAACCCGGGCCGGGGGTCCGGGGGGGGCGGGCAGGGGGGGCGGAGCAGCCAAGCAGCGGCCGGGCGAGCAGCAGCAATGAGCAGAGCAGCCAGAGCGTCCCTGTCCCCGTCCCTGTCCCCAACCCGGCCATGCTGAGGCGGGGGGACACTCCCAAAGCTGGCGGCAGCCCCCGGACCCCCAATTTGGGCTGGAACAGCCTTGACTCTGCGCTGGAGCCGAGTGTCCCCACGCGGGGACCAGTGGCCACCGGGCCACCCCACATATCGCCCTCCCCCCAGCCCCCCGCTGCCATGCTCATGCCCCCCTCGAGACCCCCAGCCCAGCGCTGCAGCCATTGCAGGGGACACAGGACCCTGCCAGGTGACACCGCAGGTGTCCCGGCCCTCCAAAGCCACCCCCTCCCCACCATTGAAGCCGCGGGGGGGGGGCGATGGGCGGTGCTGCCAGCCTGGGGACGGTCCCTGGTGTCCCTGCGGTGACAGGGCCGGTGGCACCCGGGGCTCTCCCCTCACCTGGGTTTCCGCGGGCAGTCGGGGCATGGAGGCGGCGCGGCCGTGCCCCTCCATGGGAAGGTAGTCACTGTCCGAGTGGCCGTCCTTGGGCATCTCCCGCATCTCCACCAGCTGCGGCACCGGGGAAACTGAGGCACGGCGGGGGGGGGAGCGCCAGGACAGCCCCCCCCCCCCGGGCACAGTGGGGGGACGCGGGGACGTGGGGAGCGGGCAGGGGACATGGGGGAGGATGGGGATGGGGGTCGGAAGACCCGTGGGGACACAGGGGACACGCGGGATCCGGCGTGTCCCGGGGTCCCCCGCGGTGGCACCGCCGCTCACCTGGGAGTTGGGGCGGCTGTTGGGGACGTCGTCGGGGTGTCCCCGCTCGGGGCTCCAGGTGCCGGTCCTTTGGAACATCTCCTGGGCGCGCTGGGTGACCCAGGACTGGCTCTCCTTCATGTCCCCGTCCCGCGCGGCCCTGGGGGACAGCGGCGCTCAGAGCCCTGCCGCGGCCCCGCGGGGACACCGGGGACACCCGGTGGCACTTACGGCTCCGCCGCGGGCGCCGCGTCCGGCCCCGGGGGCCCCTCCTGGGTGGGGGACGGCGGCTCCATGCGCTGGAACATCAGCGGCGTCCGGTTCTGCGGGGACACGGGCGGCTGGACACGGGGACACCGCGACACGGGACACCGGGACATGGGGACACGGGGACACGGGGACGTGGCTGGGATGGTCAGGGAGGTGCTGGGAACACAGGGGACACGGGGAAGGGACAAGATTGGGATGGGGACACCGGCGGTGGCAGAGGCGAGGAGGGGACCGGTCTGGGGCCCTTGGGGGCTGTGGGGAGGCGGCGGGGACACTGCGGGGTGACCGGGAGGGGACCCCGGGGGACACCGCGGGTCTCCCACCTGCTCCTCGCGCATGGCCTGCAGCTTCTTGGCCTTGCTCTGCCGGTAATACTCCATGATCATCATGGCTGCGTAGATCTTCCCCACCGTCAGGTCGGTGGCTGCGGAGACACGGGTCAGCGGGGACAGCGGGGACACCTCGGGGACAGCGCGGGGACGGGGATGGGGCGGGCCCTTACACTTGTGTGGGGTGACAAGCAGGTCCAAGTTTTTGGGGGACAGGTTGGGCCAGATCGCGATCATCTCCTTGCGCAGCTCCGCGTCCATCTGCTGCTTGTCGGCCCCGCCTGCGGGGACACGTGGGTGACACGGGTGGCTCCGGGCGTCCTCGGGGACCCCCCGCCCTCCCCAACCGCGCCCCGCGCCCCCCATGCCCCCATATCCCACCACATGCCCCCATGTCCTCATGTCCCCCCATGTTCCCACGTCCCTTTGTGCCGCCCATGTCCCCTTGTCCCCCGGTGTCCCCCATATCCCTCCACGTCCTCACGTCCCCTTGTGCCACCCATGTCCCCTGTCGCCCACATCCCCCCCACGTCCCCCGTGTCCCCCCATGTTCTCCAGTGTCCCCCCATGTTCTCCGGTGTCCCCGTGTGCCCCGTGTCCCCCCATGTTCCCCGGTGTCTCCCCATGTTCTCCGGTGTCCCCGTGTCCCCCGTGTCCCCCTGCCTTTGGCGATCTTGATGTCGAGCGCGGTGCGGATCAGCGCCATCAGGGTGGAGTTGAAGTGCACCGTGTTGTCGTCGGCCACCGGCAGGTCCATGCGGAGCAGCCGCTGCGAGGGGGGCCCCAAATTGGGGGGGGGGTCAGCCGGCACCCCCCGAACCCCCCATCCCGGGGGGGGGGCGGGGCTGGTGAGAAGGCGGGGGCCCCCCGCGCAGCGGGCGGGGAAACTGAGGCACGACTCCCCCACACACCCCTCCCCCCCGGCCTCCCGCCTTCTCCCCACGGAATTCCCATGGGGGGGGGGAGCACGGCCAAGCGGGACCCCCAAAACCTTTGGGGGAGGTGGGCGGCACATGCGGCTCATGCAGTAGGATGGGAGGGGGGGCTCATTTCCAGTCCCATTCCAGAGGTTTTTTTAGGGGGGAGGTGCAAACCGGCATCCTCAGGGTGGGGGGAGAACACACGTGCGGGGGGGAACGATGAGTTTGCCAGGCCTCAGCCCCGCGCCCCCTCCCAGCTCCCGGTGCCCCTCCCCGAAAAGAGCGGCCCCCCCCAAACCCCCCCATGCAGCCCCGGGGAGGGGGGGGGGGGTGCAGAGCAAAGGGTGGGAGCGAGCGATGCCAGGGGGGAAACTGAGGCACGGACCCCCCATGCCCGACCCCCCCACGATGCAGGACCCTCCCCACCCCACGATGCAGCTCCGGAGCCCCCGCGGTTCAGGGGGGGGCGGGGGCCGTGCAGCAGCCGGGGGGGGCCGGGGGGGAGCTCACTGCGGGGGTAGGGGGAGGCTGGGAGAGGGGGGGTCCCTAAAAATGGGGTGCGCTGGGGGACCCCCGATAGGGGGGCGGGGCCTCATGGGGGACCCCAAATAGGGGCTCGGGGGAGGGGCTGGTTGAACCCTATGGAGGACCCCAAAAGGAGATCATTGGGGGACCCCAGATAGGGGCTGTGAGGACTGGCTGAGCCCTTTGGGGGGACCCCAAAAGGAGATCTTTGGGGGGCCTGAAATAGGGACTCGGGAGTGGGCTCTGAGCCCCACAAGGGACCCCAAATAGGGGCTGGGAGGTGCTGGTTGAGCCCTTTGGGGGGACGTCAATTAGAGAATTTTGGGGGACCCTAAACAGGGGCTCTGGGGATCGGCTGAGCCCTTTGGGGGACCCCAATTAAGGGCTTTTAGGGCACCCCAAACAGGGGCTTGTAGGGCGGGGGGTGCTAAGTCCCGTGGGGAACCCCAAGAGGAGATCTTTGGGGGACCCCGAATAGGGGCTGGGGGGGTCTCGTTGGGGCCTTTGGGGGAGACCCAAGAGGAGATCTCTGAGAGACCCCAAATAGGGGCTGGGGGGGCTGGCTGAGCCCTTTGAGGAGACCCCAAAAGGAGATCTCCGGAGGATTTTGAGGGGTCCAGCTGAGCCCCAGGGGGATCCCAAAACCCCGTTGGGGTGGGTAGGGGGGTCCCCGGGGGGGGGGGGGCGGGGGGCGCGTCTTACCCAGCCCGTCCGGGGGGGGCTCAGCAGGGGCCGGCGGCCGCAGGAGGGAAAAAACACCAAAAAAAAAAAAAAACCAAAAAAAAAAACCAAAAACCAAAAAAAAAAACCAAAAAAACCCCAAAGTCCCCCAAAACCCCCCCAAAATGAGGCCGGGGGAGGCCGGGGCGGGGGGGCGCCCCCGGGGGGTTATTCTACCTTATAGGCCACGCGGGGGGGGCAGCTGGTGCCCAGCCCCAGCGGCGGCGACATGTGCCGCAGCATTTCGTACATGTCGGCGAGGGTCAGGCGGCCCCTGGGGGCGAGAGAGGGGGGGGGACACACCGGGGGGGGGTTACACCGGGCCGGGGGGGGACACCGAATAAGAAGAAATTCTAAGAGGGGAAGGGGGGGAAAAAAAAACCAGAAACGAAAGAAGAGTGAAAATGGGGGAGATAAAAAAAAAAGCAAAAAAAATTCGGAAATTAAAAAATAAATTGAAATAGCGAAAATGATAAAAGGTAAAAATGGGAAAGGTGATGGGAATTGAGAAGAGTAAAAAGAGATGGGAGCGGGAATGGGAAAAGTAAAAGGGAGGAAAAGGAAAAAGTAGGGGGAGAATGGGATGAATGTAAAGAAAAATGAAAAAATCATAAAAATAATAAAAGGTGAAAGCCAGAAAGAATAAATGGCAAAAATAGTAAAAGTAGAGGAAATTTAAAATAAGATAAATTTTAAAAAATTAAAATGAAAAATGGGAAAATGAAAAATAATTAAAAGTGAAATAATGACGATAATAAAGAATAAGGTAAATAAAAATAATAAAAGGTAAAAAAAACAAGAATAAAAAATGAAAATAATAAAAAGTAACTATAATAACGACAATAAAAATAATTATTATTTTTATTGTTATTATTTTTACTTTTTATCATTTTATGTTTTATTTCTATGTTCTTACGTTTACCTTTTATTACTTTTTTTGCTAAAAAGCAAAAAAAGCACCAAAACAAGGAATAAGAAAAACAACAAGTTAAGAAAAAATAGCAAATAAAAATATAAAAAATAAAAATTATAAAAACACCAGAATATCGTGCAGTGATAAACCCGAAAATTATAAAAAGTAATAGGAAATTAATTAATATAATAAAATTAATGTCATAAAAATAACATAATAAAAATAACATAATAAAAATTATATAATAGAAATTTTTACAACTGAAACTGATGAAAAAAATTAATAAAACCAACGAGAATGTAAAATTATATGAATTACGAGATTAATGACAACAATCACATGATTAAAAATAATAAAGCAGTGGAAAGGCTAAAGAGAAGAAAAAGAAGAAGAAGAAAACGAATAAAGAGGATAAAAAACCAGAGTGGCAAAACCCCCTAAATGATAGGAAATAATTAAATAATAAGAAATATTTAAATAATAGGAAATATTTAAATGATAAGAAATATTTAAATGATAAGAAATATTTAAATGATAAGAAATATTTAAATAATAAAAATATTTAAATAATAAAAATAATTAAATAATAAAAATAATTAAATAAAACAAATAACAGAAAATAACTAAATAATAGAAAATAGCTAAACAATGCAAATGATTAAATAATTTAAAACAAGCAGAGAACGATAAATAGTTAAATAATAACGAGCAATTAAATGATTCAAACGAATCGAACGATTCAAACGAATCGAACACCAAACAATGACGAAAAGAACCTCAAAACCCAAACCAAGGCAAAGCAGAATTTCCCCGTCTCGGCCCCGCCCGCGGGGGGGGGGTGGGTTGGGAGGGGAGGGGGTTGGGGGTGCCCCATGCCGGGGGGGCCGCGGGAAGCCGGGGGGGGGGGGGGGGTCAGGGGTGGGGGCTCCATGCCGGGCCCGGGGGCGCGGGGGGATGTATATAAATATACGGGATGTATATGTATATACGGCGCCGGGAAGCGCATTCCAGCCCCGGGGGGGGGCGCGGGGGGGGGCGAACCTTGCAGGCCACCCTATGGGGGCATTTCTTGCCCAGCCCCAGGGGGGGGGAGATCACGCGCAACAAACTGTACATGTCCCGGTAGTGGATGCGCCCGCTGCAAGAGACACACGTTAGTGGGGGCCCACAGCCCCCCGCAACCCCCCGGGATGGGGCGGGGGCAACAGAAACCCCCGGGACCCCCCCCCCCGGGGAGGTTTGGGAAGTAGAGACACCCCCCCCCCCCCCACGGGTGAGGGGGGGCTGCACCCGCTGCAATAGAGGCAGTTTAAGGGTGGGAGGGCTGCGACCCCCTGGCCCGGACCTCCGAGACACTCCGGGGAGGGTTTGTCACCAGAGAGCCCCCCGGGGACAATTCGGGCTCCAGGGACCACTCGGGACCCCCCACGGGGCCACTTCAGGTGCTGGGGGGTTGGAAAACCCTGGGGACATCCTCTCGGAGGGGGGCACACACCAGTGGACAGCGGGGACCCCGAGGGGGGGCCAGAGCACTCGGGGGGGGGGGTTCGGTCACCTTTTCTGCCGGCCCCTCCCCACGGACCCCGCTGCACCCCCGGGGATGGGGGGGGGGACGGGGCGTGACCCCTCCACCGTGTTCCCGGCGCTGGGAGGAGCCCGCGGGGTCCGGGGGTGTCCCTGTCCCCCCCCCGCACCCCCCTGGGGGGGTCCTTACCAGGCGGCGGGGTCGTACTCGGCCCAGACCCGCACATACTCGTCCAGGTGATGCGGGCCCAGGATGGACGAGTCCCGCGTCAGGTACTCGAAGTTGTCCATGATGACGGCGACAAAGAGGTTCAGCATCTTCGGGAAGGGGGGCGCGGGGGGGGTCAAGGGTGGGAGGGCGCGGTGTCCTCCTCCCCAGAGCCCCCCGGAGCCCCCCCGGGCTCAGCAGAGAGGAAGGAGATGGGAGAAGGAGCAGAGGTGAAGGAGCAGGGGTGTCAGGGGTGGGCGGGCGGTTTGGGGACCCCCCCCGGGAGCTCACCAGGAAGGAGCAGAGGAAGATGAAGGACACGAAGTAGAAGTAGGCGAACTCGTTGCCGCACTCATCCTCCTTGATGCCCGAGTTCTCGTCGCACGGCTTCCCGCTCAGGCACGACAGCATGATCTCGTGCCACGCCTCCCCGGTGGCGCTCCTGGCGACAGGGGACGCGCCGGTCACACGGACGGCAAGGGGGACACGGCGGGGGGAACACGGCGGCGCGGCTCTCATAGCGCGGGTGGCACCAGTATGGCACTGGGTGGCACTGGGACTGTGCTAGGAACGTGCTCGGGTGGCACTGAGTACCCAGGCGACACTGGGGTGGCACTGGGACTGTGCCGGGGGCCACACTGCGGTGGCACTGAGTGCCCAGGTGACAGCGGGGCCCACCTGAAGAGCAGCATCAGCGCCTGGAAGAAGGTGCGGAAGTTGTTGTGCTGGGTGATGGCCGATTCATCATCCTCCTCCTCGATCCCGATGTTCCCAAACACCTGGGGGGGGGGGGAGGGCAGGGCAGCTCAGGGGGGCCGCGGGGGGGCTGGGGGTGTCACCTGCACCCGGGGGTGTCATCTGCACCTGGGGGGTCTCACCTGCATCCCGATGATGGCGTAGATGAAGAAGAGCATGGCGATGAGCAGGCACACGTAGGGCAGGGCCTGGGGGCACAGCGGGGCCGGTCACAGGGGGCTGGGGCCGGGGGCGGCATTTGGGGGGACATTAGGGTTTCGGGGGGCACCTTGAAGGACTGGACAAAGGTCCAGAGCAGGATGCGGATGGTGTAGCCCTGGCGCAGGAGCTTGATGAGCCGCGCAGCACGGAAGAGTCGCAGGAAGCTCAGGTTGATGAAGTTGTTCTGGGGGGACGAGGAAAAGGGGGTGAGGGGGGAAAGGGGACCCTGGGAATGGGGCTGGGGGAGGAGACGGGGGGCAGCAGTCCCCACCTACCCCAAACTCTGTCACCAGGATGTCCGTGATGCTGCCCAGGACCGTCACGAAGTCGAAGACATTCCAGGCGTCGCGGAAGTAATTCTGGGAAAGGGGGGAAAGGCATGTGGGGTCCTGGATCCCGGGGTACCCGTGCGCTGGCTCCCCAGATCTCGGTGTGGCCCTGCAGTGGATCCCTGTACCCAGGATGCCTGGTGACAGATCTGGGGCACTCGTCCCATGAGATCCCTGGGGTCCCCTGAGGTTTCGGGGTTCTCTGGGGTGCCCTACCTTCCTGGAGTTCCCTGATGTCTTGGGACCCCCCGTGTCCCCAGGGTGCCCTGGTGGTCCAGGGGTTCCCTCAACCCCGGGGTCCCCAGCGTTCCCCCCATACCAGGACGCCAAAGGCCATGATCTTGAGGAGACACTCGAGGGAGAAGAGGGAGGTGAAGACGTTGTTGAACATCTTGAGGACGTACTCGTAGGTGTCCGAGGCATCGTAGAACTGCAGGGACAGCGCAGGAGGGTGGGGACGGGGGCACAGGGGTGCAGCCCAGGGTGGGGGGTGGATCCAGGGGGGCAGGGACAGGTTTAGGGGACGGGGACAACTCCGAGGGGGACAGAAGTGCAGGACAAAGCTGGGCTACAGGAATGGATCCAGGGATGGACGGACAGAGCAGGACCAACCCCAGGGGGGTGCAGGACCAGGGGCGCCTGGGGGGCTGAGAACAACCCTTGGGGGGCTCCTCAGCCCCTCCAGTGCCGTCCCCGCCCACCTTCATCATGAGCACGATGGTGTTGAGGGCAATCATGGCCATGATGGTGTACTCGAAGGGGGGGGACACCACGAACTGCCACATGCGGTACTGGAAACTCTGGCGGTTCTGGGGCATGTGCCGGGTCAGCGGCTTGGCGCTGATGGCGAAGTCGATGCAGGCTCTCTGCAGGGACAGGGGGACACACGGGCGTCACCCACCCTGGTGTGGCCCCCGCAGCTCCGCGGAGGGAGGGCACAGGGGTAGCACCTCGTTCTTCTCCAGGCTGTACTCCTCCATCATCTTGTCCCCCTGCTCCTGGAAGGTGATGATGATCAAGGCCACGAAGATGTTGACGAAGAAGAAGGGGAAGACGACAAAGTAGACGACGTAGAAGATGGACATCTCCATGCGGTACCCTGGGCTTGGCCCTTGGTTCTCGTACGTGGCATCCACTGAGTGCTTGAGGACCCTGCGGCGGAGCAGGGCAGGGACGGGCTGGGGGTCCTGCAGCCCCCCCCAGACCCCTCCCGGACCCCCAGCCCCAAATCCGTGCAGCCTTACTGCGGCCACCCCTCGCCGGTGGAGACGGTGAAGAGGGTGAGCAGCGCCCAGAGCACGTTGTCGTAGTGGAACTCGTACTTCTTCCACTCGCGCTTCTGCGCCTTCACCTCGTTGTCCTTCTCGTACACCAGGTACTCGCCCCTGCCCAGGGAGGGGCGGTGGGCGGGGGCCGGGTGGGCGGCGTGGGCCCCTCCCGGCCGGGCCGTACCTGCAGTCCTTCTCGAACTCCTTGGACTCGTCCGTGCAGTAGAAGAACTTCCCCTTGAAGAGCTGTACGGCCACCACAGCGAAGATGAACATGAAGAGCATGTACACGATGAGGATGTTGAGGACGTTCTTCAGCGAGTTCACCACGCAGTCAAACACGGCCTGGGGAGGGGGTGAGGGGGTGGGGGTCAGCACTGGTAGTTGGAACCCCCCAAAATTCCCCAGGTGGGTGGCGAACTCCCCCCAGAGCCCACCTTGAGCTTGGGCAGCCTCTTGATGGTCTTCAGGGGCCGGAGCACGCGGAGGACACGGAGGGACTTGATGGTGTTGATGTCCTTCCCTTTGCTGCTGCCACTGGGGGTGGGCGAGCGGGAGGTGTGGGACCCCTGGTGTGGCCAGGACACCCCGGAAATCCCAGCAGGACCACGGGTGGTCCCACGCCCTCCTCCCCCGCTGGTCCCACCCCTCCCCTCCCTCCAGGCTGAGCCCCCTCCCCCCTGCGCTCATCACGTGTTTGCCTGAGGCGCTTTTGGGGGGGCGGGGGTGGGAATTTGGGGAGCGGGAGCGAGGCACGACCACGAGCACGAGGAGAGGACGAGGACGGAGACGAAGGCAGAAGGATTTACCGTGAGCTGCTCCTGCGGCGGAGGCAGAGGAAGCGGAGAGACAAGGCACGATCAGAGCCCCCCCCAGCACCTCCGGGCCCCCCCGAGGGACGGGGGGGACCCTCGGGGCAGCCCCACCTCCTGCGAGGTGCTTGGGGTCCGCTCCGGGTTTACTCCCGTGTTACTCGGGGGTTGCTTGATTTTGTGGGAGTTGCTCAGCCCAGACTCAGAGGCTGCTCAGTTACTCAAGGGATGCTCAGGCTTTACTCGGAGGATGCTCAGCCTTTGCTTTAGGGCTGCTCAGACATTCGGGGGCTGCTCAGACACCCGGGGAATGCTCATCCTTTACTCAGGGGATGCTCAGGCTTTACTTGGAGGATGCTCAGCCTTTACTTTAGGGCTGCTCAGACACTCAGGGGATTCTCACCCTTTACTCGGGGGATTCTCGGTCCCTCAGGGGTCAGTTGCCCCTTCCTAGGGGCTCCCTCGCCCCTTCCTAGCGGGTTCCTCCTCCTTCCCTGCCACACCGACACGGGGACGGTGACAGGACGACACAAATGCAGTGACAAGCGGCCGAGGACGGACGTCAAGCGACAACAGAGAGCGTGGGCAGCGGAACGGGCCCCACCGGGGCGCTGGGAGAGGCCACCCCCCTCCACCTCCATCCCCTGCGTGTCCCCCCCAGGCACTCACGTGAAGGCAAAGGCCACCAGCGCCCCGCTGACCACGATGAAATCCAGAATGTTCCACAGGTCCCGGAAATAGGCACCTTGGTGAAGCACCAGTCCCAGATCCACCATCTGCAGGGGCAACGACGGGGGTCAGGGGGCTCCAGGGGCGCCCCCCCGCCCTGTGGACCCTCCCCACGCTCACCTTGATCACCATCTCAAAGGTGAAGACTCCCGTGAAGACGTAATCGAAGTAGCGCAGCACCTGTGAGGGGAGGGACAAGTTTGGGACACCCCTGGGATCCCCAGGACCTCAGGAGCCCCCCAGGACCCCCCAGAAACTCAAGGCCCCCAGCACCTCAGGACCCCCAAGACCCCCTCAGCAAGCCGGGACCCCCCAGAACCCCACAGCACCCCAGGCTTCCCATGCCCCCCACCGTGGCTGAGCTCATTCTCTCAGAGCCAGCACACCCCGACCACGGGGCCCCCACTTTAGGAGCTATTTTGGGGTCGCCCGCCCTCAGATCAGCACTTCCCACCCCGGGGGCCCCCGCTGGTGGCAGAAAGGGGGGGGGGGTCTCACGTTGTTGCGGGGGGCGTTGGGTTGCACGGGGTCCTCGGCCGCCAGCGCGATGCTGCTCATGGCGATGACCATGAGGATGCACATCTCGAAGTAGCGCAGGTTCACGATGTAGTGGCAGAGCCGCCGGAACCTGGCGAGGACACGGTGAGGGGGGACCCCCGGACCTCCCCGGGACCCCCCCGACCCCTGCTGCCCCCCCCTGGTGCTCACGGGTTGGTGGTGGAGAGGATGAACATGGAGCTGTAGGGCACCATGGGCTTGGGGCCGTTCTCGTCCTGCCCGTCGCCTTCCTCCTCCTTCTTCTCCTCCTCCTCTTTGCGGGGCAGCGGCTCGGGGTTGGCGTTCCTGTTCACTGCGGGGGTGGCGCCGTCAGAGACCCCCCCCAGAGCCCCTGAACCCTCAGATCACCCTCATACCCCAGATCCTTCACATCCCCTGGACCTCCCAGACCCCCCATATCCCCGCAACCCCCCCAAACCCGCCCCCAAGGTCCCAAGGTCTGGACTTCCCCAGACCCTCTGAACTCCCCCAAACCTCCTGGAAACCCAGAACATCCCAGATCCCCCTGGGAGCTCCAGATTTCCCCTCAGACTCCCCAGATCCCCGACCCTCCCAGACTTCGCCCAAACCTCAGTGGGCTCCCCTACCTTGGACCAGGGCGTTGCTGGGGGGCGGCGGGAAGGGGGGTGGGATGTCCACGGCCGTGTGTTCCGGCTTCCCCCCGCCCTTGGAGGGGTTGTTGGGGGGGCCGGGGTTGGTGACCACCAGGCTGTTTTCGGGGGGCGGGGGGTTGGCAGTGGGCGGGGGCCGGCGGGGTGGGCCGGTGGAGGGACAGGGGGTGTGGTTGCCCACGGCGGGGGGCGCGGGGGGCTCGGCCGTGGCCAGTTTGTTGTTCTTCATGTTGTCGATGTCCTCGGCCACGGGGGGGTCCCGGCGCCCCAGGTCCTGCTGGATGGGGCGGGTGGTGGAGAGCGTGGGGCCCGACGGCGCCGGGGGTGGCTGTGCTTCCCTGGGGGGGAGCAGATGGAAGAGGGCTCAGAGGGGACCCCAAGAACCGCTCCGGGGAGCCGGGAATGCCGAGGGACGCTCGGTTCCTTCCTGGGAACCATAGCAGCCCCTGCTCGGAGGGTCCCTCCAGCTCCGGGGCGTCCCACCGATCCCCGGGGTCTCTCCCGCGCCCTCACCTCCTCCGCCGGTGCCGCCGCTCCTTGTCCTCCCTCCTGCCCTCGCCGTCGTACCCGGGCGGTGCCCCGTGCCGGTGCCGCCGCCGCCGCTCGCCGTCCCCGTGCTCTCCGTCGCCCTCGCCCCGTGGCTGTCGCCCCCCGTCCCGGTGCCGCGGCCGCCGCTCGGGCCTGGCGCCCTCCTCGCCCTCCTCGGCCCCGCGCCGGTGCCCGCGGTGCCGCCGGTGTTCCCGCTCGGGCGGGGACCCGGCGCGGCCGTCGCGGCTGCGGTGCCGCCCTTTGGGCCGCTCGCCCTCGGCGTAGCCGCGCTCCTGGCTGGGCTCCCGCTCCGGCTCGCGGCTGCTGCTGCGGGGACGGCGGCTCCCGGGGGGGGGTCCCGAGGGGTCCCCGGGCCGCGGGCCGCCGCCGTGGTCGGGGTAGCGCGGCTGCTGCCGGCGCAGCTCCTCGGCGCGGAGCGGCCCGAAGCGGGGGTCGGGCGGGGGCTCCCCGGGGCGCGTCTTGTTGGTGTTGTTGTTGCGGTTCTCCTGCGGGTCCACGACCAGGGGCCGGTCCAGGTGCGTCTTCATGTCCGGGCGCAGGTGGCGGGCGTACGGCACCTTCCAGCGCTCCTCGGGGTCCAGCTCGCTGTACAGCGCCTCCCGGCTCGCCAGCAGGTTCTGCTTGCGCAGCTCGCTCGTGCGCTGCTCCCACACCGACTTGGAGGATTTCTGGTTCTTCTGCTGCTCCTTCCTGCGGCCCCGGGGGCGGGATTGGGTCGGGAGGGGCCGGGGTGTGGACGGGATGGGGTTGGGACGGAGCTGGGGCGGGTCCGGGATGGAGGCAAGGGTAGGGATGGGATGGAGCCGGGATGGAGTTGGGATGGGGCTGGGATGGAGTCAAGGATGGATCTGGGATGGAGCCGAGATCGATCCGCAGATGGAGCTGTGATGAAGCCAGGATGGAGCCGAGGAAGGAGCCAGGATGGACCCAGGGACGGAGCTGGGATGGAGCCGGGATGGATCCGGGGATGCAGCTGAGGAAGGATTCAGGATGGACCCAAGGATGGAGCCAGGGTGGGTCTGGCCTGGCTCTGGGATGGCTCTGGGGATGGATCCGGGATGATCCCAGCTGGCTCCAGACACTCACATGGTGACGGACATGTTGGCTGCAGACAGCGGGCTGACCTCGGCCACCTCCTTCGCCTTCTGCAGCGCCAGCTTCTGGTTGGCGGCTTCCTCCTCCTCCTGCTCGTCCTGCAAAGCCCCAGCGCCACGTCCAGCCCGGCTCTGAGACCCCCCCAGACCCTCCAAGCCCCCCCCGGGCGCTCCAAAGCCCCCAGACTCCTGACCTTGGTGAGCTCCTGCGCGTTGGCCAAGTTGTCCACGGCGATGGCCAAGAAGACGTTCAGGAGGGTGTCTGGGAGCCGCGTCAAGGCAAAGCAGGGACCAGGGAAGCCCCTCCCCTCCCAGGACTCTCCCCGAGCCCCCCCCAGCACCCCCGGGACCCCCAGGACCCCCAGGATACAGTTGCCGAAGAGGGTGAGGACGATGAAGTAGACGGAGAAAACCATCCCGCCCTTGACGCCGCCCTGAGATTTGATCCCGTCGTACATCACCGCGTTCCAGTCTTCTCCCGTCAGGATCTGGGGGGGAGGAAGGAGCCCTGGGGGCAGCGGGGACCCCCCGCGAGCCCCCCGCCCCCTCAGAGACCCCCCTGGGGGTGGGACCTACCTGAAACACCGTCATTATTGCTGCTGGGAAAGTGTCGAAATTGGTGGGAGGGGTCCCGTCGTCAAAATTGAACCTGGGGGGGTTTGGGGGGGCAGCGGTGGGAGCCCCACCAGCACCAGGTGCCCCCCAAGCAGGGACCTGGGGGCACAGAGACCCGGGGGATCCCAATTCCCCAGCCAGTCACTCACTGTCCCCCGAAGAGCTGCATCCCCAAAAGGGCGAAGACCACGATGAAGAGGAAGAGGAGGAAGAGGAGGCTGATGATGGATTTCATGGAGTTCAGCAGGGACACCACCAGGTTCCGCAGGGAAGCCCAGTACCTACGGGGACAGCACCAGGCTGTGGGGGGTGCAGGGGGGGCGTGGGGGGACACGGGGGGGGGGACACGGGGGGACACGGGACTCACTTGGTGACTTTGAAGATGCGCAGTAACCTGAGAGCTCGCAGCACGCTGATCCCAAAGGATGTTCCCGGCTTCACAACAGCCCAGATCACCTCGAAGATGCTTCCGATGATAACCTGGGAGCGGGACAGTGTCCCCAGATGCTCCCCATCCCACCCCACCCCGCCCCACCCCATCCCATTCCATCCCATCCTGTCCCGTCCCACCCCATCCCATCCCATCCCAGCCCCATTCCCGTCCCGTCCCGGCACTCACGGCACAGTCGAAGCAGTTGAAGGACGAGTGGAAGTAAGGCCGCGTCCCCAGCCCGTACATTTTTATAAACATTTCGGACATAAAGAGTCCCAAGAAAATGAATTCTGCATAGTCTGAGGAGGGGGGGACACAGCAGTGAGGGGGGGACACTCCAGGGGGTCCTGGGGGTCTCATGGGCTGGGGAATCCCAGGAGGTTGGGGGTCCCAAAAGCTGGGGGGGGGGGGGGTGTCACATCAGCTGTAGGGGTCCAGGGGGCTTTGGGGGCCTTGGGGAGGCTCGGGGGGGGGGGGGTCTGGTTGGTTCTGGGGGACTCCAGGAGTCTCCAGTGGGTTTGGGGGGACTCTGTGGGGCTCTCCCTGGGGCCCTGGGGGTCTCTGGGGATCTGGGATGACTCCTGGAGGGAGTCGAAAATCCAGAGTGGGTGGTTGTGGTGCCTGATAGGAACACACGGAGCGTTGGGGGCTGCTGGGGGCTGCTGGGGGGCTCCGGGGGGCTCGGGGGGGCTCTGGGGGGCTCCGGGGGGCTCCAAGGGGCTCCGGGGGTTCAGGGGGTTGGGGCTGACTCACAGAGGAAGTCGGAAAGCCAATCTGGCTGGTCGTAGTGAACGATAGCAACACACAGGGTGTTGAGGGCTACCAGACTGAGCACGGTCCAGTAGAAGGCCTGAGTTTTCACCATCCGCCGGATGTGGAAGCGCATCCGCCGCTCCCGCTTGTGGAAGAAGGTGGCGTTCTCCAGCTTGGCACTTTTGAGGCTGGCACGGGCGAAGGGGGACCCTGCAGGAGATCCCCCCGGGGCCCGGCGTGTCACGCCAGGCTGTCCCCGTGTCACCCACCACCCCCCCATGTCACCCCAAAACACCCCCAAACCATCCCTGGGGCACCCACCCCTCCCCAAATCATCCCCCCACGACCCTCCAGCCCCACCCATCCCCTGTCCCTCTCCCAGCCACCCCGATCCCCCATAGCCCCCCCGTGCTGTCCCCCGTCACCCACCCATGGCCGCGATGTCCCCCAGCTGCTCCTCGCCCTCCTCGGGGCTCAGCAGGTCCGTCTTGCTCCTCTTGCTGGTGGCCCTCCGGAGAGCTCCCGCAGGGGGGGGCACAGGGGGGCGGCCGTCACCCGGGGGGGTCTCTGAGACACCCCCGGGCCGGGCGGGGGTCGCCGCCGGGGCGGGGCGGGGGGCGGGGGCTGCGCACTTACCATCGAAGGGGCGCCGGGGCTCGGCCTCGGGCTCGTCCTCGGCCAGGATCACCTCTTCTGAGGGAAAGTGGGGGGCTCAGGGGGGCTCGGGGGGGCCTCGGGGGGGGGGGCGGGGGCGGGAGAGGGATTTGGAACCCCTGGGAGGGCCGGGGGGAGAGGGCTTGGGGGCGATTTGGGGACATTTAAGAGGGTTTGGAGAGGGTTGAGAGCACGGTTAAGGGGCTCTTTAGGGGTCTGGGGGAGGTGGAAGGGCGTCGGGTTATCCCGGGGGTCCCGAGAGGGCGGTTGGAGACCCTGGAAGGGGTTGGAGAGGGTTTGGGGGGGGGGGGATTGGGGTGCGTTGGGAGGGGTTAAGAGGGTTTGGGAAGGGTTGGGAAGGGTTGGGAGGGTTTGAGGGGATCCCAGGAATGCCCCGGGTGGGTTGGAGGGGATTTGGGGAGATTGGGGGGAGCTGGAGGAGATAGAGGGGGATTTAGGGTGGGCTGAGGAGGATTTGGGGGGGTCCCAGAGGGTTGTAGAGGGTTTGGAGAGGATTTGAGTGGAATTCGAGTGCTTTGGGAAGGGATTTCAGGGGGTTTTGGGGGCGTGCAAAGGGTTGGGAGGGGGTTATGGAGGTGCGGGGGGCTCGGGGGGGGGGGGTCGGGAGGGTTTTGAGGGGTGGTCCCGACCCTCACCCGCCTTGGAGATCCACTCCATGTATCCGTTGAGCTCCCGCTCGATCTGCTGCTGCCGCCGCAGCTTGAGGAACGCCCGGCGGTTCTCCACCCGCTCCCGCTCTTTGGCAAACTCCCTGCGGACCCCCCCGGTCAGCGCCGGTCCGGGGGGGGGCACCGCGGACTCCCCCCCTCGGAGCCCCCCCCGCACCGCTTACCCGGACAGGACCCCCAGCACGAGGTTGAGCATAAAAAAGGAGCCGATGATGATGAGGGGGATGAAGTACAGCCAGTTCCAAGTGTTCCCTGAGGCGTCGTTGCTCTGGGAAATGGGGGGGGGGGGGGGAGAGGACGACAGGGAATGGGGGAGTCCCATGAAATCTGGGGGGATCCCAGGAATTGGGGGCGTCCGGTGAGCTCGGGGGGGGTTCCATAATTCGGGGGGGGGGGGGGTCCCATGACCTGATGGGGTTCCCACGAGTTGGAGGGGTCCCATGAGACGGGGGGAGATCCCCAAAGGGCCCCATGACCTGGAGGAGTTCCCAGGGGGTCCCCTGAGTTTCGGAAGGGTCCCACGAGGGTCACATGAAGTCATGTGGGGGGACCTAGGGAAGGACACGCGGGGACAGGAGGGGACAGACCCGGGAGGGGACTCCAGAGAGAGGGGAGCACCGGGAGGAGACCGGGCACCGCGAGGGCACCGCGAGGGCACCGGGCGGGCACCGGGGGGCACCGGGAGGGCACCGGGAGGGGCCAGGCCCTCACATAGTAGAGGAGGTCGGTCCACCCTTCCATGGTGATGCACTGGAAGACGGTGAGCACGGCGAAGAGGATGTTGTCGAACTGCGTGATGCCGTAGTTGGGCCCTTCCCAATATTTCTTGCACTTGGTGCCGTTGGGGCAGATCCGGGCCGGCTCGTCCGTCCCGCACGGGACCTCCACCTTGATCTCGTCTGGGGAGGGCGGGGGTCCCGTTGTCTGAACCCCCTCCGTGTCCCCAGGACCCCCCCCCCTCCCTCCCCTCCGCCTCAGGGCACGGACAGAAATAACCGCGGCCAATTAACGGCTTCATCAAGGGAGAGCAGCAATTAGGACATTCCAAATCGGGCGCTGGCCGCCGGCCCGGGGAGGTTTGGGGCCGGGGGAGGGTTCGGAGGGGTGGGAGGGAAGGATTCGGCCCCCCAACCCTGCTCCCAACCCCGGTGATCCCAGCCTCGGGATCCCAGCCCGCCCTGATAGGAAACTGAGGCAGGAAGGGGAGGGGGGGAGATTTGTGGGGGGGGTTAGGGGAATTTCAGGGGATTCAGGGGGAGTTAAGGGTGGTTAGAGAGGGTTTGAGGGGTTAGAGGGGATTGAGGGGTGCTGGACGGGGGGGCGGTGGGCTTTAGGGAGGGTTTGAGGGATTTGGAGGGGGTTTGGGGAGGATTTAGGTGGGGGTTGGGATTTGGAGAGGGTTTGGTGGGGATTTAGAGGGTTTAGGGGTTTTGTAGAGGGTTTGGGGCAGACTTAAAGGGGGTTTTGGTGGATTGAGGGGGGATTGGGCAGGGGGCGGGAGTTTGAGGGGGGTTTAGGAGGTGGGGAGGGGGTTCAGGGAGGTGTAGGGGGGACTTAGGGAGGCTTAGGGACGTTGGAGGGGATTTGGGCAGTGTTTTGGAGGGGGATCAGGGGCGTTTGGCCCCACCTGTGACCAGGTCGAAGCAGGTGGTGTGGAATTTGCCCATATAAAACTCTAATCCTATTATGGCGAAGATGAGGATCGCGAAGAAGAGCAGGAGCCCGATCTGCAGCAGCGGGATCATCGCCTTCATGATGGACTTCAGCACGACTTGTAAACCTGCAGCAGCGGCGGCTGAGCGGCCACGCCCCCCCCCCCGGGACCCCCCCAGGACCCCCAAATCCTCCCGAGGACTCCCAGATCCTCCCAGGGACCCCCCCCCTGCACTCACTTGGGATCCCCGAGACCAGCTTGAGGGGCCGGAGCACACGCACAGCCCGCAGCGTCCGCAGGTCGAACTGGGAGCCCACCGAGGCCAGGATGCTGCGGGGACAGTGGGGTCAGCAGGGCCAGCGGTTGTGGGGACCCCCAGCAGGGCCACCGCGGCTGCCAAGAGCGGCCACAGCCGCTGACACACCCCAGCACGGCCAGGGACCCCCACAGTCGGTCACCACGGCCATCGAGAGATGGCGTGTCTGGCCACGCCACCACCGTGTCCAAGGGCCACCACCGTGAGCCTGTGGCCACACTGTCACAGCTGTCACAAGCCCCCGTGTCCCTGTCACAGGGCCACGAGCCCGCGGCTGTGCTGTCACAGCCACGGCGAGCCCCTGTCCCCAGTGCAGAGCAACGAGCCCCTGGCCCCCATGAGCCCCCGAATCTTTGTCACATGGCCACGAGCCCCTGGCCCCCACGAGCCCCCACGTCCCTGTCACACGGCCACGAGCCCGCGGCCACCGCCAGCCCGCGGCGGTGCTGTCGCGGCCCGCGCGAGTCCCCGTGTCCCCGCCGCAGGGCCACGTGCCGCAGGGCCGGCAGCCGGTGCCGCCAGCGCGGGCGGCAGCTCGGGGCTATTTTTAGCCTTTTCCGGCGATGCTGCCGGTGGTGGCTGATGCCAGCGCTGGTCCCAGCCCGGGGGTCGCGGCCACCGGCCAGCAGCGGCCCCGGCATCCCCGAGGGGCCGGAGGGTGTGCCCGGCGAGCCAAAGGGGGTTCCCGGGTGTACCCCAGGGGTTCATTGCTGACCCCGGTGCTGCGGAGGGTCCCCTGTTGCCATGGCAACCTGATGGAGATGCTCATCCATCACCGCCCCGTCATCGCAGCCAGACGCGCCCCCCCAGCGACCCCCAATACCCCCATTTACCCCAATTTATCCACCCTCTGTCACCCCCTTTCATTCACCCCAAATCACCCCAATTAATTCACCCCCTCATCACCCCAATTTCTGGGGGGGAGCAATGCTGGGAACAGGGGGTGAGGGAAGCCAGGGGGTGCAGGACAGAGCCCCCCAAAATAGCCCCCTAAAGAGCTCCCCAAAACTCCCGCTTCAGTTTCTCCACTGGGCAAGCACAGGACACGGGGATGGGGGGGCTGTGACCGGGGGTCTCTGTGACCGGGGGTCTCTGGGGTGATGCTGCCGTGGCCGGGGGGATTCTGGAGCTGCAGGTGCAGCTGCCGGAGTTGCCAGCGGGTGCCGGTGCCGTGCGCTGAGTGACACCGCGGGGACACGTTGTGACAGCGCCGGGAGGCCCCCGGGGACACGGGGACAGGGACGAGCTCGGCGGCCCCGCACACGCGCGGGGGACACGTGGGACACGAGGGTGGGGCAGAGGTGGGGACGGGGGGGGTCCTGCACCCGCACACCTGCGTGGGGCGGGTCCCCACGGGCACGGACACGCGGTGACACGCGTTTGTCCCCAAATAGGCGCGTCCCAGCTGTATCCCAGCTGTGTCCCAGCTGTGTCCCCGGTGTCCCCCGCGCGCCCCTCACCCCGTGAGCACCACCACGAAGTCCATGACGTTCCAGCCGTTGCGCAGGTAGGAGCCTTTGTGGAAGGCGAAGCCCAGCGCGATGATCTTGATCCCCGCCTCGAAGCAGAAGATGCCGATGAAATACGGCTCCGTGTCATCCTGGGCGCGGGGACAGGTGTCGGGGACGGGTGCCAGGGGACGCCACCACCTCCGGACACCCCCTGCCCCCGGGGCGAGGGGTCAGCGCTGCCCCCGGCCCCCTCCGACCCTCCCCAGGTTGTCCCGGGCGGAGGCGGCGACGCTCCCGGTGTGGCCCAGATTCCCAGTAAGGAGGAAACTGGGACGCCGGCGGGTCCGGGGGGAGCTGGGAATCGTGGCCGGCGTGGGCCAGGTGCGGGCTGGCTGCCCCCCTCCCAAACTCCCGTCCTGCTGCCCACGCAGGGGGGGCAGGGACACAGCAGGGACCCCGCGGGGGGCTGGGGACACTTGATTGAGCCCCCAGGGTGGCCAGGGACCCCCAGCAGAACCCCCAGGGACCTCCACTAAAGCCCGTGGGGTGCCCGGGCACCTCTGCTGGCACCCCCAGGGTGTCCAGGGACCCTCACCAGAGCTCCAGACGTGCCCAGGGACCCTTGCTGGAGCCCCCAGGGTTTGCAGGAACCCTCCCGGGAGCCCCAGGGACCCTCCCCAAGCCTCAGGGGTACCGGGGACCCTCTCCAGCCCACTCGCCCCCTGCTCACCAGCCGCTCCGACATGGGGGTCTTGTCCTCGTCGGGCAGGTGCTGCTCCAGCGCCAGGACGATGCAGTTCGCGATGATGGTGGCTAAAATCATGTATTCAAAAGGAGTGGGGGGCGAGTCAAGGAAAATACGGGGCTGGGGGACCCCCAAACCGCACCGGCAGGGGGAAAACTGAGGCAGGAGTGGGGCCATGGGGTGCCCAAAGCGGGGCCAAGGCCCTCCCCTTGCCCCGGTGTCGGTACCCGCGTGTTCGGCAGTTCATTAATTAATTCCCTCATCAAAGCGGCAGCCGCGGCCTCGGCTCCGCGAAGCGATCAAAGCTCCCCGGGGACAGCGGGACCCGCCGCGACCGACACGGCCCCGCCCGACCCGCGGGCACCGGGCAGTGGCACCCCCGGGGGTTGCGGGAACGTGTCCGTGTCCTGTCCCGCGTCCCCAAGTGCTGCCCCACGGCCCTGTGCCCTGCCCCACATCCCGCCCCACCAGTGGTGCCCATGGCTGGGGCCATGGTGGCACTGAAGGTCACAAAGATGAGGCCGGACCCCACGAGGCCGAGGCAGGGGATGGCTGCGGCCCCACAGCCTGGCACGGAACGGGTGTCCCACACAGATCTCCGGCGTGGCACTGCTGGCCAGCATGGCTCTCTGGCACGGGACAGCTGTCCAGCATGGCACGGCCATCCCAGCGGCCACCCGGCGCTCCAGCATGGCACGGCTGTCCCAACAGCTCCCTGGCACGGCACGGCTCTCCGGCACAGCCTGGCCTGGTTATCCAGCCTGGCACAACGGGGCCACCCGGAATGGCCACCCCACTCTGCCATCCCGGCACAGCTCCGGCACAGCGCTGTGACCTGGCACAGGCACCGGGCACAGCCCTGGCACGGGGACCTGGCGCTGCTCTCCAGCACAGCTCCGTGGCACGGCTCGGTTCTCCAGCACCTCTTCCCGGCACAATATGTCCCCCGGCGCCGGTATCTGGGCCAGCGCGGCTCCCTGGCACCGCACTGTTACCAGGCACGGCTCCCTGGCACAGCACAGCTCCCGGTACCGGTATCCAGCCCGGCAGGATTCCCTGGCACTGACCAGCTCCCGGTGCCGGTATCCGGCCCGGTGCGGCTCCCTGGCACATCCGAGGATCCGGTGCCGGTACCTCCGTCATGACACGGGTACCCAGCACGGCTCCCGGTACCGGGATCTGGCCCTGCCCGGCTCCCTGGAACAGCCCGGGCATCCAGCACAGCTCCCTGGCATGGCACAGCTCCCAGAGCCAGGATCCGGCCCGGCTCCTGGCATGGCCCGGGCATCCGGTGCCGGATTCCGGCCCGGCACGGCTCCTGGCACGGCCCGGCCCGGTTATCCGGGGCAGCGAAGCGCGGCGATGCAGCACGGATCCAGCACGGATCCAGCACGGATCCAGCACGGCACAGCCTCCCTGCCATGGGGCTCTGCGCCCCCAAACCGGGATCGGGAGGCTTCCCCTCCCCTCCGCGCGCCCCCCGGGATTCCCCCCAGGACGGATTTTGGGGCGCCGCGGGAGCAACCCCCGGCTGCCGCCGCCCCCTCGCCCCGGGACCGGCGTGGGAGGCTCTGCGTGCCGCAGGATGGGACCCGCAGGGCCGCGCCGGGGAGGGCGGGGGGCCATGCATCACCCCTCCCCCCGGGACCCCGGGGCACCCCGACACCCCCAGACCCCTGCCCGGCCCCGCCGCGACGCCCCTGCCCCGGGGCGCCGGGACCCGCTCGCCCTCCACCGCCCCGGGGACGGCGCTGCCCGGCCCCGCTGCGGCACCGAACGGCGCAGCCCGCCCCCCCCGCGACCCGCACCCCCAACCCCGCACCCCCGGACCCCCCAGGTCCTCTGGCGGGCACATCGGATGTGCCCAAGGGGGTGACCTCGCCCCCAAAGTGCCCCCGGTGTCGGGGGGGGGGGTCCCCAAAAGCTCGTGGTGAAGCCAGAGACCCTCAAATGCGCGTGACGACCCCCCCCAGCCCCGCGTCGGCGCCCCCCAGCCGCCAGGAAAGGTGTCAGTGTGACAGCGGTGGGTTGTGGGGCGACAGTGGCAGTTTTGGGATGGTGGGGGTCCTTTTGGGGTCACAGGGGCCTTTTTGGGTTGCTGCTATCAGCCGAGGGTTTTGGGGGCAGGAAAAAGGGGGAAGAGGCTCGGAGGAACCCCAAGGGCAGCAGGGCCGGGGCTCCACCTCCCCAAAATAGCACAAAATAGCCCAAAATAGCCCAAAACAGCCCTGCGCCCCCAGACACCCCAGCTGAGGAGGGGAGACGGATCTGGGAACACCTCGAGTCAGCGGGGACCCCGGAGGGATGGCAGTGGGGGGGAGGACAGGAGGGTTGTGGGGTGCGGGGGCTCGGGGATGCCAGGTCACACATTCTCGCCAAAAATCGGGCACCGAGAGGTACTGGTGCAATGGGGTCCCCCTCTCCGCACCCCCGGATGAGCTGGATCCCCCAAATGTGGGGAGGGGGGCGGTATGGGGGGGGCAGCAGGGGCATGGGGACCCAATGCAGGGCAGAGAAATGGGGGTCCCCAATGAAAGGCAAGGGGTTGGGGACCCCAAAAGGGGGCTGGGGACCCCAGTGCAGGTCACAGGGACAGGGACATTGGATGGGGATCCCAATCAGGACACGGTGACCCCAATATGGGTCTGGAGTCCCCAGTGCAGGGCAAGGGGACGTGGGATGGGAACGAGGTGCAGGACACAGGATGGGGACCGCAGTGTGGGGCTGGGGACCCCAGTGCAGGACACGGTGACCCAGTACGGGGATGGTGACCCCGATATGGGGATGGAGAGGTGACGCATGACCGGAATGGGGACCCCAGTGCAGGGCAGGGAAACGGGGTCCTCGATGGAGGTCAGGGGATAGGGACCCTCATGCAGGTCAGGGGAACCCCAAAGCGGGTCAGGGCATGGAGCCATCATATTGGGACCCTGATATGAGGATGGGGATCCCAATACGGGGCTGAAGAGCTCATGCAGGGCACGGAGACCCCAGTGCGAGTCTGCGGACCCCAGCGCAGGACAGGGTGACCCCAATAGCAGACTGGGGACCCCAATGCCGGACAGGAGACCCCAATGAGGGCCAGACGTCGGGGCTGTGGGCTGGGGCCGGGGTCCTTGTGCCAGTCCCAGGTTCCCATCACGGGGCACGGGGAGTGCCAGAGCCGGGTCCCCTCGGCCGGGGGGTCCGGTGCGGGGCGCGGGGGCCCCCCCAGAAAGGATATGGCCATTCGGTGATCTTTTTGGCGTATTTCCTCACCACGTTGTCCTCGCTGAAGAGGAAGAGCGAGCGGTTGACGGTGAGGCAGTTCTGCCGCACCGGGATGGGGTTGTACAGGGCCATGGTGCGGGCGCGCTGGGCCATGGACTGCTTGTAGAGCCGCTGCGCCCCGGGGGGGCCCTGCCGCGGGCCCCCCCCCGCGCCCCGGCCCCCCGCCGCCGCCCCGGGGCCGCTCCCTCCGCCGCCGGGCCCGTAGCGGGCCGCCACCTCCTCTCCGAAACGAGCCATCCCGCCGGGGGGGGGGTCACGCTGCTGAGGTCGGCACCGTCGAGGAGCTCATCACATCCCATGGGCCCCCCCCAAACGCTCGGGGGGGGGTCGGGGTCCGTCCCGACCGGGCGCGGGGCGCTCAGGCGGCGGACGGGAGCGGTGCCGGCATTCCGAGCATCCTCCAGTGCGGCGCGCCCCCCCCGCGAGCCGGTGCGGCGGGGGGGGACCCCCGGCAGAGGGGGGTCCGCGGGATGCGGGGGTCCCTCCGCTGCGGCTCGCGGTGCCCCGAAGCGGGGGGTGGTCCCGGCGCTGCGGCTCCCGGTGCCCCGGTATGGGGGGGTCCCTCCGCTGCGGCTCGCGGTGCCCCGGAGGATGGGGGGGCTCTTCTCTTGCCGTGCCCCCCCCGCAATCCGGTGCGGAGGGGGTGGGGGAGCCCCCCCCGGTGTAAAGGGGGTCTCCGACGCTGCGGCTTCCGGCGCGGGGGGGTCCCGGTGCCCCGGAGGGGGTTGCGGGGGTCCTGGCGCTGCAGCTCGCGGTGCCCCGGTTTCGGGGGGTGGGTCCCGGTGTCTCGGTACCGGGAGGGCCGAGCCCCCCTCTGCGGCTCCCGGCGCCCCGGTGCCGGGGGGGTCCCTTCGCTGCGGCTCACAGTGCCCCGGAGCGGAGTGCGGGGGTCCCGGCGCTGCGGCTCGCGGTGCCCCCGCCGGGGGGGGGGGGGGGGGGCGGGTTGCGGTAATTTGGGGCGGGGGGGAGGAGGGGGAGAGGCGCGGAAAAAACCGGGGCTCGCTCAGCGCATCCCGGCGCCCCCGGCCCGGACCATCCGTGAGAGGGGGGGAAAGGTAAAAAATCCTCCCCAAAATCCCCAAACAGCCACAAAATCCAGCGGATAGAAAAAAAGGCGAAAGCGGCGGCGCCGGTGGGTGGTGGCCCCCCCTCGGGGCGGCGGGGCCGGGCGGGGGTCGCCGTCAGCCCCCCGGCAGCAGCGGGGTGGCGGGGCCCATCGGGCCGGGCTGCGGCAGAGCTCGCGCTGCTGCTGCTGCTGCTCCTCCTCCTCCTCCCCCTCTTCTTCCCCCCCCAGTACCCGGGACCTTCTTCCTCCTCCTCCTCCTCCTCCCTCTCCTCCTCCCTCTCCTCCTCCTCCTCCTCCTCTTTTTTCTCCTCCTCCTCCTCCTGCCCCTCAATTCCCGGGACTTTCGTCCTCCTCCTCCTGCCCCCCGAGTGCCCTGGACCTTCCTCTTCTCCCTCCTCTTCCTCCTCCTGCCCCCCCAATGCCTGGGACTTCCCCCTCCTCCTCTTCCTCCTCCTCCGCCTCCTCCTCCTCTTCCTCCTCCTTCTCCTCCTCCTCTAATTACCCCTTCATTACTTAACGGGGTTTAATGACCCCGCCGCTGCCTCAGTTTCCCCACACGGTGACGCCGGTGTCACCCCCCAGCTCGTTCCCGTGGGGACACAGTGGCCCTGTCCCCCCCCCCCCGCCCTTCGGGGTCCCCCCGGCTCCTCCCCCTCCGTGACCCCCCAAAGCGGCCGAATTTGGGTCAGCGGGTGCCCCCCAGCCCCCGGTGACGTCACGGCCCTTTGTCCCCAGCGCCGCTTTTGTCCCGGCGCCGCAGCCGCCGCACGTGGCCCTGCCAGTGTCACCCCCGGGCCACCGGGACCCCAAGACACCCGGCCGGGAGGGGCTGCGGGGGGCAGGGGGGGCACAGAGCTCCGCCGGAGTCCCCCGGCACCGGGGCTCTGCCCGGAGGGTCACTGGGGGCTGTCCCCAGGGGCAGGACCCCAAACAGGGGCTGTCCCCCAAGGGGGACCCTGAGCGTCACCTGCGAGCGATGGGGACCCCAAAACGCTGTGCACGGCCCCACACCTGGGCATGGCCCCACTCCTGTGCAAGCCCACCTGTCACAAGTGTCCCCACACAGCGCCAGCTCCGGCCGTGTCCCCAAATTCCGGGCTCAGCCCTTTCTCCTGGTAGGGGTCCCCCGGGGCCGGTGCCACCATCTCACTGGTGTCCCACCGTGGGGACACCCTCGCTGCCCTGGTGTCCCCAAAGGCTGCCAGACCCCTGTGTCCCCTTGGGCCCCCCCGTGTCCCCCCCGTGTCCCCACCGTGTCCCCCCGTGTCCGGGCCAGGCTGTGTCCATGTGTTGTGGCCGCATGCCCGGCGCAGCCGGATGTCCTGCAGGGCGGCAGCCGGACAGGGCCGGTGGCAGATGCGGCCGTGGGGACACCGCGGTGGCACTGGGGGCGCGGTGGCACCACAGTAGCTCATTAGTGTGTCCCTCTGATAAGGCGGTGGCTGCCTGCAGGGGCTGATCAGAGGCCACCGGGCCACCGTGGTGGCACCTGCTGGGGCTCGGGAGATGGTGGCAGGTGTGTGGCAGGGATGGCGGCAGGGATGGGACCGAGGGCACCGCCATCCTGTGGAGGGGACATGGGTTGGTGGGGAGGGGACAGGGACACTGCCACCCCCATGGGGACCTGGGGTGATGGAAACGGGGATAGGGACATTGTCACCCCCACGGGGACCTGGCATGACAGGGATGGGGACACTGCTACCCCCATGGGGACATGGGGTGACCATGACAGGGACACTGCCACCCCCATGAGGACATGGGGGGTCAACTCTATCCATCGAGGACACAGGATGATGGGGACAGCGATGGGGGCACAGGGGTGACGGTGGGGGGCTGTGGAGGGGAGAGGGTTAGGGGAGCAGTCGGTTGCTATGGAATCCCGTTTCTATGGAATCCGTTGCTATGATTCCCCGTTGCTATGGAGCCCGTTGCTATGGAGCCTCGTTGCTACAGTCCCCCGTTGCCATGAGCCCCCCGTCGCTGTGGACCCCGTTGGTATGAAGCACGTTGCTATGGAAACGGACGCGCTGAACGCTGTCGCTATGGGGCCCCCCGATGCTGTGGACCCCGTTGCTATGGAGCCCTCGCTGCAATATGCCCCGTTGCTATGGAAACCCGTTGCTATGGACCCCCGTTGCTACGGAGCTCCCGTTGCTACGGGCCGCCGTAAGTCACCGCGCTGCGGCGCCGCCAGAGATCGCGAACGCCGCTGGAGGGGCGGGGCCGACAGGAAGGTTCCCGCCCCCTCGTCGTGGCTGGGCCAATCAGCGCACGGCGATGGGGAGGAAGGGGCGGGGCCTGAGGAGCGCAGCCGGAAGAGGTCGGTGGGGAGCGGGGGGTGCGCGCGGGGGCGATCCCGGTACAGCCCAGGGACCCCCGTAAAGCCCAGGGACCCCCGTACAGACCGGGGACCCCCGTACAGCCCGGGGACCCCATCCTGGAGCGGGGGGCCGCTCCCAGTATAGCCCGGTGACCCCAAACCGAGGGGTAGCTGGTCGCAAGTAGAGACCAGTGACCCCAAACTGGGCCGGGGGCCGCTCCCGGTATAGGCCAGTGCCCACTCGCCGCGTTCTGGGAGCGCGTTGGCCGGTGCTGTCTCCCGATCCCGTACCAGTACAAACCAGTGGCTGTTGTCCCCGCACTGGTGCCCCTGTCCCAGCACGGACCCCGTTAACGCCTCCCAGTACGGGCCGAGGGCTCCCCAGTGACCTCCTCGTCGCCCCCAGGTTCTGCCCGTGCCGGTCGCGCGGCTCCAGAGACCCTCGGCCATGGTGAGTGCGGACGGGGCCACCTCAGCTGCGCTGGGACCACCGCGGCCACGCCGGGGCCACCGTGGTCACCCCGTGGCCACCCCATGACACCCCGATTTCCCTCCAGGGTGAACGCAAGGGCACCAACAAGTACTACCCGCCCGACTTCGACCCCGCCAAGGTGGGCTGGGGGGCTCGCAGGGTTAGGGAGGGGCTTCGAGGGGCTAGGGGCTGGCAGGGGGGGTTGGGAGGGATGTCAGGGAGATTTTAGGGGGATATTGGGGTGCTGGGGGAATGTCAGGCTGTGGGGAGGGTGGGACTTTGAGGGGCTAGGGGCTGGCAGGAAGGTTCAGGAAGCTGGGAGTGGAATTTTTGGGGGGCTGGAAGGGCATGTGGGGATTTTGGAGGGGCCGGCCCCCTCCCTGATCCTCCTTTTCCCCCCCAGCATGGCTCCCTCAACAAGTACCACCACAGCCACCCCCTGCGGGAGCGCGCCCGGAAGCTCTCCCAGGGCATCCTTGTCATCAGGTGAGGGGGGGGACACCCCAAAACGTCCCTTGTCACATCCCGGGGGCAGCACTGACACCCCCAAACCCTGCCTGACCCCCCAGGTTCGAGATGCCCTTTAATATCTGGTGTGACGGCTGCCAGAACCACATCGGGATGGGTGAGCTGCACCCCTGTTCTGGGGATTGGGGAGTTTTGGGAGGTCCCAAAGGGTCCCCACATCTGCGGGGGGGGGCTGGTTTGACCCCCCCCATCCCCCCACAGGTGTCAGGTACAACGCGGAGAAGAAGAAGGTGGGGACCTACTACACCACCCCTGTGTACAGGTAAGCCACAGCCCCTCCCTCACCTGCAGGGACACCTGGGGACCCCCCGGGGACCCCCTGACCCGTGTGCGCCCCCCAGGTTCCGGATGAAGTGTCACCTGTGCGTCAACTACATCGAGCTGCAGACGGATCCCGGGAACTGCGACTATGTCATCGTCAGCGGGGCCCGGCGCAAGGAGGAGCGCTGGGACCCCGGGGACAGCGCCCAGGTCCTGCCCACCAGTGAGTCCCAGTATGGCCCAGTGCCTCCAGTCAGTCCCAGGACCCCTGTCCTGGTCCTGCCCAGTCCCTCCCAGTGCCCCCAGTCCCTGCCAGTGCCCCCAGTGAGCCGCGGTAACGGCGTCCCCACAGCCCCAGAGCAGCGGGAGCGCTTGGCCATGGATCCCATGTTCCGGCTGGAGCACGGGGTGACAGACCGGGGGGTCCTGGAGCGCGCCACCCCCACCCTGACGCGGCTGCAGGAAGCTCAGGACGCCTGGAAGGACGATTTTGGCCTCAACAGCCGCCTCCGGAGGCGCTTCCGGGTCAGTGGGGAGGTCCAGGACGCCCAAATTTTCACTGGGGGACTCCGGGACCCCCAAATTTTCATTGGGGGACTCCGGGACCCCGAAAAGCCCAGCGGGGGGGCTCCTGTCCACGCTGGAGTCTCCAGGACCCCCAGGCACCCCCGGGGGTCTCCGGGCCGTGCCCCCAGCCCCGTCTCGCCCCCCAGGAGGAGAAGAAGACGCTGCGGGAGGAGGAGGAGGAGGCGGCAGCGCTGCGGGCGAGGGCCGGGCTCAGCATCCCGCTGCTCCGCGAGGAGGAGGAGGATCGGCGCCTCGCCGCCCTGCTCACCCTGCGCGCCCCCGACTGTGCGTGGGGGGGTCCCGGGGGGGTTCCCGCGGCGGTTCGGGGCGGCCCCGCGCCCCCCCTGACCGCCCCCCGGCCTTGTCCCCCCACAGCCTACGAGGAGAAGCAGCGGCTGAAGCGCTCCGAGATCTCCCAGCGCTCCTGGTTCGCCCAGGGCACGGCCCGAGCGGGCGGGGGAGCCCTCCAGAAACTGGCTCTGGGGACGGGGCGAGCGCCGAGGGGACCCCCGGGCCCCCCCAAGACCACCGCCGGGCTCGGCATCGTGCGGCGGCGGGCGGGGGAGGACGGCGGGGGGGCGGAGGGGCCGCCCCGGGGGAACTCCGAGGCCGGGTCGGACCCGCTCGGTGCCGCCCCCCAGGCTGGGGGAGCCTCCCCGGGCCCCCCCGGTGCCGCCCCCCAGGCTGGGGGAGCCTCCCCGGGCCCCCCCGGTGCCGCCCCCGCCCCGTCCCTCGTCGCCGACTACTCGGACTCCGGCTCCGAGAGCCCCTGAGCGGGGTTTTGGGGGGCTGGACCCCCCCCCCCCCCGGGCTGGTCTGGGGGGGCGCCGAGCCCCCTGCCCACCCCCAGAGACCCCTCCCACCCTGTAATTTATACCCCGGAGCAGCCCAACATTAAAAGCTGTCGGTGGCCTGTCGTGAGTGTCGCATGTCGCGCCATGGGACCCCCGCTCCGGATCGCGACCCCCGGCCCTCCCCGCGCTCCGGTCCCCCCGTGACGCCGCCGTGGGCGGTCCCGTCCGCCCGGAAGGGGCGGTGTCGCGGTGTCGCGATGGCGCTCGAGTCGCTGCGGTACCGGCGTGGCTCCCTCGAGGTGCTGAACCAGCGGCTGCTGCCGGGGCAGCTCCGCTACGAGCGGGTGGGGGGCGTGGAGCGGGCCTGGGGCGCCATCCGCGACATGGAGGTGAGGGGAGACCCCCCCCCCCCCAGTGCCCCCGACCCCCTCTGAGCCCCTGGTCCTGGCCCCCTCCCACCCGTCCCCAATCAGCCCCGCAAAACCCCCTCCTCTCCCTTCCCCCCACCCACCCCAACCACCCCCTTGTTTGGGGAGCTCCCAAATCCGCCCGGGAGGTGCTCAGGGGCTGTTCTGTGCCCCCCCCCCCAGGTGCGGGGGGCTCCGGCCATCGCCCTGCTGGGCTGCCTGAGCCTGGCCGTGGAGCTGGCGGGGGGCGCCGGGCCCTCCGATGATTTGGGGGCCCTGGAGGAGTTTGTGGGGCAGAAATTGGGGTTCCTGCTCAGCGCCCGCCCCACGGCCGCCAACTTGGGCCGCGAGGCCGAGCGGCTCCGGACGTTTGTCCGGCAGCAGGTGGAGACCCCCGGCGTCACCCCCCAGCAGCTGCGGGAGAGGTAACGGGGGTGAGCGGAATTTGGGGGGCGCTGGGGGGCTGGGAGGTGGTGGGAGGGGGTGTTGACGTCAATATTGGGGATCCCCAATATTGGGGGGAGTTGGGGGGCTGGGAGAAGTCTCAGGTGGTTCCTGGGATCCCTCTGGGGTGGATTTGGGGTGTTGAGGGGGGGTCCTGAGGTGGTCCTGGGGTGGATTTGGGGTTCCAGGTGCCCTTGGGGTGGGTTTGGGTGTTGAGGGGGGTCTCGGGATCCCCTGGGGTGGGTTTGGGGTTAGGGTTGGGGGGGTCACACCCCCCGTTTTTCCCTCCCTTCCCAGCATCATCGAGTACATCGAGGGGCTCCTGGAGAAGGACCGGAGGGACAATCGGAACATTGGGGCGCACGGGGCGAGCGATATCCTGGGGAGGGTCCCGGGGGGTGGCCCTGTCACCCTCCTGACCCACTGCAACACCGGGACCCTGGCGACAGCGGGCTACGGCACCGCTCTGGGTACTGGGAGCACTGGGGGGCTACAGCACCGCTCTGGGTACTGGGAGCACTGGGGGGCTCAGTGTCCCCCATTTCCCCCAGGGCTTGTGCAGAGGTCTCGATGGCGAGGGGAGGTGTCTCTGTCGCGGAGTCCCTGACGTGTCCCCTGTGTCCCCAGGTGTCGTGCGGGCCCTGCACCAACGTGGGTCTCTGTCGCGCGTGTTCTGCACCGAGACCCGGCCCTACAACCAGGGCTCGCGGCTCTCGGCACTTGAGCTGCGCCACGATGGCATCCCTGTCACGATAATCGCCGACAGCGCGGCCGCCGTCACCATGAGGGAGCGGGGAGTGCAGGGTGAGGGGTGGTGGGGGCCGGGGGGACACACGGAGGGGGTGACACGGGAGGGGGATGGGGACAAGGGATGGGAAGGGGAGACAGGATAGGGAGGGGAGACGAGATGAGGAGGGGACACGGGACAGGATGGGGACAAGGAGGAGGGACACGGGATGGGTGACAGAGGCTGGAGACAGGTGACATGGGAAAGGACTGGGACAAAGAGGGGGGGCACAGGGAGGGGACGTGATGGGGGCAGGTGACAAAGGACAGGTCCCCCTGACCCCGTTCTGTCCCTAGCCGTGGTGGTGGGCGCTGACCGCGTGGCTGCCAATGGGGACGTGGCCAACAAGATCGGGACGTTCCAGCTGGCGGTGGCCGCGCGGCACATGGAGATCCCCTTCTACGTGGCCGCCCCAAGCAGCACCTGTGACCCCACGCTGGCCTCGGGCCACCTGATCCCCATCGAGGAGCGGCCGGGGACAGAGCTCACCCAGCTCGGGGGCGTCCTCCTGGCTGACCCTGGTGGGTGCCGCGCATCGGGGGCGTCCTGGGGTGTCTCATTTGGGCAGGTCAGGGTGTCACAGACCCCAGGGTGGGTTGGTGTCTAGGGATGGGGGTTCCCTGATGGGTCAGGGGGTGCCCTATGGATCAGGGGGTCCTAAATGAGGTGGGGCGGTCGCATTTGGGTCAGGGGGTCCTGACAGCCTGGGGTCGCTGCCAGAGCCCCTCTGACCCTGTGTCCCCCCTCCTCCTGCAGACGTCGATGTGTGGAACCCCGCCTTTGACGTCACGCCGCATGAGCTCATCACGGGGGGCATCATCACGGAGTGGGGGGTCTTCGCCCCCTCCGAGGTGTGCCGGGCGCTGGCGGAGCGGGGGGAGCAGTGACAGGTTCCGGTGTATCCCGGCAGGCTTTGCGGCAATAAAGCCTCGGTGTATCCCGGCAGTCTTTGCGGCAATAACGCCCCGGTGTATCCCGGCAGGCTTTGCGGCAGCGAGGCCTCGGTGTATCCCGGCAGTCTTTGCGGCAATAAAGCCCCGGTGTATCCCGGCAGGCTTTGCGGCAGCGACGCCTCGGTGTATCCCGGCAGGCTTTGCGGCAATAAAGCCTCGGTGTATCCCGGCAGTCTTTGCGGCAATAAAGCCTCGGTGTATCCCGGCAGGCGTTGCGGCAATAAAGCCTCGGTATATCCCGGCAGGCTTTGCGGCAACAACGCCCCGGTGTATCCCGGCAGGCGTTGCGGCAGCGAGGCCTCGGTGTATCCCGGCAGGCTTTGCGGCAGCGACGCCCCGGTGTATCCCGGCAGGCTTTGCGGCAGCGACGCCTCGGTGTATCCCAGCAGGCTTTGCGGCAATAACGCCCCGGTGTATCCCGGCAGGCCTTGCGGCAGCGAGGCCTCGGTGTATCCCAGCAGGCTTTGCGGCAATAACGCCCCGGTGTATCCCGGCAGGCCTTGCGGCAGCGAGGCCTCGGTGTATCCCGGCAGGCTTTGCGGCAATAAAGCCCCGGTGTATCCCGGCAGGCTTTGCGGCAGCGACGCCTCGGTGTATCCCGGCAGTCTTTGCGGCAATAAAGCCTCGGTGTATCCCGGCAGGCTTTGCGGCAGCGAGGCCTCGGTGTATCCCGGCAGTCTTTGCGGCAATAACGCCCCGGTGTATCCCGGCAGGCTTTGCGGCAGCGACGCCCCGGTGTATCCCGGTGTGCCGCACGCTCCGCCCCGCCGGTTCTCGGCCTGCTCCGGCCCTAACGCGGAAGTAGCGGCGATGGCGCAGGGCCGGCCCAAGGTGGCGGCCAAGCGTCCCAAGGCGGCGGCGGCGGCGGCGGCGGCGGCCCGGGGTACTCGGGGCCCGCGGAAGGGAGGTAAGGTGGGTCCCAGGACCGGGGGTCCCGGCGAACGGTGTAGGGGGACAGGTGGGCTGCGGGTCCAGGGGTCGCTCAGGGGAGCCCCGGGAGGGCGAGAGGAGGCCTCAGGACTCTGGGGTGGAAGGGAGGCTCTGGAGGTGGCGGGCGTATCCCATAGAAGTCCTGGCGGTCTCCGCTGCGCTCCCTGGGGTCTCTTGCGGGGCCTCACGGCTTCTGGGAGCTCGGGGTTGTCAGTGGGGGGGGGTCCCGGGGATCTCTCGGGTCTCAGCCCAGCCACCCTCTCCACAGGTCGCACCATCGCCCCGAAGAAGCTCCGTGTGATCCAACAGCAGAAGCTGAAGAAGGTGGCGGGGGGGTGGCGGGGGGGTGGCGGGGCGGGGGGGGGGGGGGGCGGCGGGGTTTGCGGGATCCCGAGGGGTCTGGGGGGGATCCATCTGTGCCTCCCTAACCCCCCCGTGCTTCCCCCCCCCCAGCGCCTGGAGGTCGGGATCCGGATGCGGATCGAACGGGAGACGGTGCAGCGCGCGCAGGGCGGCCTCCCCAAAAAGCTGGCGCTGGTCACGGCGCCAGGCCCCGCCAAGGGCAAAGCCAAGAAGGGCCGCGGCTGAGACCCCCGGGGAACGCCCTCTGAACCCTCCTTCAGTGACCTCCCCACTCCCCGGGACTCCGGGCTGTTCTCAGCCCCCCATCGTTGTTTAATAAAAGGGGTTTGTGGGCGGCGGTCCCCCCCCGCACCCCCGACGCTGGTGTCTGATTTGGGGGGGCCCGGAATGTGGTCGGAGAGGGCTTGGGGAGCTCCTGGAGGACAGATTTGGGGAGGGGGGTGGACATCGGTGTAGCCCCGAGAACGGGGGACCTCCTGGGGATGTCACTTTATCCCCCCGGAGGGTTCTGGGGGGAGGGAAGGCGTCCATGTCTCTGGGGCTGGGCCAGGTATTCCCGGGGGGGGTCTTGAGGGACGATCTCGGGGTCTCGGGGGGGGGGGGTATCATTGCATCCAGTGGGGGGGATCCCGATGTTCTCGGGGGGTGTTTCTGGGGGGGTCTCGGTGTCTTCATGGGATTCTGGGGGTCCCTGAGAGGCTCCTGGGGGGGGGGGGGTCTCGAGGAGTCCTTAAAGCGGGACTAGGGGGAAATCTTAGTGTTCCTCGGGGGTCCCGGTGTCTCTGCGGGTGCTCTCAGAGGGGTCTCCCTGGATCGCCGGGCCTGTGGGGGGGATCCCGGCCCCCTCCCCGTTTCCCGGCGCCGCCACAACTTTATGAATGGATCGCCAGGTCCCGCCCCCGCTCCGCGCTGATTGGTGCGTCGCGACCTGACTGGCAGCTCGCCCCGCCCCGCGCTGATTGACAGCGGAGGGAGCCGCGGCAGCCAATGGGAGCGCGGCGGGGCGGGGCCAGCGCCTGAAGGCGCCACGCCCCCCCCGGGCGGGGCACAGACACGTGGGCGCCTCCCCTCCCCCACAGCGGGTGTGGCCCACGAGGGCGTGGTCTGCGCGAAAGCCCCGCCTCCAATGACGTCAGGGAAATTCCCTGGAATCGGCGCCGCCGGGTTTATTTTGGGAAACAAACAGGGAACGATTGGGGGAGGGGCCGGACGCCGGAGCCCCCCCCGGGGCCTCGCGTGGGGCGGGGCCCCCCAGACCCCTCCAACCCCTCCCGTGACTCACCCACAGCCGGGGGGGCCGCGGCCGCCGCTGCCGGGGCTCGCCCGGGACCGCGGGGGAAAGCAGGGGGGGGGGGGGGAGGGGACGGGGGCCAGCAGCCGCGCCCCACAACTCGCCCGGGGCGCCTCCACAAAACCCACGAACCCCCAGAAACCCCCCACTACCCCCCCCCCAGCACCCCACGAGCCGCCTGTGACCCCACACTGCCTCCCACCCTCCCCTCGGCACCCGCCACCCCCTCCTAGCACCCCCCGAAGGGTCCCTGCTCCCTCGCCCCCCCCCCCCCCCCAAATTTCTGGGTAACCCCTCCAGGGATTTTGGGGTCTCGGTGCTGTGGAAGATCCTGCGGGTCCCGGTGAGCTCGGGGAGAGCGATGGACATGCGGGACCGGAGGCTTGGAGGGCTCCTCAGGGGGGGTTGGAGGGTTCAGGGGGAACTGGGGACACCCAGGGGGGTCTCGGGGTGCGGGGGCCCGACCCCTGTTCCTGCTGAACTGAGCCAGTTTATCCAAAGCAACTGCAAATCAGCTCAGCGGGCACCGGGGGCAGCGCCCGGGTGGGGCCAAGGGGCTTCGGGGGGTCCTGGGGGTCCCCCAGGGTGTCGAGCGGTCCCGTGGTGCTTTTGGGGACTCAGCATCCAGTGACACTCGGGGGGCTTGGGGGGGCCCAAGGGGATTCAGGTATTCAGGGGGAACCCGGGAAGGGGCTCCAAGGGTTTTGGGGGGAACTGGGAGAGCCCCAAGGGTTTGGGGGGCCCCGGGGAGCCCCCGTTGTCTGGGTGAGGGGGGCGGGAGGCGGAACTTAGCCACTGTGAACATGGCGCGGCTGGACTCTGTTCACAGGTGGGCTAAGCCCTGCCCCCGGCCCCCAAAACCCCCCCCAGCACCCCAAAACCACCCCCATGGCACCTATGCAGCCCCCCACCTGCACCCTGCACCCAAACTCCCCTAAACCCCCCCCCCCCAAGTCTCCAGGACCCCCCCAAACCCCCTCCCCCGGCCCCCCCCCGGCGTGGTGGTGGGGGCTGGGGCCCGTTGGAAATCCCTGGCAATGTGATTTTGGGCAAAAACGGTAAAAAATCCCATCGCCAGGAACCCCGGCGGGCGGCAGCGGGGAGGAGCGGTGTCGGACATTCAGAAATCCCAGTGACGGTCCCGGTGCTCCCACGGTGTCATCTCGGTGTCGAGGCCGGAACCGGTGGCACCTGTGGGAATGTGGGCAGGTTGGTGGGGATTCACCCCTGCAGGGTCACCCCTGGGGGGGCTCCAAGTGTTTTGGGGGGATCCGGGGGGGTCCGAGGGCAGCGGAGTCTCTGTGGAGACGGGCACATGGTGGCACTGGGCCATGCCCTGAGGAGACACGGGAGGGGTGGCGGGACCGGGACAGGACTGGGACATGGCAAGGGGACACGGGACTGGGCCACGGGACTGGGGCACAGCACCGGGACATGGCTCTGGTGGCTCTCCCCAGTCCCAGCACCACAACAGCCATCACCAGTCTGCGGCGTGAAACGTGTCCCCAGCCGTGCCACGTCCCCCGTGTCCCCTCGGTGTCCCCATGGCGGGATAGCCACTCCGGGACCCCCTGGATCTCCCTAATCGGCCGGGACCCACGTCCCCCGGTGCCATTAACGTCACCATGTCCCCGTCAGCGCATGTTGGGACCCCCGTGGCCCCCAGGCCGTGGCCGTTGGTCACACTGGCACGGCCCCGGTGTCCCCAGCACTGGTGGCCATGGTGGCTCTGGGGCTGGTGGCCGCGGTGGCCCCGGCACTGGCGTCCCTAGTGTCCCCGGGACCGGGGCTCTGCAGGCGCCATGTGGGACCCACGAGGCCCCGCCCGGTCGTGACATCAGCGTCGTCACGACAACGGGGCGACTTCAAAGGGAATCGGGTGGAACCGGCCCAAAAAATGGGGGTAAACAGCGGCGGCGGCACCGACACGGGGCCGGGGGGCCCGGGGGACTCCGGGAGGGCTCGAGGGGTGCCCCGACCCCAGGTCCCCACGGGGGGGGTGGCGACAGTTGCGACGGTGGCGGCCCCCCGGTGCCAGTGGGGCCCAGCTGTCACCGGTGCCAGCGGTGGCGGCACCGACAGGAGGCCGGGAGGGGTCCTGGGGGGTCCGGGGGTGGCCAAACCCGGGGGTCTACGGGGCGGGGGAGGAGGGGCCACAACGGTTACGACGGCAACAGCCCTTTGGTGCCACCAGCCCCACTGGCACCGTGGGCACAGCCCGGTGCCCCCCAAGTGTGGGGCGGGGGGTGACCTCGCGTCTGGGAGTGGCCCGGATTTGGGCCCCCCCCGGGTTTTGGGGTGTCTCCCCCGGTTTTTTGGGGGCCCCCACCCCGATTTTGGGGGCCCCTCCCGGTGCCCCCCCGGCGCCAGGGCGGTGCCGGCCCGGCCGCCCCGACCGGCTCCCGCGGCCCCGGGCGGGGGCGGCCCCGGCGGGGGGGGCGGGGGGTGCCCGGTGCCAAAATTCCCACCTTCGTCCCCAAAACAGGAGTGGGAAAAGGCAGCGGCGCCGCCCATCGCCTGCGGAATGCAGGAACAGGGGTGGGATGGGGGGGTCAGGAGGTTTTGGGGGTCCGTGGGTTGGGGGGCTGATATCGGGGGGCGGTTTGGGGGTCCAATGCCAGAGCGGTTGGGGGGCTGAGGGGGTCCCTGGCTGGGTGTGTTGTGGGGGCGGGGGGGGCTCTGTGTGTTGGTGGTCCCAAGGCCCAAGAGATGAGGCCAGGGGTGCCCTGGATTCTGGGGGTCCCAAGGCTGGGGCGCGGCAGGTCTGGGGGGTCCGATGCCGCGGGGGTCCGCGGGGTTGGGGGTCCAGTGCCGGAGACTGCTGCAGGTCTGGGGAGAGCCAGTACCGAGTGGATTTGGGGGTTCCCAGAGCCGGGGGGTCGGTGGGTTTTGGGGTTCCCAGGCTGGGAGGGGTCTGGGATTTGGGGGTGTGATGCCAGGTGGGTCTAGGAGTTCCCAGACCGGAGGAGCTCCGTGGGTTTCAGGGTTCCCAGGCTGGGGGCAATCTGAGATTTGGGGTTCCCAGGCCGGAGGGGGGGGGGGGGTGGGATCTGTGGGTCTGGGGGTTCTCAGGCCGGGGGGGGGGGGGGGGGTCTGGGATTTGGGGTTCCCAGGCCGGGGCGGCTCCGGCGTCGCGCGGGCCAAGCGGGGGCGGGGGCGGGAAGGGGCCGCCCCGTCCGCGCCCGTCGGCGCCGGGGGGAAAGGATGAATCACCGCCCGGCGCCACCGCCCCCCCGGCCCCCCCGGCCCCCGCCCCGCCAGCAGGCCCGGAGCCCCCAGACCCCCCCCCGGGACCCCCCGGACACCTCTCGGACGCCCCGCACCCCCCTGCCCGCCCCTCGCCAGCCTCGGGCCGTCGATGGCCGTGGCGGTGCCGCCGCCGCCCCCGGGGGGAATCCGGAGGGATCCGGTGGGATCTGGCGGGACCCCGCGGCCCTTCCCGCCATCCCCACGCCGGGCACGAGGCCACGGCCGCGGCCCCTCTCCCGCCGCCCCGGAACCTTCCGGGGGTCCTGCGGGGCCGTTACTCACCGGGAGCGGCGGCCGGGGGTCCCGGGGGGCTCTGGGGGGGGGAGGCCGGGCCGGGGGGGGGCTCCGGGGGCTCCCGGGGGCTCCCCAAGTCTCTGACTTTTACTCCAAGAAGGGAAACGCTTTTAAACGCTTCGCTCCGCCCCGGGAGCGACGAGGCCGCGGCGGCGGAGGGGAAGGGGGGGGGGGGAGGAGGGACCGGGGCCGCCTCCGCCCGCCCCGGGACCGCCCCGGGACCGCCCCGACCCCGCAACCCCCCTCACTGAACCAGCACCGGCCCCGAGCCCGCCCCGCCCCGGGCCCGGATCCCCGCACGGCCCCGCAGCGGCGCCGGGATGAGCCCGGGTGGGCAAAGGAGCGGCGGCGGCGAGGAGCCACGTGCCCCATAGCAGGGGGGGCCCATGTGCCCCATGGCGAAGGGGTTCAGAGCCTCATGGCAAGAGTGATGTGTGCCCCATGGAGAGTAGGCTCAGTGCCCACAGAAAGGGGGATCCTGGTGCCCCATGGCACGAGGGCTCAGTGATCCATGGCACAGGAGCCCCACAGAAAGGGGACAGTGTGCCCCACGGCATAGGGGCCATGTGCCCCACAGAAAGGGGGTTTGGTGGCCCATGGCAAGGGGGCCATGAGCCCCATAGCACAGGGACTGTGTGCCCCACAGAAGTGGGGTTCAATGCCCCATGGCACAGGATCCACAGGATCCTTCCACCCCACAGTGAGTAGCTCCTGCGCCCCATGGCTGGGGGCCTGGACGCCCCACAGCAAGTGCCTGGGTACCCTGTGGCCGTGGGGCGCCACAAGGCGTTGGTGGGGCCGGGGGGGGGGCCGGGGGTCACCATGGCGATGCTGCACACACAGACATTAAACAGAGTTTTATATCGGAAGTAGCGAAACCACAACGCGTCACAGTGGCTGCGGCGCCAGCCCTGCCCCACACCCCTTGGCCCTGCCCCACGGCCCTACCCCACAGCCAGCCCTGTCACACACCCCCAGCCCTGTCCCGCAGCCCATCCCATAGCCCCCTGCCCCACAGACTGTCCCATAACCCCCCTGCCCCACAGCCAGCCCTGCCCCATAGACTGCCCCACACCCCCCATACCCACCTGCCCCCTAGCAGTGGGGCAGGACGAGCACCCCAGTGTGCCCCAGTGCCTCCCAGAGTCCCCCGGGCCTTTCCTGGTCCCACCCCACATCTGGCAGTGGCTGCACATCTGGGACAGAGCAACACCCCCCCCGCCACCTTCGCCAGCTGCTAATTTTAAACACGGGACCCTCCCCGGCCTCCCGCGGGCCCCCAGCCCTGCTCAGGGTCGGGCATGGAACGTGGAACACGGAACGGGGAACGTGGCACAGGAAACACAGGACACAGGAACAGAGAACACGGGACACAGAATGCTGAACGCAGCACATGGCGCTGCCAACACGCAGCACACGCGTGTGCCCACATGTGGCCATGCACACCTGCACACACATGCACAGCTGTGCACACCTGAACACACTTGCACACGCTTGCACACGTGTGTTCACACCCGCACAGGCCCAGGGCAGCACCGTGGTGGCCGTGTCAGGCTGCTGTCGACCTCACAGTGGCCACAGTGGCCGTGCTGAGGCCCTGCTGGGACCGTGGTGGTCATGCTAGGTCCCTGTTTGTCACGAGTAGCCATGGTGGCCGTGCTGGCTTCCTGTGAGTCCCACGGTGGCCCTGCTGGCCCTGCTGGGTGCCCGTTTGGCCGTGGTGGCCGTGTGGGCTCCCTGTGGCCCAGGGCTCGGCGATGCCCTTTCTAGGCAATGGCAGCAGCCGGGCCATCGCCCACGCGCCGCCGGCACATTCCTCCCGCCTGAGTCAGCCTGGCCGGGAGGAGCGGGAGCGGCAGCGGGGCCGGCACGGCCCGGGCACAGCACAACAGGGCACGGCATGGCACTGACACGGGTGTCACCAGCAAAGAACAACAGGGCATAACATGGCACTGACACAGGTGTCACCGGCACGGCACAGCAGGGCACGGCATGGCACTGACATGGCTCAACATGGCACTGACACGGGTGTCACCAGCAAAGAACAACAGGGCACAACATGGCACTGACACGGGTGTCACTGGCACGATGTGGATGTGGACATGGACCAACATGGCACACGTGTGTCACTGACACGGCACAGACATGGCACCACACACGTGTGCCCAGGGAGCCCTGGCACTGGGGGAGCTGGGAGCACTGGGCTCAGGGCACTGCAGAGACTGGCAGCCCTGGACCTTGGGCACTGCAGTGACTGGAAGCACTGGGGGGGGGGCACTGGGCTGGGATTTCCCTTTCCTCCCCCCCACACTCCCTCCTAGCTCCTTCCTTCCTCGGCCTGGGCAACGCCTGGACGCCCCGGATCCACTGGATCCCCTCAGATCCCAGGGACGCCCAAGCCCCCCCCCAGCATCCCCAGCCAGCCCTGGCTTCTGTCCCCCTCCAGGGGCTCCGAGGGCCTGCGGTGCCTTTGCTCGGGAGTGCGGCGGGGGGCTGCGGCTCGGTGGGTCCCTGCCGTGGGTCGGTGGGGGGCAGAGCTGTGGGTCCGTGGGTCCCGAGGGGTTCCTGTCGCGGGTCCTGGCGTTGCCACGCGACGCTGTTTTGGCGGGGCTGAGTCACGGCCGTGACTCACCGGCAGCCCCGGGACCGGCACCACCGGGCGGGGCCACCGGAGGCGGCCCTGCGCGGGCCGGGGGTAGCCCAGGGGGTATCCCCCGGGGGGAGGGTGCCTGGCACCTCCCAGGGCACGAGGCAGAGGGGCGATGGGCACCCACGGGTTCCCCAGCAACCGCAACCCCCCCCCCCCCCCGCAACCACGGGGCCCCCTGCACGCCCAGGTTCCCCCCCTGCACCCCTGGGTGCCCCCCGGGCCCTCCCTGCACCCCCAGACCCGCCTTCACCCTGAAGCCTCCCCGAATCTTTGTGTCTCCCCAGATGCCTCCGCTGCGGTCGGGGGGGCCCCGGGGGATCCCGATGCCGCGGGGGAAAGGGGGGAGGAGGCCCCGGGGGCCCCCGGTGCCGCGGGTGGGGGGCACGGGGGGGGGGGGGTGAGTCAGGGCCCAGCCACGCGCCCGTGAGTCACCCTGGGGTGGGATCGGCGGGTCGGGACAAAGGCGCTTTCACAGGAATGGGCCCCCCCGACACCCCCGCAGACTCCCCCAAACCCTTAGGGCCCCTCCCGGCCTCTGCTGGGTGTTTGGGGGGGCATCACCCTCTCCCCCTGTCCTCCCCCCGTCCCGGCATCAAGCCTCGACTTGCAGGGGCCGGTGAGTCACCGCAGCCGGGCGGGGCCGGGAGGGGGTTGTGGCATCGCTGGGGGCACCGGGACCACCGGGAGGGGCCGTCGGGACCCCCGGGACAGGGCACAGGGACCATCGGGACCCCCGGGACCGCCAGGATGGGGCAATGGGACCACCATGGCGGTGGCGCTGGGGTGGCCCGGGGATGAAGAGGCGGAGCGCATATGGCACCGTGTGCCACCGTGTGCCACCCCACGTGCGACGAGTGGCTCTACCGGGCCCCCGCCTTCCCGTGCCTCAGTTTCTCCGCTCACATCATGCCAGACTGTGCCGTGCCACGAAGCCCCTGCGCTCCCCAACTATCTCGGGGAGAGGCTGTCGCGCTGGCTGGGGTCTGCTGGAGGGAACACGGGACTCCCCCTCTCCAGACCCTCCCGACGCCCCCTGCCCAGCTCGCAGGGGTTAAAAGCGCCCACCGCCCCTTTAAGGGGAGGGGCTGAACGGGGCGGGGCGGGGCCGGTGGGGCCGACGGCCAATCAGCGCCGAGGAGGCGGCGCGTGCGCCCAATGGGCGGGGCCGCCGGCGTGAGCCGAGCCCCCCCCTCCCGTCAGAGCCGGGGGACACCTCCGGACCCCCGGGGACAAATGGGGACACCTCGGGACCCCTGGGGACACCTCCGGACCCCTGGGGACTCCTGGGGACACCTCCGGACCCCCGCGGATAAATGGGGACACCTCGGGACCCCTGGGGACACCTCCGGACCCCTGGGGACAAATGGGGACACCTCGGGACCCCTGGGGACACCTCCGGACCCCTGGGGACAAATGGGGACACCTCGGGACCCCTGGGGACACCTCCGGACCCCCGGGGACAAATGGGGACACCTCGGGACCCCTGGGGACACCTCCGGACCCCCGGGGACAAATGGGGACACCTCGGGACCCCTGGGGACACCTCCGGACCCCTGGGGACTCCTGGAGACACCTCCGGACCCCCGGGGACAAATGGGGACACCTCGGGACCCCTGGGGACACCTCCGGACCCCTGGGGACAAATGGGGACACCTCGGGACCCCTGGGGACACCTCCGGACCCCTGGGGACAAATGGGGACCCCCGGGGACAAATGGGGACACCTCGGGACTCCTGGGGACACCTCCGGACCCCCGGGGACAAATGGGGACACCTCGGGACCCCTGGGGACACCTCCGGACCCCTGGGGACAAATGGGGACACCTCGGGACCCCTGGGGACACCTCCGGACCCCTGGGGACAAATGGGGACCCCCGGGGACAAATGGGGACACCTCGGGACCCCTGGGGACACCTCCGGACCCCTGGGGACAAATGGGGACACCTCGGGACCCCTGGGGACAAATGGGGACACCGCGGGACCCCTGGAGACACCTCCGGACCCCTGGGGACACCTCCGGACCCCTGGGGACTCCTGGAGACACCTCCGGACCCCTGGGGACACCTCCGGACCCCTGGGGACAAATGGGGACACCGCGGGACCCCTGGGGACACCTCGGGGATCCCTGAGGACACCCCACCCACACCGGGGGTCACAGAGTTTCCCCAGCCCCGGGGCGTCCCGGGACAAGAGGCGCTTTGGGGTCAAATCCGGGGGAATTGGGGTTCAGCCGGTCAATGACGGCCCCCCCCACCCCCCAGTTTATTCCCTTTTCCCCATTTCTCACTCCAGAAGGGGCTGCGGTGGCTCCTGGGAATATGCTGGGATTCGCTTGATGCTGGGATTGGGTTTGGAGTGAATTAGCCTTGGATCGGTGCCTCGTTAGGGAGGGATCCTGGCGGGATTCCTGAGGGATAACTGGGGAAAGGTAATGCCAGGAGCAGGGTCGGATCCCGCCGGGAGATGGAGAACAGGTTTGGATCCCTGGTCCCCGCTGGGTGAGGAGGGATGAGGCGGGATCCCCACCGGATGGACAACAGGGACAGATCCTGGATCCTGCAGGAGAACAGGGGATGAGACCAGATCCTAGACTCCAGTGGGAGATGGAGGACAGATCCTGGGTCCTGCAGGCAGGTGGGGGATGAGGCTGGATCCTGGTGGATGGAGGATCCACCAGGGGATGTGGGACAGTGTCAGATCCCAGCTCCTGCCAGTGAATCCCAGTGCCGTGGAGGCTGTCGGTGAGTTTGGGGTAAAATCGCCGACTTTCTAGTGTGTCCTGCGGCCCCCTGGAGCATCCCGAGGATCCTGGTGATGATTCTCACTAGGGAGGAATTTCCCAAACCCGTGGATTTCCCCCGGCAGGAGGTGCCAGTGCCCCTCAGGTGCGGAGCTTCTGAAGTACCGAAAATCCCCAATCTTCCCCTAAAATCCAGGTGCTCCGGGATTCCTTGTGTCAGGAAAATGAATCCACAAACACCAGATGTTTATGTCCAAAAAGGAGACAGAGGAGTCCTGTTACTTCATTCGAATAAAGGGAGAGGCCATGGGGCATTCCCCTGGGGTTTCCCAAATTGTTAGATGCAGCCTCCTTTTTATCCTAATTTGCCGGCCACATCACCCTCTTCCTTTCCCCCGTTGGCTGAGGTACTTGAGATGTACAGAATTCCCGAATCGCTTAATACAGACCCCCTTCTAATGTGTACCCCCCCTTTTTCTTTTCCTGTGGAATTCATGGTTCCCCCCTTCGCTTCTTTCGCCTCTCAGTATCTGGCTTTTACCTATCAGCAGACCCATAGTTTGTTTCTAAAGACAAATCTATCTCATTCCTTTCACCAGGAAGCCCTGGGGCGGGGTGGGGAGGTTTATAGTCAGAGTGATTTACCAAAATCGCGGTCATTAACTTAAATCCCGGCGATTTACCCAAATCCCGTCGATTTACCCAAACGCCGGCGCCTTCCAGTCGGGAAGGGGACGGCGCAAACTCCTCCTGGAGCCGGGCCGGGGCGGTTCCTTCGGCTGCACTGGGCACGTGCAGCGGCCTAGGAAAACTGGGAGTACTGGGACCCAGCACGTGGAGCTCCGTCCAGCCCCGAACCGCGGGCACCGGGAGCAGCGGCGGCACCGGGAGCAGCGGCGGCACCAGGAGCAGCATCATCACCGGGTACAAGGAGGTTGGGAGCACTGGGAGAGAGCACTGTGGTGTCCAGCCCCACGCCACCAGCAACACTGGCAGAACCAGCCCCACACCACACCGGGAGCACCAGCAGCACCTGGAGGAAGGAGCCACACCCAGCCACGCGCAGTGTGGGGAGCACCAGTGGCGTGAGAAGTGCTATCTGTCCCCTCGCCACACCGGGAGCCCTGCAGCACTGTGGTGTCCAGCCTCATGCTGGAAGCATGAGAGCGCTGCGGTATCCCACCCCACACCGCACCGGGAGCACTGAGATCCCCATCCCGCTGCAATGCACGGAATCCGCAGGCCAGTTCGACATGTGGCGGGACTACCTGGGGCTGGCAGCCATGGTGGCCTCGCTCCTCCGTGACCCCGCAGGCCTTGAGGACCCCTCGCCGCCCCTGGGGCCCCTGGCTCCGTGTGCTGGGCCAGCTCCGTGTGCGGGGCCGGCTCCGTGTGCCGAGACAGCTCCGCGTGCTGGGCTGGCCCTGTGCTCGTTCTGCAAGCACAACGGGGAGGCCCCGGGTGTGTACCGGAGCCACAGCTTGCGGGACGCCCACGGCCGCCTGCAGTGCCCGGTGCTGCGCAGCTACGTCTGTCCCCAGTGCGGGGCCACTCAGGACCGGGCCCACACGCGCCGCTTCTGCCCCCGCACGCACCGTGGCTACACCTCCGTCTACTCCCGCCCGGTGTGCCCCAGGAGCGCCGGGAGGAGGCAGGGGAACACCAGGATGTAGCCGAGAGATGGAGGATCCTTTGTCACCGCACAGGTACTGGCGGGGTGTGGTGATGCCATGGCGTATGTGGCACATCCAAGCCTGTGTTCATCCCAGGGTGGGATTCCCGTGAGGAATCTCATCGTGGAATTGGCACTGATGGAGGGAAGGGGGCACACCAGAAGTAGCCGAGGGATGGAGGATGCCACATCCCCGTGCAGGTACAGAGTTTGTGGTGCCCCGGTGATACCACAGGGATTGTGCTGCATCCAAACCTGCTTTGGCCAGATTCCCATGAGGAATCTTGTCAGGGAATCAGAGCTACCAAAGGGAGGGAACCAGGAAACAGGTGACGGGGGACACCGGGAAGTAGCCGAGGGATGGAAGATGCCATATCCCCATGCAGGTACTGGAGGGTTTGTGGATCCAAGTCTGGATTTAGCCAGGAACAGGATTCCCATGAGGGAATCTCACCGGGGAGTCAGAGCTAAAGGAAGGAGGGGGCACTGGGAAACAGGTGACGTAAGGACAGAGACACGATTGGAGCCTGGGTTTGCCCAGGACGGGATTCCTGCAAGGAATCTCATCAGGGATTTGGCACTAATCATGGGGTGCATGCTGGTGCTTCCCGGTGCTCCCGCCTCTCCTGGCTTCTCTTCCAGGGACTTCCTCAGAAGATGAGACCGTGGCTCAGCGCTTCCCTCTGGGACCAGTCTCCCCAGTTTGTGCGACTTTGTGCCGCCTGCCAATGTCGTAGGACCCAGATCAGTTGGTCTGGCCGGATTCGGGCACTGCCACCAGGGCCAGTTCTGTTTTGTGTTGGGTTTGAGTTTTGAGTTCTGAATTTTGGTTAATCCCAGGCTAGGAAGGGGCTGCTTCTCCGGCTGCTGGAGCCATTACTGGATGTTCTGAGCTGGACTGCTGAGTTTTGGTTAATCCCAGCCCAGGAAGGGGCCAGCGCTCTGGGTGCCGGAGCCGTTACTGGATGTTCTGGGTTGGATTGTTGAGTTTTGGTTAATCCCAGGCCAGAAAGGGACTGGGAGGGGGCCAGTGCTTCAAGTGTTGGAGCCTTTATTCAAGCACTGGAGCTGTTACTGAGCATTTTGGGTGGGTTTGGTGGGATTTGTTCACCCATGATGGCAGGAGGAGCCTGGCATTCAGTGCTGGAGGGTGGTTTATTCAGTGCTGGAGGGTGGTTTATTCCCATTGTGTCCATCAATAAATGGTTATTCCTGATGTTCCCTACCCCTCTTTCCAGCGGCTCCCACTGGGCACTGGCCTCCGGCCACGCCGTGGCTTTTGCCTCCGGAGCAGCTCCAGTCCCCGGCAGGCACCCATGGCCAGGCGGCTGTGGGGAGACATAGGCATCACCCAGGGGTGCTGGACCCCCAATCCCAGGGAAATCCAAGTGGATTTGGGACTTACTTGAGGTCTGAGAGCTCCCGGATCAGCCCGCGGATGACATCGGTCGCATCTGCCGGTTCCGTGGCCCTGGCACTGCTGGGAGAAGGAGAATCAGGATCTTCCTACTCCTCAAATCAGGAATTTCAGTCAAAATCAGGATTTTATTCCTGCACTAGGGTCTGGATCCACCCACCTTTCCCATGTCTGTACTGGGCTGTTCCCCATGGAGCCGGTGTGGATCTGGCCTCTGGTGTCCCATGGCTGCTGCCCAGCAGCATCTGGGAATGGCTGCAGGGAAAGAAAAGAGCTGAAGATGGAGCCCAGGGGGATGTGGAAGCTTCCAGGTGAGGTGGGGAGGGGTCTCTGGGTTCCAGTTTAGGATGGGGGGGGGGGGCATGTCTCAGTTTGGGTGGGGAGGGCTCATCCCAGCTTTACCTTCTCCACTGGGAGCTCTGGGCTGGTCCCTTCCCGGTGGTCCTGAGGCTCGGTGCTGGTGGCTGCTGGATCCAGTCCCAGTGTCACCACACTGGAATTCCCACCCTCAGCATTCCCACTCTCGCAATTCCTGCTCTCTGTGTTCCCTCCACCGCTCTGGGGATCTCTGGGACAATCCAGTGACCCCGTGTCCATGCTCAGGGCAATCCCAGTGCCACATCCCTCCTCCAGGGCACCTTTTTCCCCCTCTCCCACTGCATCCGGCACCTCCGAACTCTCTGCAGGGGCCGTGTCCTTCACCGTGTCCTCAGGGCTGGATCCCTGTGCTCCAGAATTCCCTTGTTTTGGTGATTCCAGCTGATTCTCTCCTGCCCCATCCCAAATTCCCTGTTTCAGTGGCTCCAGCTGCTCCTCTCTTGCCCTATCTACCTCTGAAATTCCTGGTTTCACTGACTTTGGACGCTCCTCTCCTGCGCCATCCAAAATCCCGTGTGTTGGTGTTTCCAGCTGCTCCTCTGCTGCCCCATCCACCTCAGAAAGTCTTGGTTTTGGTGATTCCAGCTGATCCTCTCCTGCTCCATCCAAAATTCCCAATTTCAGTGATTCCAACTGCTCTTCTCCTGCTCCATCTGCCTCTGGAGTTCTCAGTTGGGGTGACTTCAGCTGCTCCTCTCCTGCTCCATCCCCCTCCAAAGTTCCAAGGTGGGATGATTCCAGATAATTCTGTCCCATTCCATCCAAAATTACATGTTTCACTGACGCTGGGGGCTCCTCTCCTGCCTCATCCACCTCCAAAATTGCCGGTTTTGGTGATTCTGGACAATTCTCTCCTGCCCCATCCCAAATTCCTGGTTTTGGTGACTCCAGATCATCCTCTCCTGCCCCATGCAAAATTCCTAATTTTAGTGACTCCAGCTCATCCTCTCCTGTCCCATCTGCTTCCAAAATTCCCAGCTGGGGCAATTCCAGATGATTCTCTCCTATCCCATCTGAAATTCTCTGTTTCGGTGATCCTGGTGCTCTGCCGCCTCCAATTCCCTTGTCTCTCCCTTCCTGAAAAAAACACATTAAAAACCCCAGTTTGGGGAGTTTTGCCCTCTGCTGGGTGTGAACACCATGCTGGAGGCTTTCCGTACCTGCAAGGCTCTGGCTCCATGCTCTTCCCCATGGATTCCCTCTGGATCCACCTTGCCACTGCTGTTCTTGCTGTTGGACCCAGCAAATCCCATTGGGCTGGACCTGGATGGATCCAGCCCAGGTCACTCACCCCCCAGTCCCCTCCTGTTACCTCGCCTGGGGGTCCATCCCAGCAGGATCTCCATCAGGATTATTGCTCGGGGAGGGAACAGGCACGGCTGAGCCGGCAGCTCCCGGAGCTTCCTGAAGGATCCGCTTGGCTTTGGGAGCATGGAATTTCCTGTTGCCTGTTGTGGGGAGGAAAGACAGTCCCAGTTTGGATGTGGAGGAGTCCCAGTTGGATGGAGAAGGGTCATTTTGGGCCCAAACTGGGACATTTGGGCATTTCCCAGTTACCTGGGAGTGGGTGGGTCCTGCGCTTCCCCATCCTGGTGCTACCTTGGAGGGACATGGAGCAGCCCCAAATTACCCCAGCCCCCTATTACTCCAACCCCTCTCATACCTCCCTATTTCCCCTCAGGCCCCAGCAGCCATTTCCCCCCCCAGCTCTCTACCCCCTCAGCCCAATCAATATCCCCCAGGCGCCCCCAAAGCCACAACCGCAACAGAAAGCCCTAAACCCTCCAGGCCTGAGTTAAAAATCGTGGAATTTCCGCCGATTTTCCCCATTTTCCCTCGATTTCCCACCTCCCCACGGGCCCCCTCACACTTTTCCCGCCTTTTCCCGGCGAGCCGGAAGTTACAGTTCTCCTCCCGCGCCTCCAAGCGAGACGCAACCGCAGGGGATTTTGCGACAGCGGCTTTTGCGACGGCGGTGCTGTAAAGCGCGGGGTGTTGACAGCGGCCGACGGAGCAGGAAGTGAGTGAGGAAAACGGGGAGCAGCGGGGATAATCCGGGATCAACCGGGATCACCCGGGATCGCCGGGGTCACCGGGATCTGGGGGTGAGGGGCAGCGGAGCACCGGCGGAGAGCTGGGGGGTGACGGCGCATTGTGGGGTGCTCTGGGAGGGGGGAAAAGGGGCGACTGGGCCTTGTGGGGCGCGGCCGGGGGTGTGGCGGCGGGGCCTTGTGAGGAGCGGGGGGGACACCGGGATCTTTTGAGGGGGCTCTGAGGCAGGCTGGGACCTTGAAGGGAGCTCGGAGGGGCTGGCGGGAGGCTCCGGGAGTCGGGGGCTCGGCTCAGGGCCGGGATCCCCACGTATTCCCCCCCAGCTCAGCCCGACGGGACACGGAGCCATGAGCCGAGCGCGGAGGGTCCCGGGCCGGGGGGCCGCCATGGCCAGGCAGGTGCGTGTGATCCCCGGGATCCCCCTCCTCCCCTCCATGGGCTCCTGGAAATCCCCTCTCCGCTCCACCGCTTTCGGGGATCCCCTGCTCTGGATCTGGGGGGGATCCCTTCCTCCGGATCCCGGGATCCCCTCGCTCCCCCCTCAGCACTGTCGCCCCGCCTCAGATGGGGCTGCTGGCAGATCCCGGCGCGGGGGGAAGCCCGGGGGATCCCGGCGGTGACGGGGACGCGGCGCTGGAGGCTGAGCTGCTGCTGCTGCTGCGGGGCCGGGAGGCGCCGGAGGGGGGCGAACCGCCCCCACCCCCCCAGCAAGGTAAATCCCCCTTCCCTTGCCTAGAGCTCCCCGAACGGGGGTCAGCTTGCCCCCCCAAATGGGTTTGTGACCCTCCTGTCTGCCCACAGATCTGGCAGCAGTCGAGGCCCTGGCCCAGCTCTGCCTCCGGGATCCCCTGGAGGAGGAGGAAGAAGAGGAAGGGGAGGAAGAGCTGGAGAACGAGGAGGAGCTGCTGGTGAGGGGGGACCGGGGGGGTCCCGAGTCTGGAAAAGGGGATCCCTGCCCCAAGCAAGCGCTGATTCCTGGGATCCCTGAGCAGGCAGAGCTGCAGGAAGTGCTCGAGGAGGGGTCTGGGAGCGTGGCTGCAGCGGAGACCTCACAGGTATGGCCTGGGTGACCCCAGCCCTGATCCTGGGGTCGATCCTGGCAGGGCTATCCTGGTGATCCAGTGTTCCCCTAGGAGCCCACGGATGCCGGGGTGCTCCTGGCTGAGCTGTCGGAGCGTGCAGAGCTCTATCGGGCGGCCCTCAGGAACGCCGCGGCAGAAAATGGGAACGGGGCCCGGCTCCGGCGCCTCCAGCGCGGCCTCAAGGTGAGTCTGAACCCCTGGAATTGGGGCTTTGGCCATTCTGGCCAGACCTGATCCCTCTGCCTTTAAAACCCTTGGAATAACCTTGAGTTCGTGCTGTTTTTCCTAGTATTGAGCAGCTTGTCCCAATTCTGAACCCTGTTTTACCCAGTTTTTCCTGAATCTGCACAGCTTTATCCTGTTTTTTCCATTTTTGAGCCCAGTTTTATTTCTCTTTTCCCAGTCCTGACCAGTTTCATTCCAGTGAAATTCCCTTGCGTTCAATCCATTTGTTTCATTCCATTCCATCCATTCTCTTTCATTCAATTCTGAGCCCTGTTTTATCCCATTTTATGATTACAGATCCCTGTTTAATACCATTCTTCCCAGCTCTCCCCCCATTTCACCCCATTCCTCCAGATTTTCACCATTTCCCCCCACTCCCCTTTGCCCTCAGACCCTGGAGCAGATGCTGGAATCCGTCCGGAGCGGGAAGCAGATAGACAAGGCTGAGATTCCGCCCCCGGTGGCTCTGGGGAAGGGTGGGGTGGCCCCTGTGCCGCCGCCCTCCGTGAGCCCTGAGCCCCAAGCGCAGCCTCCTGCCCCTCCACAGCCCCCCCCAGCCCCTGATCCCTGCCCAGATCCCTGCCCGGATCCCGGCTCAGTGCCGGCGCTCCGGGTGCGGCTCCAGGAGCTGCAGAAGGAAGCGCTGGCGGCCAAACGCTGCGGGGACACGGCCACGGCCCTTGGGCACTACCGGGCAGCCAAGGTAAGCCCAGGATTCCCGGAATCTCCCCATATCCCTCTGTTTCTGGGCCCTGCTGCCATGCCCGAATTCCCATTTTCCCATGGTTTTCCAGAGGCTGGAGGCACAGCTGGAGGCGCTGGGGCAAGGCCAAGTTCCGCCAGCCCCTGGTGAGACCCTGATCCTGACGGGAAAAGTTTGAGCTCCCGTTTTGGGGGATAAACACCCCAGGGGTCCTGCTGGTCCTGGTGGGATCTGGCTGCTCCCTTCCTGCAGATCCACAGCCGGAGGAGCCGAAGGCTCCACTCCCAAGGGATTCACCGACGAGGGATCCACCGGGCACCAGCCCAGCCCCTCCCGCCACAGGTCAGCCCCGGTCACTCCCTGGGGAGGGGGAACAGGGAGGAAAAGGGGGATTTTCTAGGATTTTCCCGTTTTTCCCACCCCAGAGCCACCCCGGGCACCACGGGACGTGCGGGAGGCGCTGGAGCAGCGCATGGAGCGGTACCGGGCGGCCGCAGCCCAGGCCAAGGACAGCGGGGACGGGAGGAAGGCGCGGATGCACGAGAGGATCGTCAAGGTGGGAGAGCCCAGTCCCAGAACAGCGTTTCCGATCCGGGCGCAGCGATCCCAATCCCAGCACAGTGATCCCAGTCCAAGCACGGTGATCCCAGTCCTGCCCTGGGGGAAACCCTGTCCCGGTGCTTCCGATCCCAGAACAGTC